>NC_091855.1:37349275-37663164 GCF_037783145.1 Equus przewalskii | reverse complement strand
CTCCAGCCTGATGTCAGCCCCAGCCCACGGCAGATGACGGGCCAGCGGGGAGCAGGAAGGGGCGGGGCTGTCCGTCCCCAGCTCTTCTGGATTAGGCGGAGACTCCTCCCACTGGGGAAGGGAAGTAAGAGATGGAGACAGAACCCCCTCTACCTGGAGGGAGTGAAGAAGAGACCGGCTAACACCCCCCAGCTCTCTGCCCTCTGAACACACTGGTCCCCTTCCTAAAGCCTGAGCATCACCGGGGATGGGGTCGACCCCTCAAAGATGGAGAGCAGCAGTTTATTCCAGAAGCCACGTCCCAGGACCAACGCCCACCATTTGAGGTCCTTCTTGGACCATTCGTGGCAGTTTGGATTTCCCCCAAAAGGTAAATGGATCAAAATAACACAATTAAATTAACTCCAAGGCTAAATTTGGCCCCTGTTTTTTTTTTTTTTTCACTTTTTATTTTGAAATAATTGCAGATCACATGCCGTTGGGAGAAATAATACAGAGAGATGCCACATACCCTCCACTCAGCTTTCCCCAGTGGTAACATCTTGCCTAACTACAGCTCAGTATCAGGCCAGGGAAGTCCTGGTGGACCTTAATACAATCCACGTATCCAGACTTCCCCAGGTGTCCACGATTCATTTGTCTGTGTATATGTGTGTGTGTGCATTTAGCTCTGTGCGGTGTTTGCACATGTGTAGATGCGTGTGACCACCACCACAGTCAAGGTATAGAACGGCTCCATCACAGGGATGCCTCATCCTACCCTCTTATAACCAGAGCCACCCCCCTCCCTCTCCTCAGCCCCTGGCGAGCACCCATCTAGTCCCCATTTCTATAATTTTGTTTCAAGGATGCTGTAAAGACAGAGTCGCACAGGGTGTAATCTTTGGGGATTGGCTTTTTTCACGCAGCGTAATTCTCTGGAGATTCACCCAAGTTGTCGTGTGTGTTAATAGGCCATTCCTTGTCATCTGTACACAGTGTTCCACGGCATGGGTGCACAATTTCTTTAACCATTCACCTGTTGGAGGCAGTCTGAGCTATTTCTAGTTTCTGACTGTTGTGAGTAAAGTTGCTGTGAACATCTGGGTGTGTGTTTTGTGTGACTATAAGTTTTCGTTGCCAAGTTGTATGTTGTTACATGCTTTGTTTTTTAAGAAACTGCCAAACTGTTTCCCACAGCGGCTGGACCATTTTACATTCCCACCCACGTGGTGCGAGTGGTCGGTTCCTCCACGTTCTCACAGCATTTGGTAGAGTTACGGTTTTTTATTGTAATCATCCTAATGGGTGTGTGGTGATATCTCACTGTGGTTAGTTTGCATTTCTCTCATAGCTAATGATGTTGGACATCTTTTCACATGCTTATTTGCCATCCATATATCTCTTTGGTAAAATGTCTCTTCCTGTCTTCTGCCCGTTTTCTAACTTCTTTGATTTTTTTTTTACTGTTTTCTTACTTGTTTGTTTGATTTCTTTTTACTGCTTTGAGCCTCCTTTGTTTATTCTAGACCCCAGACCTTTCTCAGACATGTGATGCACAAATCTTTTCTCCCAGTCCTAATTTGTTTTGTCATCCTCTTCACAGTGTCCTTCATGGAGAAAAAGTTTTGAACTTTGAAGAGGTCCAATTTTCTCAGTGTTTCCCTGTACGGATCGTGCTTTTGGTGTCAAGTCTGAGGATTTTCACCTGGCCCCAGGTTCTGAAGACTTCCTCCTGTGTTTCCTGTTCTGTTTTTCCTCTCATACTAGTTCTCTGGCACATTTCTCCTAGAAATTACATCTAGCTACGTTGTTCAGTGTAGCCCATCGCAGATTCTGAAAAGAGATAAATGGCAACATAAGATGCCATAAATTTGAGTGACCATTAAGGTGATCGCTCCCCTTACCCATCATTCAGGTGATGGGAAAAGCATGTGGGGGATATTAAAAACCCAACTTCCGTCCCTGGGTCAAGGGCATTAACAGTCAGCGTGAGGCTCTGAGCAGCTCCCTCAGGTGGGAAAAAGGAGCAGGAGTTTGCCTCCTGCGCTGAGCTGGGTTCATCCAAACAAGGACAACACATGTAGATCACACAGGAATATCTCCATTTCCTAGGATGGAAAACGCGAGACCGTGGGGGAAATAGAGATGCCCCGGCAGCAGTCTGCTCCGTGCTGTTCTCTGCAGAGCTGAGTGACCGGTCAGTGGGTGGGAGAAATCTTTGGGTTTGACTTAAACTCTGCGGCTTTGAGGACATGACTTGAACCCTTTGAGATGCTTCCTTACCTGAAAAAAGAAGGCCGCACTCCCGCCTTGACAATAGATGTGAGGATTCAAGGAACTCAAGTGCTCATGCTCGGCCCAGGAAGTCAGCCTCACCGTTATTACAGTCAGCTGGAAACAAACAGGCGACTTTCAGGTCAAGGTATAGAGTGTGGCCACTCATTCCCAAATGACGAAGGAGGCTCCTGTCCTTCTAGGGAGGCAAAACACTTTCACAAGCTAATCGGAATCTCCAAAGGACAGTCACGGGTAAATGAGCGCTGAAATAGAGAAAATGAGTTACTACAACCCCTTAGCCCCCATCCCTGAGCAGAACTGGTTAAACTTCATCTGAACCCTAATGCCACAGCCTCATGAGGGTCTCAGTGATCTTGCAGACACCCAGCAGCTTTGACTGCCTGTACCCACACCTACGGCTAATTCATCTTTCATTAATTAATTAATTAATTCATTCAACCATACACTTGGATGCCCACCATGTTCCAGGCAGTATTGCCATGGCTGTGAACACAGTGGAGAGAACCAGCTCTCATGGAGTTTACTGTCGTTCATTCTAGTGAGACTCAGACAATAAACCAACAAGTAAGAGAATTAAGGATGGTAGTAAGTACTAAGAAGAGTCTAGAATGATGTGATGGAGAGCAACAGGGGTGGGGGTGGGGGCTGCTGGACACAGGGTGGCAAGGGAAGTCTTCTCTGAAGAGGGGACAAATAAGTGAGACTGTAAAAGGAGAGAGAGCCAGTCTTGTAAAGATTTGGGGAAGGGCATCTGCGGCAGAGGGAACAGCAATTGCAAAGTGCCTGAAGCAGAAACTGGTGTGGTCAGTTCAAGAGCAAGCGACACAGTGGATGGGGCTGGAGGGTGGTGAGTGTGGTGGTCAGTGGAGAGGCGAGCTAGGGTGGGCAGCTCGTGTAGGGTCTTCTAGGGCATTTGAATTTCAGTCTGCTTGTAAGTGGAGGGTTTCAAGGGAGCTCAGGAGATTATAATCCCATTTTTAATGGGTCACTGTGCCTGCTGTGTGGAAGAGGCAGGAAGCCAGTTGCAGGCTATTGGACTGGCCCAGGACAGTGATGACGGGGCTTCGAGGAGAGGGCAACAGCGTCTTGGTAATGTCTGTGTGAGCCCCAAAGGCCAGGCCTGCACCAAAGGTCACTAGAAGTCCCCTCCTTCATGCATTTGCCGAGACCATGAATTTTTTATTTTTTAATTGAGATGTAATTTACTATTTTAAAGTGTACAATTCAGTGGGGGTTTTGTGTGTGTGTGACGAAGATTGGCCCTGAGCTAACATCCCGTGCCCATCTTCCTCTACTTTATACGTGGGATGCCGCCACAGCATGGCTTGCCAAGCAGTGCCAGGTCCACACCCAGGATCTGAACCTGTGAACCCCAGGCTGCTGAAGCAGAACGCATAAACCTAACTACTACGCCACCTGGCCGGCCCCAATTCAGTGATTTTGAATATATTCACAAGTTCATGCATCCATCACCACTCTTTAGTCCCAGAATATTTCATCACCCCCAAAAGAACCCCTAAACCCGTTAGCAAGCCCTCTCCATTCTTCCCTCCCGTAGCCTCCAGCAGCCACCAATCTGTCTCTCTGGATTTGCCTGTTCGGGACATTTCACGTAATGGAATCACACAACATGTGGCCTTTTGTGTCATGTTATGGCAGTATAGCATGATGTTTGCATGGCTCATCCAGGTTGTGGCTGGTATCAGAACCTCATTCCCTTTTTATGGCCGAGTGATATGCCTTTGTATGGATGCACCACATTTTGCCTATCTTTCCACCAAAGTCAGGAGAGTGACGTTCTCACAGGTGAGCAGGAGCCGTGACTGAGATGAACACACTGGGGACCTCCGGAGGGACAGCGGTGGATACAAGGGCGATCATCTTAAAATAATTCACAAAGCGGTACTTTTGTTTTATGCAATTGTCTGTAAGTTACCTTTCGACGTAGATAAAGGTTTTTCCGTCCCTCAGCTCATCTGCCGCCTCCACTCCGCCCGGCTGTCTCAGCGAGTGTCCACTCACAAGAACTGTGGGGACAAGAGCCTGCTTCTCATCCCCCAGGGGCCGGCAGCCTCGATAACGCAGGGCCAACCCTGAACCATCCACCCTCGGGGCTCACTGCCAACCCCGACCATGTCCCCACGCCACCTTCCGTCTCGCACAGGTGACCAGGAGGGAGGCTCCGCTCCAGCCGACGTGAGGAACAATTTATGAGTTGCAGTCCCAGGGCTCAGTTCTGCCAGTGGAATCAGAAGTCGGCTTGAAGGCTGCCGCCGTATTTCACCCTCCCGCTTCCCTCTGGACATATTTCAGAGCTGTTGATCTTAAAAGTAAATGACAGGCCGCTTCAAAATGAGGCTTAAGGAGCTGGGCCACAGAGCCGTTCTGGGAGATTCGGACAGCCGGCCCCTCATTCCTCTACTTTCCTGCACTGAGGCTCACGTCACCTCAGCCCACGGGCAGGCCTCCCACCCGGGGACCTCCACAGTGAGCACAGGACAATACAGAGAGGCCCAGCATGAGAAATGCCGCAGTAGGTGCCTGAGTCGGCAGGCTGCTGTGATAGAGGGCAGAGGCTGGCTGGCTTATGGACAATAGGAATTTATTTCTCATCGTTCTGGAGGCTGGAAGGCCAAGATCAGAGGGCCGGCATGGTTGGGTGCTCTGGAGACCCTCTTCTGGCTTGCAAATGGTCGTGTTCATGCTTTGTCCTTACGTGGTGGGAAGAGAGAGAAAGAGAAAGAAAGCTTTCTGGTCTCTTTTCATACGGGCACTGATCCCTCTCATGAGGGCTCCACCCTCCTGACCTAACCACCTCCCAACACCATCACCTGGGGACTAGGATTTCAACATGCAAATGTCAGAGGGCCACAAACACTCAGTCCCTAGTGGGAGGGGCTCCCTAATGGTTGGATGAGAAGCTGAGCAGGCTGGCAAAGGCCGCTGGTGCTGCGCTCCGGGGCACGTCACCCAGGGAAAGCCTGGCAGCCTGCCCCAGAGGCCTCTCGAGTCAGGTTTTCACAGTCTGGAGTCTAATCCTGACCCCGAGTGCTTAGAAACTGGATTTTCCAGTCCTCAGTCGATGTCCATCAACCTAGCCCACAGGAGTGAATGAGAAACTAGCAGGCAGTTTATTAATGCACTGAGAAGTGTAACTCTCATGGGGACCAGGGCAGCCCCAGTCTAAGTGGCCTCATCTCCCCCTGCAAGCAGGCTGGGAGGGAACCTGAGGGAGCTTAGCTGACAATAGGCTGAGCCTGAGAACCAGATTGAACCCAGGCGGTCAGACGCCTCTCTGCCTCTAACCACTGCGCTATGCTGCCTCAAACATGTTCCATCACCCATGAGTCAGTCCACTCACAGCCAGCCTGTGCCTACTTCTTGTTTTCCCAGCTAGGCCTTTGCCCTAATCTCAGACGGGTGTCAAAACTTCACCCAAAAAGGGAGCTCCTCCACAATCACCCCAGGAGAGCTGACTGTGTCTTCCCTGCACTTCAGATTCTCGTTTCAGAGGCTTGGTCCATCCGAGTTGGCTACTCTCAGCCTAAAAAAACACCTAGAGTCCGCAAATATGCTGGATCTGCTTTAGCTCTTCTGTCTGCATGCAGCAAAAAACCCCGCCCAAACGGCCATAAGCAAATAGGAAAATATGTTAGTTCACACAACTGAAAGTCCAGGAATAAATCCAACTTCAGGCCCAGCTGGATCAGGGCTCGAATCCTGTTGCCAGGACTTGGGTTCTTTCCTTGCCTCACCGTGCCTTTGCTGTGTTGGCTTCCATCTCCAGCTCCCTTCTCAGAGGCTCTGCTTTCGTGATTGCCAGGTGGCTGCCATGGTCGTATCTTCTCTTGTTCCTAATCAGCAGGCGGAGGGGACAACTGCTTCTCCAGTGGCTGAGACAAGTCTGGGATTGGGGCTCCACGGCTCTGCAGCCGAAACTAGGCCTCCTGCTCATCTCTGAGCCGATCTCTGTCATCAGAGGAGAGCTGATGCCTGACTGGCCAGGCCTGGGGCATGTGCCCCTTGGAGCGGGGATGAAGTCTCCCCCAGCGGAACCAAGCTGTGAGGACTCTTAAAGAAAACCGGAGCTCTAACTGAGAACAGGGCGAGTGAAGGCTGACTGGCTCCAAACCACAAATGCTCGCCACCAGCGCTCTGGACTCACCTCTGTGCTTTTTCTCACCCCAGTCCCTACCCCTGGGTGCCCCTGACCATCCCACCAGTATCCCTCTCATACACTCCTACTCACACTTCAAAACCCAGATCCTGCCTCCACCGAGCAGCCTCCCCTGATTGCCACAGACCACACATGCCTCTCCTCTGCACTCTGAAGGGACTTACCATCCGTACGGCTCCCAGGGCACCCAGCACAGGCTGTCCGGTCAAGGTCACTGTCTTTTGAGGTGTGTGCATGTTCTCTCCAACACAGTCCTCCAGGGCTGAGATAGGTGCACTTATTTTTTGTAGGCTTTGGGGGCCTACCGTCTCTGTAGCAACGACTCAGCTCTGCCATTCAGTGAATGGGCATGGCTGTGTTCCAATAAAACTTTATTTACAAAAACAGGCAGTGGGCCAGAGTTTGTCAACCCCTGCTCCAGGGCCTTAAGGACTGGACCTTGCCTTATTTGTTTTCGAATTTCCCACTAAGTCAGCCCGGTGCTTGGCACACAGTGACCGACAGCCATCATAGATGAGTGGGCGACATTGTAAATCTATGATTTTCATCTCCTTCTTTTCAAAGAAGAAGATGAAAATCTATGAAGAGTGACTACACCCAAAGAGGGAAGAGTGCGTGTTCCTGGTCCACACCAAGAATGAGATTCAGGGTGCGCTGGGAAACTCTCTCCCGGCTCTTCCAGAAGAAGTCAGGAATGAACAGGGCACCGGCTAAAAATACTCCTCTCCCTGGCACACCAATCCTAAATAAATATGAACACGTGCACGCATGTCTGTGCGTATGTACATGCATGTGTACATTTATGTGCAGGCCTCACGCAGTACAAACAGGACCCCACTTGGCAAATCCAGCCGCTTCATCCAGCTGAGCCTGCACCCCCCTGCAGCCCTGCCGAGGCCAGCCCGCAGCATGTGTTTCTGCTGACTCTCCCTGGGTAGAGAGAGATGAGTCCGGCCCCGCTGCGGCTCCACACTGGGCATCTTTTCACTCTCTGCTCTGTCTGCAGGGCCACATGCTAGGGAAATCACTGAGGAAATCTGAGCGTCTTTGGCTGGAGGATTGCTGCCCTTTTTGTCTTAAAAAGCCAAATTTGTCTGAGTTGGCAGCAGCGGGAGGGAGCAGTGGACGGAGAATGGGCTTTGGTGCCAGTGGAGGGGATGGCAGGCCTCTGGGTTCTGCCACTTATTAACTGTGGGATCCTGAACAAGGCGTGGCAGTTCGCTGAGCCTCCATTGCACATCTGAACACTGGCAGGAATGCCTACGACTCAGAACGCCTGCGAGCGCGGAAGACAACGCACAGGAAGTTCCCAGGACACACTTCGCTCTCAGGAATGGCAGCCAGCATTAATATTAATAATATGATTTATGAGTTTTTACCAGTTATCTAAAATGCTCATAGTTTTCTGGCCTCGTCTGTATGGTCACATTCTCCTGGAGTCCCTCCCGTCTGTCCCCGCCCCAGGGCCCACCTGCTTCCTGCCAGAGGGACAGAGGCCTCCTTAACCATCCTTCCTAAAGACCAGCTCTGTCACACAACCTGCATGAGCCTTCTGACTCAAACCGGAGTGGTGGCTCATCCTTTTCCTTGAAGCCATATGGACTTGGTGTTCAACCCAAGCTCATATTCCTGCTCCTCCGCTTGCTGCTGGAGGCCCTGGACCATCCCAGCCTCTCCAAGCTCTTTTCCTCATCTGTAAGATGCTCAACGCTTAACCCTAGGGGGCCATCACGCAGAGTGGAGGAGCTAACAAGACCGTACATGGTACCCTGAGGGACTCCCCGAATAAAGGCTCCTGGTCAACAGATCCTGTAGGCCTGCAAAGGCATCTATTGCGTCTGCAATAGGAATTTGATTTTCACAACTAGTGCAAGTATTTCTCATAGTCAATGTTTTTTCCTTTCTAGGAAGCCACCCAACAGCACAGAAAATGAATCCCCATTTCCACTTTCCTTGTGGCTTGTCCAGCTTTCTGTATGCTCACGGTCCTTGCTACACCCTCCCCGTCCCGTTCACGGCCATCACACCTGCTCCGGGTCAGGGGCTCCGTGGGGGCAGGACACAGGCAGGAGTTAGGTCCTCGTCATGATCACTTAGACTGCCCCGCAATCGTTCACTGAAAGACTATTTTTTTAATTCCGAATGCAAAAAGCAAGAGCAAAGTCTTTTTTACCTAAAGTGGACCTTTTCATAAAAATACACAGACTCACAAGCCATAACGAAAATGTGAGCAAATGTTCACAGTCCCTTCAGGCAGGGACCGCCCAGAGGAGGGTGGGCATCATCCTGACCGAGGCCCAGAGAGGCAGGTCTCTGGTCCGGGGAAGAACGATGTGGCCGTCCACTGCTCACGGCATTCAGCGATCCCAAAATGGTTACTAGGCACCCATCATATGCCAGAGGCCATTCCACGTGTTAGAGAGACCCTGGGGAAGGGGGAGGTGGACGGGTCAACACTGCATGTGGCTCGTGCTCGGGGGCTCCTCTCCCGCTGCCCAGGGAGCCGGCCCTGGACCACCCTCCTGTGGGGCCTGCTCCCAAGAGGGGCCTGAGAGTGGCACCAATCCTTTTCAGTTGCACTTCTGCAACGCCGATGGCGCTCTTACATTTCAAATCCACGTCGTGTCTAGATCCCAACACTGCCGAGTCGCATCTCCCACTCTGCACTTGGTGCCGCCCGTCCTCCACGAGTGTAAAGGAAAGTCTGCCCGAGGCGGGGAGTGCCCCTGGAGAGCGGAGGACCCTTGGGGGACCAGGCCCCCAAAATGGATTTCTGCTCGGGCCAGGAGGTATCTGTGGGTATGCTTTCCCATCAGGGTGTGACGTGGGAACCTGGGAGGGCCTCGACCCAGAGCCTGGGAGTGTGGCTGAATTGGCACCTTCACGCGCTCCCAGAACTGAAAAAAGAACAGAACGACGCTGGGAAGCGCTGCGTGTCCAGGGCGTGGAGAGATGGAGATGGAGGGTCTGCGGGTGGGACCCGGCCATGGGGAGGCCCCCACAGCTCCGCGTGGGAGGGTCTGGCGTGGTTCTGTGAGCTGTGGGGTCTCTTGGCCTGCTAATTAGTACCGGAATCTCAGCTGCCCATAAGGGCGTCTCTTACACCCACCAGATGTTTTGTTTTTCACAAATAATATCATCTCTCTCTTAAATTGGCATTTTTTCTTCTCTAAGAAGTCTCCCAACTGTACAGAAAAATTAAAGATTTTCCCAGAGAATATGGTTTATAGAAACACCACAAAATCCCAAGGAATGGGTAAAGCTATAGAAAAAGGTTCCAAAGGCTGTGGTCACCATCGCTGACCAGGGGACGTGAGGCACATGCTGTCCCTGTGTCGTCCTCAGACGGGGATACTGTCTCATCACTCTGCGAGGCTGTTGTTAGGGAATCAAGACAACTGTGCACAGTGACCGGCAGCCCCCCACCAGCTTCCCCCTCCCGGTGAACCTCCTGCCCCTGGGAGGAGAGTCCAGCTGTGTGACCTCGGATCAGTCGCCTACCCTGTGGTGACCTTGAGTGCCATGCTGCAGTGCTTGGGCTTGGTCTGAAGGTAATAGGGAGCCACAGAAGGATTTTAAGCAGAGGTGACAATTAGGTTTGCACTGTTTCAAGTTCCCTCTGGGGCCCTTTTGCAGAGCAAAACCACATAAATGGAAAGAACCTGTGCTTTGGAGTCAGACAGACCTTGGGGCCCGTCATGATGCTGCCCCTTTTCCCAGCTGGGTGACGTTGGGCAAATGCTTCAAATTGGCGGTCTTAAAATGCAGATTTTATTCAGCAGGTCCAGGCTGAGGCCTGAGATGTTGCGTGTCTCATGAATTTTGCGTTTCCTCCTTGGTGATGCTTCTGCAGCAAGACCTGCCTCCCTGGGCATCCACACGCCACCCATGAATGATGCTCTCTCTTCTCTGAACCGTGGACCACACTTTG
This sequence comes from Equus przewalskii, assembly GCF_037783145.1. Taxonomy (NCBI): domain Eukaryota; kingdom Metazoa; phylum Chordata; class Mammalia; order Perissodactyla; family Equidae; genus Equus; species Equus przewalskii. The sequence continues at coordinate 37,652,776 of NC_091855.1, read as the reverse complement.
AGTAGCAGGGCTTTGCTATCTCTGAGCTCCAGTTTTCTCATCTGTAAAATGGCATTGATAGGACCCAGCTCATGGGGCTGTGCAGGGCATAAATGAGGTCTGGTGGCACCCACAGCACAGCTTGTGCGGGGCCCTCCTCACATCCAGCTCCGATCTCACGGCTACCACCTGGTCGTCCCAGGATGATTAATGTCTATTCTGGGCTCATTTCTGCTCCTCCTCTTTCCCTTCTTTTATAATTGGTGTGCTCTGGAAACTTGCTTGGCACTGGGCTCGCCTTTCAGATGCCCTAGAATTCTTCTTTGGCTTCTCTCTCTTTGCTGTTTAAATTCAAAACCCACAGTGCTCGCCCGGGGCTCCTACCATCCCAGCGTCGTTAGGAGATTAAAATTGTACAGCACCTGCCTCTCTGCGGCTCCCAGGGTTCCACTTTTCACATCGAGTGAAGCACAAGGCCATGCCACCTGCCTCACATTGGCCACGTCCTTTTTTCCAAGCGCGGGAGCGACCCACAGGGATGGGCTTTGTACTAAGACGGCCTTCTGTCTGCGTTGCACCTGGTTCACTTCCCAGGCCCTGCAGGGTCCTCGCAGAAACCCAGGAAGGTAGGGAGGGCAGGCGGCTCTGTGCCAGGGCCACGGGCCTGGAAGAGTCAGGGCCTGCAAGCTGGTCCTGGCTCTGCTTCTCCCTCTCACCCGCTCCGTGATCCTTGGCGAGTCCTGACTGCTGGGGCCCCAGGTTCCTCACCTCTAAGAAAGATGTGGGACTAGCCATTCCCTAGGAGTCCTTCCAGCCCCACAACCTCTGTGGTCTCCTGTCTGTAGGTGAGCAGACGCAGGGCTCCCAACTGTCGGTCCAGGGCTCTTTCCGTCCATGATATAGATAGTCATCACATATACATCCACGAGACACAGATCATACACAAGCACGACGGACATCGAGTGACTTCCTCCTATCGGGAAAAAGAACAAACTCAACCCCACACTTCTGTCCAGCAGTGGCCCCATTTCTTTTTTCCTTTTTATTGTAAAACTCCTGGATAGAGTTGTTCTAGTGGTTTTAAAATACATCTGTCAACGCTACGAAGATTGAGAGAGACAGAGAGATCCCTGGTCAGCCCCCAGCTGCCCCAATTCCAGCCTCTGTGGGCCTGACCACTGCATGTCAGAGCCAAGCCAGAACTGGCCAGCCGATTCACAGACACCACAACAGATAATAATGTGATTGTTGGGGCCGGCCCAGTGGCGCAGCGGTTAAGTTCGCACGTTCTGCTTTGGCGGCCCAGGGTTTGCCGGTTCGGATCCCAGGTGCGGACACGGCACCGCTCATCAAGCCATGCTGTGGCAGGCATCCCACGTATAAAGGAGAGGAAGATGGGCACAGATTTTAGCTCAGGGCCAGTCTTCCTCAGCAAAAAAAGAGGAGGATTGATGGCAGATGTTAGCTCAGGGCTAATCTTCCTCAAAAAAAAATAAAATAAAATAATGTGATTGTTTTCGTTCGGCACCACTAGGCTTTGTATGACAAGCAGCACCCAACACTGGAGCCATTACCTACTGTGCCATCCCATCCCCTCCTGGCAGCCTCTCCTTTCCACCACCCATCACTGCCGTGATGCGAGCAGTCAATTTCCCGTCTTCCTCCTGCTGGACCTGTCGGCAGCGTGGGAGCCTGCTGGTCCCCCGGCCCTTGGAGCACTCTCAGCGTCTGCGACCCATGCTCTCCTGGTTGTCCCTCTACCTCAGCGCTGTTCCTGCTCAGTCTCCTTTGCTGATGTCTCCCCCGTCTCCCCTCTCACCTGCATCACAGCGCCCCGGGCTCAGGCTCAGCTCTTTCCTCTCTCCACACCAGCTTCCTCGGTATTCTCACCACGCTCAAGGCCTTCACTATGGTCTGTGTGCCAAGGACGCCGGCCTGGACCCTCCTCTTGACTCCAGACACGCGTACCCACGCCCGACGCCACGTCTCCACTGGGATGTCCATCAGGCGTCTCAAAGCGAACGTGTTCAAGTTTCTGATGGTCCCTCCACTAAACCAGCTCCCCTGCATCTTCCCATCAGAGTGATGTGCTGAACACAAATCCTCACTCTTGCCTATCTCCAACCCTTCCATAGCTCCCCATTGCCTGGAGGATAAAACTCAACCTCCTTAACCCTGTGTTTAAGGCCTTTTGTAATTTGTCCCCTGCCTGCCTCTGCAGCCCCAATTCTCACTACACCCTTCTTTGCACTTCACACTCCAGCAACAGCAAACTGCTTGGGTTTCTCTACATGTCACCAGGATGTGTCCCATCTCCTTGCCTTTGCTCTTACTGTCCCCTCGTGCCTGGAATGCCCCTCCTGCCCTCTTCCTCCTGTATCATTCCTTCTCATCCGTTAGGGTCCCGCTCAGCTCTCCCTTCCCTAGGAACCTTGCCTGCCTAGCCTAGGCTGGATTGGCTTCCTCTTCTGCCTGCTCCTAAAGCATCGAGGTTGACCTCCATCACTGTGGCCACCCCTGCTTGTTTACCTGCCCGTTTTCTGTTTCTGTCCCCCTCTCTAGATTGAGGAGGGTACGGAATGAAAAAAGATGTGAGCGTGTTGATTTAATGAATGGCAAAGCCCAGGGATGAGGCTGGAAATGACGTGCTGCGAGATTCCCTTGGATAACCCAGACAGGAACTTTGAGTCAAATCTTCTCAGTGCCTCAGCTGGAGAAACTTGGGTATGATCTGGATATTGGATGATGCTGTGGAATTGTTAATTTTCTTGGGTGCGGCCTATAAAATGGGGATATAATAGCGCCTGCTTCCATAGGCTGCTAGACTTGAAATCCCACCATTGATTACATCAGGCGCATCTCCCAGTGCTGCTGAGGACACAGCAGGGCCCGGTAAGTGATACTGATGATGATGAGCACGATGCTCGTGTCTGGCTCTGGGCCTAGCACACACTAGATGCTCAGAGAATGTCTGAACCGGAAAAAGGAATGAATGCACAAGACGTGGGTGTTAGATGTGGCCCCACCCCGAGCACATCCCCACGGTGGAAGGAAGGAAATGAGCGGAGCCGCTGCTCAGAATCCTGCAGGGATGGGGCTGGGCGCCTGGTGAGGTGACCCTGCTCCTCTCCTCTCTGCTTTCAGCAGGCAGTGACAGGGGCATTTCTCTCATTTATAAGATAATGAAGCCTCTCCAGGGCTCTGGCAGGAGTGAGCCCAGGAAGCTGAGCGCTGGGATCCACTTCCCAGACAGCTCTGGAAAGACCCCGGCCGAGGCTTGGGAAGGGAAGACCTGGCCTTGCCCTGCTGGGGGACTCAGGGTCACCAGTGACAATGGCTGAGGAAGCCATCCACTGGTGACATGGGCGGGATGATAAGGCCACTAAGGTGGCTCCAGTGACAACTGTGAGGTGATCATCAGTAATGAAACGAACTGCCTATTGAGAACGTAACTCCTTCAGGCCCAGTGCTTTTACTGGTTATTTTGTCTGAACTGCACATTAATTCCTATTATCCCCATTTTACAGATGAGGCCACTGAGGGTCAGAGTGGGGTGGACCATCTCCCAGAGGCACATGGAGTCCAGATCTAAACAACTCTAAAGCTGTTTTCCCTGCTACACAAATCGATAAGTTCACAAGTTTCTGAAAATAAACGCAAACCAGGAGGGAAGGGCTGACATTCTCCTACACACACACCCACTCACACACGCACACGCCAAGAACCGAGTTCGATGATGAGTTAAGATGCTGGGAGCCACACCCTCCTGTTCTGTGCCATTTCCTCCCGGGCCTTCTGCTGCTGACAATCAGCCTGTGCTGCTCCTCTCCCCCTGCTGGGCAAAGCTGCCGCTGTCCCACCCAGCCCCACGCCCCACACACTCCCAGGACCTTCCAGCACTGACGGGGCCTCCAGCATCCCCCCCAGAGCCTCCCTCGGAACACCAGCAGCTGCGGGAGAAACCCTGCCTCCTGGTCAAAGCGGCCAGAAGTCAGAGCATCCCCAGCCTTGGATGAGGGCAGATACCGAACACACAGCCCAGGGACTCAGGGAGAAGCCTCAGCCTTGGACGGAGAGCAGAGCGGCTGATGCCAGGAGAGAAGAGGCCCCCGAGGGCAGCGAGAAGGCGCAGCCCTGTGCCCAGACAGGCCCTCCCACCCGGCAGCTTAGGGCTCCATAGACTTGGTCTGTTTCAGAACAACGCTTGTGCCCGTTGGACAGTACAATGAAAGAAATAGGCTCTTCACAAGGACCCTTTTTCAACATCCTTCTGTATTTGCATTCATTCATTCATTCAACACATTTTACTGAGCACTCGTTATGGATTAAACTCCGTCCTAGGTGCTGGAGACGCAGCAGTGAACAAAACAGACAAACCCACAGCTTCACGGAGCTGGCATTCCAGTAGGGTAGGCGTTCCTCTTTGGCAGCCCGGGGTTCGCCAGTTTGGATTCCGGGTGCAGACATGGCACCGCTTGGCAAAAGCCATGCTGTGGTAGGCGTCCCACATATAATGTGGAGGAAGATGGGCACGGATGTTAGCTCACGGCCAGTCTTCCTCAGCAAAAAGAGGAGGATTGGCAGATGTTAGCTCAGACTAATCTTCCAAAAGAAAAAAGAAAAAAGATCACTGGCTAGAAGTTATACAGATGGCCCATAGGCACAGGAAAAGATGCTCATCATCACTAATCATCAGGGAAATGCAAATCAAAACTACACTAAGATATCACCTTACACCCATTAGAATGGCTATAATCACCAAAACAAAAAATAACAAATGCTAGACAGATGTGGAAAAAAGGGAACCCTCATACACTGCTGGTGGGAATGCAAACTGGTGCAGCACTATGGAAAACAGTATGGAGATTCCTCAAAAAATTAAAAATAGAACTACCATATGACCCAGCTATCCCACTACTGGGTATTTATCTGAAGATCTTGAAATCAACAATTCAAAGAGACTTATGCACCCCTATGTTCATTGCAGCATTATTCACAATAGCCAAGACGTGGAAGCAACCTAAGTGCCCATCAACTGACAAATGGATAAAGAAGATGTGGCGTATATATACAATGGAATACTACTCAGCCAGAAAAAAGACAAAATCGCCCCATTCACAACAACATGGGTGGACCTGGAGGGTATTATGTTAAGCGAAATAAGCCAGACAGAGAAAGACGAACACCATATGATTTCACTCATACGTGGAAAATAAACAGACACACAGACAAACAGAACTGTTTAGTGGTTACCAGGGGGAAGGGGGCTGGGGAGTGGGCATAAGGGGTGAAGGGGCACACATATATATGGTGACTGACAAACAATAATGTACAACTGAAATTCCACAACGTTGTAAGCTATCATAACCTCAATGAAAAAAAAAAAAGATCACTGGCCGTTGTGTGAAGATCGGATGGCAGGGGGAAAGTGGATGCAGAGAACCAACTGGGGGCTCTTGCGATAATCCAGCCAAAGTGATGGTGGCTTGTCCCCAGGTGGGAGCTTTGGCGGGAGTGAGAAGGGGTCAGACTCACACGCTGGTGTGTTTATGGCTTATGTACGTCTTCCCCCAGGGCAGCCCAGTGTGGGGCTAAGTGTGGGACCTCTGGAGTCCAGCAGGCCTGGGTTTAAATCCTGGTCCCTCTTTACAACTGCTTACCTTTGACGGAATTGACTTAATCCTCCTAAGGCCCCCTCATTTCCTTATTGGGGAAACAAGGTGCAATGGACTGAATTGTCCCCCCAAATTCACGTGCTGAAGCCCTAACCCCAGTGTGACTGTATTTGGAGACGGCGCCTATCGGCAGGTGATAAAGGTTAAATGAGGTCGTAAGGGTGGGGCCCTACTCCTATAGGACGGGTGTCCTTAAAAGAAGAGGAAGAGACACCAGAGTTCTCTCTCTCTCTCTCCACGCTCTCATAGAGGAAAAGCCACTTGAGGACCCAGCAGGAGGACACCATCTACCAGCCAGGAGGAGAGGCCTCACCAGACACCAACTCTGAAGGCACCTTGACCTTGACTTCCAGCCTCCAGAACGATGAGAAAATACAATTCTGTTGTTTAAGCCCCCGAGCTGTCGCATTTTGCTATGGCCTCCTGAGCGACTAAAACGCCAGGGTAACCACCACCACCTTCCAGAGCTTGGGCTGAGCTTCATGCAGCAGCTTGTCGACGCCCAAGCACAGCCTCAGGCACGCAGTAAGCGCTCAATGATGGTTAGACTTGTGGTTGCTCCTCGTTTTCATCACTGAGCTACCAAGATCCATGGGGACAGAGACCTCGATAGCCATTTCCTTTGATGGACCCCAAAATGCCCCCTCTCCTAGCACTGTCACCTGCTCCAAATTAAACCTCAGGTTCTGTTTTGGAACTCAGGACCCTCCGACCCTGCCATTTTGACCCAGTGGCGGTGCTGGCCTTCCAATTGTGACCTTGGGCGCAGGGGGGCGGGGGGGGGGGCGGTGCAGCGTATATCTCATGTTCATATGTAGGAGCTTTGGAATCAAAATTATAGGAGTAACGACTTTGGGTCAAGAGCTATATTTAGCATGAACTCCACTGAGCTAATTTAAGTCCGTAATCAATTTTCCACATAGTATGAACTGTGTCCAATTTTTCGCATCTCCATCAGTTGTTTTAGAAATGATTTTCACAGAAGTCGACTTGTGCACAGAGCCTCTCACGGCTACAGTGAGTGCTGCGCGCTGTGGCCGGGGTGCATACAAGCACAGGCTGGGGGGCCGTGTGCACGGTTTCTCCGCATGGCTGCATGAGAAAGAATGGGTTCATTGGTCACCTTTTTGCACCATCATGGCTTCTGCCAGGTGAGTTTTCTTTGGCAGTCATTATTTCTGCCAAGTTCAGCTTGGATCTTTCTGCACAGTGAAATCAAAGCAGCAGGCTTATAAGATCTTCGGGGTCCAAAACAGAGTCGAAATAGCAGGGTTTTGCCCCCAACCCTCGGTCTGCTTCTGGTACCTGCATTTCCCTGCACTCACTGTGTGGCTCCCACATCCTTGGTTTTGCACAAGCCTGGCCCCATGGGAAAAGCTTAACCCCCCCCGCCCCATTGCAGACCTCTGCTGACCCTCTCCCGGTTCCCGCCCCCTGCCTGGCCTCCTGGGCACTGTCACCAACATTGCAGAGGGTTCGTCGTCACCACCACCCCAAGGATGAACGGGAGAAGGGTCTGGCCCAGCAATGGCCCACCCTGGTCTGGCCTTCCCTCTCTCTCCTCCCCCCGCCAAGGGGTTCCATCCTGCACACATAATGCGGCTGCCCCGGTCCATGCCCTCACACACTGCGAGGGGAGTTCTGGGGACAAGCTTTGCCCAGGGGTCTCTGCCCAGTTCCCCTGGCTCTAGGCTGCAGCAATGACTCAGGCACCAGCAGCCCACCACCCCCACCTAGACTTTATGGCAGACCATTGCCAGCCTCCTGCCTCCCACCTCGATCTGGGCCCCACGAGGCTGCCAGAGGGGATCTTTCTAAACCCAAATCCCATCCCACCGTCCCTCTGACCCCAGGGGATAAAGGCACCTCCGGGTCTGTCTGCAAGCTCCTTCACCACGTGGCCACCACTCACCTCCTCAGCCTCCTTGTCCACAGGTGCCCAGCCCACTCCCGCACCCTCCTCACCAGACTTTCCAGAGCACTTGCCACTGTCCACTCCTCTCCTGCTCTTTCAGGCTCCACACCTTGACACAGGCTGTTTCCTAGCCTGGAAGGCCTTTCTCACCTTTGCTCTTCCAAGAGGGGGCACGGGCACCTCTGCCATCCGTGAGCTCATCCATGGTCCTTTCCCCCTCACCTCCTGGAGTGGGTGCTGTGGTGACACCTGAGTCCTCCTCCAGGACAAGGCCCCCAAACCCCAGCTCTGAGAGTGTTGGATGCTGACGGCTAGCGGCTGAGTCCCTCCCCGGGAATTGCCCTCCATCAACGGGACCTGCCTGGGACCTGCCTTTCCCAGAGTCATGCCCTCTCCCCAGTGGCAGCCTGATCACAGTCATTGTGGGCAGTGGGGCTGAGGGCAGAGAGTCAGGAGGGGTTGCAAAGGCCTAGCCCCTTGTCTTGATTCAGGGAAGAACCACCCAGATCTCCCTCTGTAGCAGCTGCATCGCAAGGCAGCTCTTCCCTCTGCCCCACCTGCTTCCCTCCCTCCCCCTCATGCCACCTCCCTTTCAGAGCCGGCTTAGGCTTACGGGAACCAGACCTGGGACATCCGCTCCCCAAGGCAGAGGGGAGCCTTGGTGCTGACGCTCTCCCAGCACCCGTCACACTCATAGGACTCTCGGTGGACCTCTCTCCCCCACCAGACAATCCTTCTGCCGCGCTTATTGAGGAATTCTGAATTAATTGTCTGTCTCCTTCATTCACTCATCCATCCGTTCCACAAATCTTTGAGGAGCCCATGCTACGTGGCAAGTACCAGGAATGAACAAACAGCCATGGAGTTTAAAATACGCCTTCCCCTCTGTATCAGTTTCTTATTGCTGCTGCAACAAGTGCCGCCACTTTAGTGGCTTAAAACAACATAAATCTACTCTCTTACGGTTCTGCAGGTGAGAAGTCCAGCATGGTTCTGCCCTGCCGGGCTGAGGTCAAGGTCATGGGGGGCTACGTCCCTTATGGAGGCTCTCAGAGAGAAACCCCCCTTGCCTTGTCTAGCTCCTAGAGTCTGCCCACCCTCCTTGGCTCGTGGCCCCTTCCTCTGTCTTCAGAGCCAGCAGTGCAGGCCAAGTCCTCCCGGCACACCCTCCGACCCTACTTCTGTAGTCACATCTCTCTCTCTTACTCGGATTCCAACTCTGCCTCCCTCTTCCACTTTTAAAGACCTTTTCATTACATCGGGCCCACCTGGATAATCCAGGGTACGTCTGTGGACATCTTTGGGGAGGGGGTGCTGACCCCACCCTCCTTACCTAGCCTGGGGCCTGGGGCCTGGAGCAAGCAAATGCACAGTAAACAGTAGAAGGAAGGGGTGCATGCAAAGCCCTAAACAGTCCATTTCGAGAACTGGTGCGCTTCCTTCCCCTTCCATCCTCTCCTTGGCCCAGATGCTCTGGGTCCAGCCTGTGGCTCACCTCTCCCTTCCGCCTTACTCATGATGTCTCTAACTTCTCTCTTCAGCCTGAGCCCCAGGAAGTACTCTCCCCTATGTCTTGACAGGGAATCTACGAGGCTGCCTCGTCTCCTGTCCTTTCCCTCCATCAGCTGGTCTTAGAGCACTTCCCCCGCCCCTCTCCGTGCGCTGAGTCGGCCATCCTGGATCACATTGGCAGCCTCTCCTGCCCCTAGTCCTCAGGTCTGCCCTCCAATCCCAGCCCTGTTGTCCTGAATCGGCCTCTGTCTTCTCATCCTGGCCTTTTCTCTGAGGACCCGGCATGGCCCCAGGATCTGGCTGCACGTTATGCATTTTCAATAAGCAAGTCACTCCCATGGGCAGTGCTGTCTTTAAAAAGTACTTAAGATAGCACATTTATTTTTTCGTGCAGACAAATCCACGCCCACGCCCTAGCTCCCCTTCTGACACGTCTCTCCTAAATTTACAGTCACCTTTTTGGGAAGAAGGATCCATTTTTTTCATAATGACATTCAATATTCTAAATCTTCCCATTCCTGGCGATGCGTTAATATCTTAAGTTGTCAAGCCTCAAAGGAAACCAAAAAATCATTTTAATCACCTTGAGAGGCTGTCTGCAGAGTTATTGATGAGAACTTCCACATAAAGTTCTGGGGCAGACTTTTCTTCTTTACCTGTTAATACATGACCTCTTCCCGCCCCACGCCGCTGAGAGCTGCTCACAGGTTGTGTGTGTGACACCCCCTCAATATTTGGAAGACAAATATTCTAAGTGGAGTCTATCAAGGGCCTTCAGTCTCTGTGCCCTGGAGCTTTGATTCCCCAACATCCTCAAGGGCAGTGCCAACCAGAATTTCTGTGTCGTCGAGGTTTACGGGAGGCAATCTGGCTGGAAGTTGGGTCTAGGCACTTGTCTTAACACTGAGTTTGTGTGACAGACTCACTGTTGGAGATGGGTGGGTGGGGTGTGACACCCCTCCTTAGTTTCAGCCTCTGCTGAGGGCTGCCCTATGGCAAGGAAGGGGGAAACAGAGAAAAATAATAGCTAACATTTATGGAGCATCAGCTAGATGCCAGGTATTTTCCAAACATTAATGTACTCATCATTGCAAGATTTCTACAAGGCAGAAACTATCCTCATTTTATCAACAAGAGAGGCTGAGGAAGGTTAAGTGAAATTCCTGTAGTAGATAGCTATTGCTGCGTAACAAATCACTCTGGAACCTAGTGACTTAAAACAACACACATGTGCCATCTCACCATTTCGGTGGGTCAGGAAGGAGGGAGCAGCTTAGCTGGGTAATTCTAGCTCAGAGTTTTTCATAAGGTTTGCAGTCAGGATGTTGGCAGGGTCTGAAGTCATCTGAAGGCTTGACCGGGGCTGGAGGATTCACTTCTGTGGGAGGCAGAACAATGGCCCCACAAAGACGTCCAAATCCTAATCCTGAAAACTGTGAATATGTGGGGTCACATGGCAAAGGGTAATTAAGGTTGCAGAAGGATTAAGGTTGCTAACCAGCATATAAGGAGATTATCCTGGGTCGTCCAGGTGGGCCCAATGTAATCACAAGAGTTCTTAAAAGTAGAAGAGGGAGACAGGAGAGGAAGGTCAGAAAAAAGGATGCAACAAGAGAAGCATCAGAAAGAGACAACATTGATGGTTTTGAAGATGGAGGGAAAGAGGCCACAAGCCAAGGAACAGGGCAGGCTCTAGAAGCTGGATAAGGCAGGGAAATGGATTCGCCCATGAAGAATCTGGAAAGGAACACAGCCCTGCTGACAACGTGATTTTAGCCCAGTGAGGACCCATGTTGGAGTTCTAAGCCCACAGAACTGTAAGATAAATTTGTGATGTTTAAAGCTGCTAGATTTGTGGTAATTTGTTGCAGCAGCCATAGAAAACGAACGCAGCTTCCAAAATGGTTCACTCACATGGTTGTTGACAGGAGATCTTAGATCCTCACCGTGAGGGCTTCCTCCATAGGCTTCTTGAGTGTCCTTAGAAGATGGCAACCGTCTTCGTCTGGAGCAACTGATTTGAGAGAGAGAGCAAGGAAGAAGTCACAGTGCCCTTAGGATCCAGCGTCAGAGGTCAAATACCAGTGTTTCCACCACATTCTATCTGTAGAGTCACCAAGTCCAGCCCACACTTAAGGAGGGGGGGAGGAATGGAGCTCCACCTTTTGATGGGAGGGGTGTCAAGGAATTTGTGGACTTTTGTCACACTGCCCAAGATCACACCAGATTAAGCAATAGACTTGAAATTAAAAACAACCTCCAAAGGCTGCAGTCTTTCCACTTTACAGAATGATAGAGTTGGTTCTAAGAGCCGGGAACCCTGGTCTTGTCACACTACCAGCGGCACTCAACCTGGACTCCCAGGTGTAGTGATGGGGAGCCGAGAGTAATTTTCAGTATTTTTAGATTCCAAAGAGAACATTGCACTCCCAGCAACATGAGGCCTCACCAGCATTTGCACGAAATGACATCAACCCAATTGGCTTAGACTGTGACCGGAAGCTCTGGTTGCAAGTTATGGATGTCTTTAATAAAACATGGAAAACCTAATGTTATTAAATCAGGTCTATCTGACAGACAACATCTTTCAGAAATGCGGCCTCTAAGGGCAGAATGCAAAGAGCTTCTTGGTCGGGGGTGGGGGGGAGGTTGGAAATTACTGCTCTGTGACAGCCTTCTCATCTTACCAATGGGGAAACTGAGGCTCGGAGAGGGGAAGGGCCACACCCAGGTCACCCTGAGAGTTAAATGAAGCCAGGATTGGACCATAGCATCTTCATTCCCAAGTCAGTGCTCGCAGCTCCAAAGAGAAGGTTTTCCTTAAGGAGAGAAAGACAAGCAGGGAAGTTACTGAAGAATTTTCTAACTGTTCCTCTGGGGCAGGCTTTGGCAGTTTTTAGTGTGGAATGCTGATGAGGAGAGGCCATTAATGTGTTTCCATGGGAACTAACAGGAGGGAGGTGATGCTTGATCTTGGAAGTGGGGGTTGGGGAAGGAAGCAGGTGGGGTCTGCTGTCCACACTGCTAGGCAGACCCCAGAAGAAGAGTCCAACCAGCAAGACCTGACTCTGGGCTGTGAATTTCTTCTCCACCCTGGTCAGTCTCTGAAAGAGGAGGACTCAGATGAATTGATGCTTTGGGTTCCCAGAACAATTCTTAGAACCTACCCCTGTACCTGCCCAGAGCCAGACTCAGACCTGCGTAGAGATCCAGGAAGAATCACGTCTCTACAAAGACACTCTGACCTTCCCTCCCTCCCTCCCCCAAACCTCCTCCTCCTGCGTTCCCATCTCAGCGCATAGCCCACCATCCACTCAGCTGCCCAAGCCCAAACCCTGAGGGTCATTTTTTTTTTTTTTTTTGAGGAAGATTAGCCTTGAGCTAACTGCCACGAATCCTCCTCTTTTTGCTGAGGAAGTCCGGCCCTGAGCTAACATCCGTGCCCATCTTCCTCTACTTTATATGTGGGACACCTCCCACAGCATGGCTTGATGAGTGGTGCCATGTCCGCACCCGGGATCCGAACCGGTGAACCCCGGGCCACCGAAGCAGAACATGCGCACTTAACCGCTGCACCACCAGGCCGGCCCCTGAGGGTCATTTTGACTCCTGCATCTCTCTCATCCCACACAGCCAACTGAATCCTGATGGTTTACGTCTCGCTCAGACAGGGCACTTTGTTGCAAGCAACAGAAAGCTAACCTGTCCTGTTAAAATGATATTGAGCTAAATGCCATATGAGACCCTGGAGTTGATCCTAGAACAGAATGAGGACATTAGTGTATTAACTGGTGAAATCCAAATAAAGTCCAAAGTTTAGTTAATAGTAATGTACTGATGTTGGTTCCTAGTTCTGGCAAGCGTACTGTGTTAATGTAAGATGGCGACCGTAGGGGAACCCAGGTGAGGAGTATACGGAGACTCTGTGCTCTCTTTGCAACTTTCTTGTAAATCTAAAATTATTCCAAAATAAACTGTTTATTTAAAAATTTAAGAATGAATAAATGGATAAACAAAATGTGGTATATACGTACCATGGAAGTGAAGGCAGAGAGTCAGATATTTGTACACCTATGTTCATAGCAGCGTTATTTACAAAGCCAAAAGCCAGAAGCAACCCAAGTGTCCATTAGTGGATGAATGGATAAACAAAATGTGATCTGTTGTATTATTCAGCCTTAAAAAAAGGAAGAAAATTCTGACAGAGGCTACAGCATGGATGAACCTTGAGGACATTACGCCATGTGAAATGAGCCAGTCAGAAAAAGACAAATACTTTGCATAGAGACAGAAAGTAGAGTGGGGGGTGCCAGGAGCTGGGGCTGGGGGGATGGGCAGTTAGTGTTTAATGGGGACAGAACTTCTGTTTGGGGAAGTGGAAAAGTTCTGGAGATGGATGACGGTGATGGTTGCACAACAACGGGAATGTACTTAATGCCACTGAGCTACACATATAAAAACAGTGAAAATGGCAAATTTTATGTTATGTGTAGTTCACTATGGCTTTTAAAAAATTTAAGGGGAGGCCACATATTTGGGGAGAGTCGAAGAACAGGGCTTGGAGGCTACTGAGTCAGGGCTGACACCCCAAACCACCTCGCAGACCTGGTTGGGGCAGACACGGCTGCCAACATGGCCGGGCATAGACACCACTGGTGCTGGACCCTGGACCTGGCCGTGCTGACCCGGAAGTCCAAAAGGGGCTGCGGCTGCTGCTGCCCCCTCACCAGGATGGCCCTGCTTCTTCACAAACTTCTGACCCAAAGGGCGGAAGCCTGGGTCCTGTGCCCATGGCCTGGATGCGAAGGGCCCTGGGAAATCAAGTACGTGTAAGGTGCATCAAATTCTATTGTGGGAGGTGGGTTCTAGCTCAAAGGGTGGGAGATTTCGCCCAAATATTTTAGAAATATGGTCCTTCCCTCCGTCAGCAACACCACCCTTCTAGTTCAGACCAGCAGTGTGTCTTGGCCCAACATCCCTAACATCCTCTTGCTGGTCTCTGTCTCTAGAGTCGCCCCCTCCCCATCTGATCTCCACTGCAGCCCCAGTGACCGTCCTGCAGCCTTTGCATCCCCCTGTGCTCATCTCTCTCTTCCTTACACTCACATGTGCTGTGTCACCAAGGCCAGCCTGTTCTGCCTCCTAATATCTCTTCTCCATGTCCTCCTTTCCACTTGGACTCTTAGAACCTTTGCACAGACTCCCATCACCTCCCCTTTGGTCCCCAGACCCAGGAGTACTCCTGACCACTCTCAACTTCCCACCAGCATGCTTCTGGAATGTAAACCAGACCAAGGCACTTGCCTGGTCAAAGCCCACCTATCACTGACCCCTCCACACCTTCACGATGAAACACCAAGGCCGCAGCCTGGCATCCGAGCATCCTTCACCTCCACCCTCCCCATCGTCATAATAACAGCACAGCTCAGCTGCAGGCGCCATGCTCTCTCTTATGCCCCCAAATGCGGCTATGCTGTGATAGAACACCCTTCCAACGTTTTTTGCCAAGCAAAAGACTCCACTCAGATGTAACCTTTCCCTTGAAGCCATCCTTGGCATCCAAGGCAAGGTTAGGGGCCCTCTGTGTCCCCTGACACACACACCCTGCCCAATGCTCTTGCTCAGCTCCAGCCCAGCACTTACCACTCTGAACTGGAACTTACTGGTATCTATGACCCCTTAGTAACCTAGGAACTCCTTCAAGCCTGGGACAATATCTTATTCACCATTACTTCCTCAGCACCTAGCACAGCAAACAGCAGGCACTCAATAAATGCTCAATGAATGAATGAGGCAAATAGACTTTTGGACCCTAAAGAACACAGCTCCTATCTTTGGGGAACCAGTCCTGGCGTAACAGACCCAGTCCTTTAAGACTGAGTGAGTTTTGCTCTGGGGTGATGCCAGCTCACTTGTGGCCTCAGACCACAGGGCTCTTCCTTCAAAGCCACCAGGAGGAGACCGACCCCTGGCCTCTCTCCGGAACTTCCTGTCTTACTGAGCACAGCCCAGGGCAGCTTAGGACCAGCCTCCTGTCTACTGAGCGATAGCCCTGCTCTGCCCAGGCTGTACCAGCCACTTCCCCACCACACCTACAGCCTCACTGAGTTGCTGGCCAGGCTGAGCCCTTCTGGGCCGTGCAGGCCAGGCCGGGACTGGGTTCTGGCCCAGTTAGGACCCGGGTCTCCGTGGTCGAACCTCAGAAACTGCCTGGACATCCAACGGTCCTACATTCCATCGCCCACCTTTCTGCTTCCATCTCTCCCCTCTTCCCTTCATTCCTCACCATTCCAGACCCTTCCTTCCTGCTCCCCTGCCTTCTTTCTCTCCTTTCCTTCCTCTCTTCCATTACAGACGTTTCCATGAGCACCATCAACCTGTCTAATGGGAGGAAAATAGAGAAATCAACAAATCCTGTGTACCCACTCCTCCTGCCACTGTGCCAGACATCCAACGCAGAGCGTCTCCCTGCCTGATGCCCACAGGGACAATTATACTCTGCTTACAGAGGAGTACACTCCGCTCATTCGTCTAACATTATTCATTAAGGCAGCTGGCCACAGGCCAAACCCTGATTCTCAAGGACACCCGCTTTTTCCTGCGCCATCTGCTTTTTTCTACTCTGCCATGTTCTTCTGCAAGAGGAGGACGTCCTGATCCTTCTGACCTTGAAGAACTTTCAGCACCACAGTAGGGAGAGCTCCCTGCAATCCAAAAGTTTCAGACAAAACCCAGGGAAGCCCAGGAGAGGGCATTCACTTCCTTTTGGGGGGATGGTTGAATTGTGTCTTCAAGAACAGATAGGGCTGGGGCTTCGGGGAAGAAAGTTCAAAGATAGAACAGTCAAGAAGAATGGGGTGAGCTACAGAAACACGCCGCCTCCCCGGAACTCTGAGGCCCGTGTGTCACTGAAAAGTGATGTACGTCCCTTCATACCACGGAGGAAATGGAAATACTGGGCAATGATAAAAATAGCACCAGTAATGACACTGACTGTTTTGGAACCACCTGAAAAGTGAGATATTGCTGGCACTCCATTGGGGAAGTTATTCAGATTGATCTATAATCCTGGAGGAGCAAGTGAACCCATCACTTCAGGTAGGGGGAAAAAGGTCACCTTTGGTACCAAGATATTTTCCCAAGTCACAGAACCTAGCAATGCCTAAACATCATCTTCTATCTTTCTCTAACTGGAGACTTTGCAGCCCCGGGCTCGCTGTCTGCAGTGAGGGTCATTTAAGGAAACAAATGGTCATTGTTTACACTGTAAGGACAGCAAGAAAACAATGAAAACCAAGCAGGAGGACTTCTGGAAACCTCTTTGACAAATGATGCCATGCACGTGGGCAGAAGGCCCAGGCTCCCGCCTCCCTGGGGAAGCTGGGGAGAGGGCAGCTGCTGTTCCCCAGTTTGCTAGAGGGTTTTTTTTGTTTCTGAATTTTTCTTGCCAAAGTTCACTCTTTGTGGGGATTCTCACAATAAAAGAGAGAGTGAGACCTAGATTAACCTGCTAATTACCCCTTGGTAATTAAATTAACTTTAATTGACTCCATCGGCTTTTGTTTGTCAGAAAACAAAAGCTATTTCTGGGCGACGCATTTGTCTTGTTGCTTTAGCTGCCAGCACTTGCAATAATAATTTCAATGGAAATAATAATTGATGCTACTAAGAATTTCACCAAGCGTCCCTGTGCCTCGCTCTTAGAGTCATTATCTCTCGTTTAATCCTCAAACAACCCTGTGAGTAGGTCCTGTTTGTTATCTCCATTTTACTGATAAGAAAACAAGGCACAGAGAAGTTAAGGAACTTGCCCAAGTCACACAGGCCATTTGTGGCTGACCCGGGACTGCAAGCCACCTCCTCAGCCCCAGTTCTTAGCCCTCATGCTGTCTGCTTCTTGGGAGGGTCTCTATTCGCTCTCATTCTTAAATGTCTTGTTTTGTAACACGCCTTAGACCAGGAGTCAGCAGATTATCCTGCCCTCAACCTTTTTTTGTAAATAAAGTTTTATTGAAACACAACCACACCTGTTCATTTCCATGTTGTCTGGCTGCTTTCACGTTTCGACAATAAAGTTGAGTAGTTGTGACAGAGACAAACTACTCTGCAAACCTAAAATATTCATTATCCGCCTCTTTTTAGAAAAAGTTTGTCAACTCCTGCTTTAGATCACTGGTTTTCAGGCTTGACTGCCCATTGAAATCACCTGGTTGGGGGGTAAAAAAATAGTGATGTCAGGCCAGCCCAGTGGCACAGCAGTTAAGTTTGCACATTCCACTTCATTGGCCTGGGGTTCACCAGTTTGGATCCCAGGTGTGGGCATACACATGGCTTATCAAGCCACACTGTGACAGGCGTCCCACATGTAAAGTGGAGGAAGATGGGCACGGATGTTAGCTCAGAGCCCGTCTTCCTCAGCAAAAAGAGGAGGATTGGCAGGCGGTAGATGTTAGCTCAGGGCTAATCTTCCTCAAAAAAAAAAAACTAAAAAATAAAATTACGATGCCTGAGCCCCACCCCTAGATACTCTGATTAAACTGGTATGGTGTGTAGTCTGGGCATCGGAATTCTTAAAAGCCCCGGGGTCCAGGTGACTCCCATTACAGCCGAGCTTAAGAACTACTGCCTTAGACTACAAGGGGTTTAACCCCTTGTAGTAATTGCAGAAGCTCAGTTTGCACATAAGGAACACTTTACATAGCACTGAAGCATAACCTTATCCTTTACTTCAAAACAAATAGTGGCCTACGGGGTATCATCCTTGCAATGAGAATGTCTGCCTACACGGGTGGGCTGTGCAAGGCCAAGTGCCGAGATGTATCTCATGTACATGTATGTACCAGGAGGGAACCTTCGTTCTGCTCTCTGTGTTTCCACTTTGGGGGACATCAACTAGGGTAGCACTCTTGGCCTCCTGCCAACCCTTCAGTGGCTGGGTGAGTTCTGATTAGGGGGAGGGGAGGTGGGCGGGCTCAGCTCAGCCCCTACTTCTTTCCCCTTCTCCTCAGGGGCCCAGGTTCCCACAGGAAGTGTAAATTTGGGGCTGCCCCTCTCTGAGTGTTAGGTTTGCAGGGGTCAGTCCCCATGTGGTGATGCTCGCTGTGCCCACGAGCAGTGGGTGAGACTTTTTGATAAAGGGTTCGATGTCTGCTTTGTGTCCATGCATCCAAGCCACGTCGACGACTTCCCTCCTGCTCTTGGAATGGCTCATTGTGGGTGAACCTGCCCCTCTGACGCTGACCTTGGCTCTGTGATTTGCTTCAGCCAATGGAATGTGGCTAGAAGTGCCAGTTCCACGCTGAGCCTTTAAGAGGCATCACATGTGTCTGCTTTCCTCCGTGTGGTTCTGCTACCTGCCACGGGAAGAGCGTGCCCACACATCCTCTGGTCCCAGAATCAGACGCACAGAGCAGAGTGGACACAGACCCATGAGGAAGAAAAATAAACTGTTTTTTGTCATAAGCCACTGAGATTTGGGGGTTGTTTGTTATGTGGCAAAAAAAAAAACCTAAGTAATACATCCTCCAACCTAATGATTTCAGGTGATATTTTGTTCTCTATCTACTGAACTCACGTTGGGAAAGAGAGGTGATGTTAACGAGCCCCTCAGACTGGAACAATATGCAGCATCACGGTGGAAAGGTCTGTGCTGGGAGCCTCTTAGGATTAAACGGTCCCCTAACCATTGGTCCACACCCTGGGAGACTGTATGTTTTGTGACGGAGGGCCTGTGCGGTGGACAGAAATGAGCTGATCCGGAACATAAGGCTGCTCTCAGAACGGCGGCTAGGGAAGGAATCCACGGCATCCTGCCACCTCACTGGGCCATTTGGAGTACAGGGTCAGAACCACGGCTATTGGAGGACCCTTTCGAAGCTTCCGACTTTCTACAACTTTTACATCACCCCCTGGAGGGCCTTCTGCCGCTGTTCCCCTGCCTGGGCGGAGCTGTTCCGTAATGACCGTTTTCCTCATCCTTTTTCCCTTCTAGGCTGGGAACTCCTGGAAGGTGCAGACTGTGTGTCTCGTTCATCTTCCTGTTCCTAGAGCCTAGCCCAGCGCCTCGCTGCACGTGGGATGAATGAGTAATGGGAAGGCTCTCTGGCTTCGGCAGGGCAGGCTGGCTGCACATTTCTGAGCTTGTAGATGGTACGTCCCTCGGCATTAGCTTCTCCAGACCGTCACCGTCAGATGAGATGGCTGATGGAAGTACAGATTCCCAGCTCCCTTCATCTGCTCAGCTCTGCAGGAAGTTCCCAGCTAAATGGATCAAGTAGACTCCTGGGGACCATTTCCACGGTTCCCTAAAAGGACGAGGCACAGCAGTCTAAAATGAATTATTCTTTACGGTAAACGTGTGGTTGGCAGCCGCTAACGCAGTGTTTCCAAGATATGGCATAGGCTTCTCAGGGCAGAAGAGACACCCGGTGAGCGAGCACAGACTAGGGAATTTTATCTCTGTCCCCACCAGCCGTGTAACTCTGGAAAAGGAACTTACTCTCTTTGAGCCTCAATTTCCTCATCTTTACAAGGACCATCATGCTGCCTGCCCCAGACTACTTAAATTATATATAATAGATGCAAAATGTCCAGCTTGTAGCAGCATTCATTAGAATTGAGGGTCTTTTCTTTTACTTAATGTTTTGGCAACAGCTGGACTTTTAGCTGAATGGGCTCTTTATAACCTTTTTAGCTCATAAGACTCAAAAGGTAATTCTATTTTCTTTCAGGACGTCTTGGATGTGCCTCGTTTGAGGACATGTGAAGCAGAGAAATGCTGATTTCAGACTATTCTAAGGACTTTCAAGAGCATGACATACCTTTCAATAGCATATATGAAAGCTTTGCAAATTGGAAATTAAAGTGGTAGCTTTGAAGCTGAGTCTCAGCTGATGCCTGACCCCACTCTGCCTTTCCAAACTTCTTGACCGCTACAGGCTTCCTATGTGACCTGAGCCCTGGTCGCTGCCCTTTGCCTGAACAAACTCCTCTCTGGGCTCGTGGCTCACCCTTTTATCCACTGCAAATAACGGTTCTTGCGCCTCGCGTCTCCTGGCCCACACCTGTCCTGTCTTCAAGGTAGTGTGGATGCCACCTCCTCCAGGAAGTCTTCCCTGAAGCCCCAAAGCACTTGCTCTTCCTTCTTGCATGCTGCAGTGCAAGGAGCTTTACAGTAAGATGGTCCTGGGTGTGCAACCTGGGTCCACCTCTTGCCAGCTGTGTGACCTTAAAGCCAATAGCCTAACCTCTCTAGTCAGCTATTTCCTTGGGTGAAAATAGAATAATTGCTTAATCTGTAGGGTTGTGAAGATTGAACAGCACAGATCCTTTATACAAAGGGCCCAGCCCATAGAGAGCACACAATAAACATCTCTTCCTTTCTTCTGCCTTCCATTGGCCCGTAACACTGTCTTCTCCTGTCTTAGACTGAATGCTCAGTCTTCTCCCACAAGTCCATAGCTTGTCATTCATCCACCAAAAATCACTCGTTGATCACCTGCTATTTTCCAGGCACTGTCCCCACCAGTTGGGTACCTGTGTGAACTGAGTACTCAAGGATTCCTGTCGTCATGGGACATAACTGCTAGTCAGGGAGACAGAAAATAAACAATAAGCCTAATAAATAAGTACATTATTTTGTCTATTAGGAGGTGATAAAGTCTGTGGGGGAAAGGAGAGCAGAGTAAGGGGCCTCAGAAGTGCTGGGGGAAGATGAGGCTGCAGCGTTAAACAGGTGGTTGGGGAAAGCCTCGTGGGAAAGGCGAGACTTCAGCACCAACTTGAAAGAGGTGAGTAGAGCGCATCTATTTATTGAATGAACGAACGAATAAAGCAATAAAGAACCTCATTTCATTTATTTTGAAGGGAATATGGCTCATCCGCAAGAGCTTGAAACATTAAAAGATTTCTACCAAACCCAGATCATATCTAATTAATAGAGGAAAGACGAATCCTCAAAGTATTCGTCCTAAAAGCCACTCTCCTCTTTATAGAGAGTGACATCCTCCCGGGGCCCGGGGAGGGCGGGACACGAAGGCCTGATTCAGCAAGGAAAGTTTTAATTGACTTCCTTTTGTAAATGATATTTACAAATTGCGTCTGACAAGGGAAGTCTGTTTGTATAGTGAGTAATTCCTCCAGCTAATTCTAAAATGAGTTTGAGGCCTCTGAGCTGAGCCGTGCCGGCAGCACTGAGGAAGACTCAAGAGCTGGGGGTGCGTCTGAGAACCTGGCTGGAATTTTAAAGGTTCTCTTCCTTCACTTGGCTCCGGATGGCTGATAAAGAGGCTTGAAGCAGGTGGTGGCTGCGTCCTGTGTGGCCTGCCCAGTAGCCACCTGCGTGTCTGCAGAGCCACTGACACTGCAGAAAGACCTTGCACATTAATCTTCATGTGGTCTTCTGGCAACCCCAGGAGGTCGCAGCCAAGGCTCAGAGAGGGCAAGTGGTTCCCCAAAGTCACACAGTCTCTGCCCGGCAGGGCTTGGCCTGACTCAGGTTGTCTGACGCCCCACCTCAGTGCTCTTTCTGGCTCTGATCTCCCCCAGGCTGGTGGACACCAGTCTAAAGAGGGGGAAGAGATGAGAAGAGGACCCACCAGCTTATGCTGCCTCCAAGCCCCACTGCCTCCTTAGCTAGGGAGTGGGTGTTCACAGACTGTCGTAGAACATTGCTACGTCGCTCAGCTCCAGAAGACCACGTGAGGAGTGTTCACGGGGGTCCCCGTGGGAACCAGTCCATCTCTGATGCCAAATGCCCCAGACGTGAGACTGTTAAGGCAAAGAGGGGCACGGAGGGCCTCAAGCTGTCAACATCACTGCGTAAAATTTCCCAGCGGCAGAAAGAACACTTCTTAACCGGTTCAGCTCACCCATCTGCAGGGGCCACACATCGACACAGAGGGAATGTCCAGCATCTCTTCTCTCCCCGGGTCCAAGCTTGCCAGGAAAATGAAGGACATTATCAAAGGAACCTTTGAACCTGGAAGATCTCACCCCTTTTTGATGGGACTTTATGTTCATTCGTTCATTCATTCACTCATTCATTCATATCAAACATTTGCTGAGCGCCTGCTATGCGCCAGGATTTCTCATAGGAGACCTAAAGATAGCTAGACCCTGGTCCTGCCCTCACCTGTGGCCATGTTTGGGGTACTAGGAGGGGGTAAACACTGAGAATTATAAGAGCCAGGAGAGAGCTACCCAGCTGTGTCTGGGGTGGATGTAGGTGGTCACGGAAGGCTTCCTGGAGGAGGTGGAGCCTGAGCTGAGCCTGAAAGATAGGGGCAGTTGTCATGGTGAAAGAAGTGGAGGGGAGAGGGGTGAGAGGGAGAACACCATCAGAGGACATGAGCAAATACCAGAAGGAAACACCACGAGAGGCAGGGAGTGTGGGATTCGTATTGTTGGAGCGTGAGGTTCAAGTCCATCTCGGGCTAATGGAGCCAAACAATGAAAGACCAAGAAATAAAGGCGGAGAGAGGGACAGGACCTTGGGAGCCAGACTGCAGGAGCTTGGACTGGATCTCCGAGGAGAGCAGAGACCAAGACAGAGGGTTGAGCAGGAAGTGGTAGGGCCCGATTTGCATGTTAGGAAGAGCAGGCTGGCATCCACACAAAAGAGAGATGGGAAGGCAGGAGGGAGACTGGGGGAGGTTTTACTCTCTCCCAGGTCAGCCTTGCACACATTCTGGTGGTTTCCACCAACCCTTTGGTGCCATGAGGCCTGGTGCCCCAGGCAGAACCCACTCTGGGATTCTGGGCAGGAGGACGAGTGTGGAATCTCCCGCACATCAGCTCTCTGCTGCCCCCCACCGTCTTCAGGGGGCAACCACACCCTCCCTTTGGGCCTTGAAGGCTTTCTCTTACCTTACATCCTGGCCCAGGAGGAGAACACTTTTTCTGTAAACGATGAGATAATAAAATATTCAGGATTTGCAAAACATACGGTCTCTGTCGCAAATACTCAACTCAGCCACAGACAAAATGTAAACAAATGAGTGTGTCTGTGTCCAATAAAACTTCTATTTATGGACATTAAAATTTGAATTGCTCATAATTTTCACAAATCACTAAATATTCTTCTTTTGTTTTCTTTAATTATTCAAAAAATATAAAAACCTCAGCAACAAATAACCCAATTTAAAAGTGGGCAAAAGGCTTGACTAGACATTTCTCCAAAGAAGATATACAAACAACCAATAAGTACATGAAAAGATGCTCAACATCACTGCAAACCAAAACTGCAAACCCAAAATACCACCCCACACCCATTGGGATGGCTATACTGAAAAAAAAAAAAAAACAGAAAATAACAAGTGCTGATGAGGACGTGGAGAAATTGGAACCCTTGTGCACTGCTAGCAGGAACATAAAATGCTTCAGCCTCTATGGAAAACAGAGTGGGGATTCCTCAAACAATTAAAAATTAAATTATGATAGGATCAGCAATTCCATTTCTGGGTATATATCCAAAAGGACTGAAAGCAGGGTCTTGAAGAGATGTGTTCATACTCAGGTTTACAGCCTCATTATGCACAATTGTCAAGAGATGGAGGCAACCCAAGTGCCCGTTGACGGGTGAATAGACAAGAAGAATGTGGTGTATGCATGCAATGGAATATTATTCAGCCTTAAAAAGGAAGGAAATTCTGACAGAGGTTACAACACGGATGAACCCTGAGGACATTATGCTGAGTGAAATAAGCCCGTCACAAAAAGACAAATACTGTATGACTCCACTTAAGTGAGGTATGTACCGTAGTCAAAGTCGTGGAGACAGGAAGTAGAATGGCGGTTGCCAGGGGCTGAGAGGATGGGGAAGGGAGAGCTGTTGAATGCGCACAGAGTTTCAATTTTACAAGATAAAAAAAGTTCTGGAGATTGAGAGCACAACAATGTGAATACGCTTATCACCACTGAAATATCCACTGAAAAATAGCTAAGATGGGAAATTTCACGCTATGTGGACTTTACCACAATTTTTTAAAGATTGTAAAAAACATTGTAGCTCTGTACAAAATCATGCAGCCGGGTTTAGTCTTTGGGGCTTAGTTTGCTGACCCTGTCCTAACAGAACAGCATCCATTGGGTTCCAGAACCTTCCTTAAGACTGTGCAGCGCCCCATGTGGAGCCCCCAGGATGGACAGCATTGCCCAGGTTCCTACAGGGTTTGGGAAGAGGACATTCTCTGGCTCTGAGTCAGATCTTGTTTGTGAACTCCAAACCAGAAACAAGTGAGCGGAAGCAACAGAGTCTGACCCATCTGAGCTACTATCAGTTGGTCTCAGGCCTGTTTCTGCCTTCACCTCCCTAGGATGACTGATGGGCACGGCAAATCCCCTAGAGACGCAGCCTCCAAGGGGCCCAAGCCCCCATAAGACCTGGAAGTGCATTGTCAAGCTCGTGCCTGATGAGTTTGCGCACACATCCTGACTCCAGTCCTTCACTTAATACGTTCACTGAGTGTCTGGTGCCTTATGAGGCCCTGGGGGCACAGCGTCACTACCTCGTGAGTGTTGGCATGTGCTTGTCAGGGGCATCAGCATCGTAGGGCCTGGGACGGCTCCTTGTTGAACTAGAGGGCTAAGGCCCACCCAACTCTAGCATCCGCTGTCATGTACCCTTCCTTTTCTTTTCTCCCAAAATTGTGAGAGAATCTAGTCACTGCTCACCACCCTGGGACAGAGAGGATTGCATCCACTCAGAACAGCTCAAAATGCCACCGCCTCGCCACGGCTGGCGTGCCAGAGGCAGGCTTTCTGTTCTCCAAGCCTGCTTCCTATCCCCCCGGCACACAGCTGGACTACACTTCCCAGACCCTGGGGTGAAGTGTGACTGAGCTCCGAATGTGGGAGGAAGGTCTCCAGGCCTGGTCCATGAAACCCCCCAGTGAGGACTCTCCATGCTCTTTCCCCCGTTTCACTGGATGCCGTGGGTTGAAGCCGGCAGAGCTGTGAGAACAAGGGATCCTGGATTCCTGAAACAGCGTATGCAGGAGAGGTGCCAACTGATCAGAGATATCTGTTTGGGCACTTCGTGGAAGAGGAATACGTGTTTAATTTTGTCCAGCTAGTGAGATTTGGAAGTTCGGCTGTAATAGTGGCTAGCGTTGCTTTAAGTGATATGTTGACGCAGGATACACAGAGTGAAAACAAGCCCGCCTCTGACTTTGAGACTCTGTGACAAAGATGGATGCAGAACACAGGGCAGTGAGGGGAGGGAGGGCGGAAAGCGGGTGTCAGGTGGTGACAAGCTGCACCCGGGCTCTGGGGTCAGAAGTGGGCTCAGATCTCAGATCTTTCACGTAGCACCAAGTGGCCAGAGGAAAGCCCGTCACTTTTCTGAGCCCTAGTCCTGTGGGCAGTCGACCCTCGACCCTGCAGGGCCTTGAGAGGATCTGAGATCACAGCCGTAGGGCCTGGCGCGGTGCTGGCACAGGGGGTGAGCTAATGCAGAAGTGACAGCTGCGGGCGGCGCGGTCACTTTCTAAGGTGAGAATAGGTCAAGTTTCAGAGTGAAGTTTGTCAAAAGGCTCCCCAGGTCCAAGCATCATCTCGTCTTTGTAAACAGAGGCTGACGTTCAGCTCTGCGTGTGAACAGGCAGATGGCCGTGGAGAGGCTCAAAGCCGTCTACATCCTCCTGGAGGAGGGGACCAGCTTCACCCAAGCCCCTCTCATTCTTATCTACATGGCCTCACCCTCTCTCATAGTCGCCCTGCATGTGTAACAAATACACCCACAAGAAGAGTCTCCATTTCACTGCCTTCTTTTGCCTCTGATGCTCTGTCTTCTATCCTGAAATTTTCCTGAGCATTTGGGCAGCTTCTTTTTCCCCAGTAGCTTAAGGTGTTTCCAATACAGGTGATACCATCTCTGAAACCATCCCATGGTGCGAGACAGTACGGTATGGCATCACATGGCCTTGCTCCATGGCCTTGGTGCCAAGAGATGCTACCATATTTTACCAAGCCAATCCAAGTCACCAAGACCATGAAAAGGGGAGCTGAGAAGACACTCACTTCAGTCTGTGACATATCACTGTAGGTCCTTCTTTGGCTCTTCCTTAAAACTGGTCCCAGCTACAGGGTCTTCCGACGACCCCCTGGCTTGCACGGGGTGGGGCTAAGAGGTGAATGGCAGGGAGGGTGTGTCTGTGTGGTGAATGTCCCAGGGCTCATTTACCACACCAGCTAAGGGGAGAGGAGAAAAGGCCAAGAGCGCCCAAAAGACAAGGCAGAAATGAACAGTCCAGCAACAAAGCAGGCCGGGAAAGTGTAGCAACTCGTGCCAGGTCCACGGGGCTCTCCTCTGCTCCCCAGCGTGCCACCGTTCCGTGTGTCCTCCTGGACCTGCATTCTTGATAAGCTCATTTTGAGTCCCGGACTTCACCACTTCCTCTTCAAGGTGTTTTGTGACATATTCTAGAACTGCCCTGGGATCAACGTCAAGCTGATGGGTCTATAATTGGGAAAAGATCCATTTTTTTTCCCTTTTGAAAAGTGGTGTGCCACCCCGGGATTCAGAGATTCCTCTTTTATCAAACGCATTTCAGCAGTAGCAGCAGCATCTGTACTTTCCTTCACATCCCAGGATAATGTTCGTTTGGGACAAGAGACTCCATAATTCTTTAAAGTCTGCCACGTGTTCTTTTAGCATCTGCATCCCCAACTTCTTTCAAGATGGTCTCCAAGGTCCTTCGACAGTTCTTTCTAAACTTCTACTCGTCTTAATTCAAGTCACTCAGAGTATGAGGTGGAGAAACGAGAACGTGCTGGGCTTCAGTCTGGGCTACTCTCTGCGACCAGGGGCGGGTCAGTCTCCCAGCCCCCACCCATCAGGGCCTGCTCACACGCACACACGTGCACTCACATGCACACACATGCACACATATACCAGGTCAAACAACACATGTAAAGAACTTTATGCAAGACTGGTAAAAAGAGTTACTGTAGTTAAATTATTATTCTAAGAGACTGCATTTGCTTGCTTGTCACATATCTAGAGTTAGGAAATCATCTAAGAGAGAATTATTAAATCTGAGCAGTAAAAACACCTTGAACAGAGATCGCTAAAGACGAAGACAACAGGAGCTGCCACGTACTGAGCGTCTGTTCTGTGCCCAGCGCTTCACAGGAATCGCTTCCCTTACTCCTAACACAGACAGGCCTTATAGCCCTGCCACACATACGGGGAGACTGAGGCACGGGTCACACAGCTACTAGGAGGCAGACCCAGCCTCTGAGCCCAGGTCAGCCTCATACGCTTAAGAACTACTTTTTTTCCTTTAACGTGCAAGTGTTTGTTTCTACAACAGGTTGAAAGAACAGACAAGAATCACTTTGTAATTTCTTCGATTTGTATGAATTCAGGGCCAAGTGCAAGATCCGGCCGCTGAAGCCGTGTGATGGGGAGGAGAGAACGAGTGGGTAATTGTGCATTGGCCTTACACCAAGCTTACAGCAACATGGACACGCGCTTTGAAATCATCTCCTCCCGCCCCCTCCCTCGCACCCTCCCCGCCTCTGCGCCAGCGCTGGTGGGATGGAGTGACTGAGGTCTCCCACCCAGGACCTGCTTCTGCCCTGAGAGACCAGCGGCTTGGAGCTCCATCGCTTCCCGTTCCCGTCACTTCTCAGTGTGTGACTCGATGGATTTCTTAGCCCCTCTGACCCTGTGCGGGCAGGAGGGCACTTTCCAGATCCCTGTGCTCTCCTGAGAGTTTAATGAGATTGTGCATGTGGTGTGCCCAACACACGTCCCAGAGCGTTAGGTGGCCAAATCAAAACACCCCAGGCTTTGATCTGGGTTAGACTGTGACCGTGCAAGAAAACCCTCCTGCCCCCACCCCTACACGCCCTGCATATGCACACACAGAAACACACACATATGTGCACTCGCACACATATACACATACACACTCACACAGGTATACTCACACACATGCCCCTATACACTCATACACATATACATATGCACACTCACACACATATATAAACGTACATGCTCACACAAATACACACTCACATGCATACACACTCACACAGGTATACTCACACGCATGCACATACACACTCATACACATATACACATGCAGTTTCATGCACATACACACACGTACTTACACAAACACACGTACACACTCACACTCTCATACACAAGCACACACATACAAATACACATTCAAGCATTCATACACACATGCAGTGCATTCATATGCTCACATACATGCACACACCTACACGTACAGATATACACACTCACACACATACTCACATGTACACACACTCACACACATATACTCACACATACACCCATTCACACACGCACACACACTCTCTCATTTCACTGCCACTAATTCCCTGTGAGATCTTAGACCAGCGCCGTACAATTGAAATATCACGTGAGCCACACACATAACTCAAATTTTCTAGGACCCACATCAAGAAAAGGAAAGAGAAATAAGTGAAATTAATTTTAATAATATATTTTGTTTAACCTAATATATTCAAAACATCATCATCTCAACAGGTAATCAGTATTTTCAAAACATTAATAACATGTCATACATTCCCCGTTTTTGTACTAAAATCTTTGAACCCTCGGGGATGAATTTCATGCTCACGGCGCACCTCCACTGGAACTCGCCACACTTCAGGAGCTCGCTGGCCCCTGTCCCCTGGCTGCCGCATCGGGCAGCTCCGCCTTACAGAGTCTCCTTCCCTGAGCTCGGTTCCTTCAACCACACATGCTGGAGAACCACACGGTCTCCTTCTCACCTGACTGGCTCCATCCTCGGGCCGCAGCCGCCCACCGCACTGCCCCCTCCTGACTGATTAGCGGGACGTCCCCTCTGTGGCCATGCTGGTACTTAATGAAGCAGAGCGGCACCAGGCTATAAAAACATCATTAGGCAGCCCTCCAACCACAGGGTTAACATGGAATTATTGAAAGAGCGCATAAGGCAGATAATTGACTGATAATTGCCACAGGAGATAAGAAACTGCCTGGAAGGCGGACAAATGCACGAAGCGGTCATTCTGGGCCACCCCTGCTCAAGAGAGGGACATGAGACACAGGAATTAGTCCTGTAACTTTGACTTTACTAAGGATAAGAAGAAACAACTCACCAAGGGCCAATAAACATGAAAAAGAGGTCAATCTCTGGAATAGTCAAAGAAATGTGAATTTGCACATATCAAGTTGGCAAATGCTTTTAGAATGATGATACCCAGTGTTGGTGAGGATGTAGGGACATGAGCAGTCTCGTGTAGAGCCAGGGGGATGTAAATGGATGCGGCCATCTGCAGATCGATTTGGCAGTATGTGTTAGGTGCTTCCAAGCTCCTGAGGGACTGATGCTTAGGAAATAATCAGAGAGGGCTTGTCAGTTAGCTTGTGCTGTGAAACACACCTCTCGAAGCTTAAAGACTTATGTGTCATGTTTAGCTCATGATTCTGTGAGTTGGCTGAGCTGTTCTAGTCTGAGTGGCTCAGCTGATCTTTCTCGTAATCTGCAGTCAGCTGGAGGGTCAGCTGGTGACCGGTTGGCCTAGGACGGCGAGGCGGCAGGAGAAAGTGCCTCACAGACTTCCAGCTGCAGGGAGCTGAACTCACCCGGGGCCCAGCTGCTGTGCCCCAAAATCCATCCCCACGTCTGCGCTGAGGCCACATTAGCTCCTCCCCTCCAATGACTCCCCACACCATGGACCTTAAGGCATGCCCACTGCCCGGGGAGACGAGGCACGGGGCTCCTGTGACAACCAGCTTTGCTGGGCGTGTTCTCACGGTGATCTCGGTGATAACCACGGCTACAGCTGTTCACGCCACAATTCCTAGTGTCCCACTGACCACGTGCAGAATCAGTGCGGAGGAAGCATATTCAAGGGCATGCACACAGGCAGGAGAATTACTGTAAGCACGTGTGTAGACGGCCCACCACGGAGGCTGTCGGACGTGGGTTTGCAAGGGCACTCATCACATTATTCATTCACTCATTCAACGTGCATTTATTGAATACCCTCCATGGACCAGGCACTGTGCGAGGCTCTGAGAATTTAGCTGTGACCAAATTGGCAAGCTCTGAGTTCTCATGGAAACTATATTCTAGTGGAGAAAGGCAGATATACAAATATACAAGCGAAAGACCAATATCAGAGTAATAATCATTCTACAGAGAATGCAAAGAATCAAAATGTCATTGTGGGATAGTGAACAGAGGGGAGGAAGCAGGCCATGCGAGCATTCCAGCAAAAGGAATGAATTAGGCAGAGGCCCCAGAGGCAGGTAAGAGCTGATAGGATGGAGAAGAGAAAGAAAACATGGATGCTCCATGGAGGTGGGCGGGGAGGAGAGGCGTGGGGAGGGCACAGAGGTAAGCCAGGTTCACACTGCGAAGGGCTTTGCGCACCATGGTCTGGGGGCTGAGATACGTTCTCAGTGCTGGGAAATCACTGGACGGCTTTAAATAGGAGAGGGGAGGGTGTGTGTACGTGATCTAATCTACATTTTTAGAAGAACATTCTGGATACTGGGTGGAGATGAGATGATAGAGAGGGCAGAGTAGAAACAGGTGGAACAATCGGCTTGGAGTACGGAGCTGAAGGAGGAAACTGAGAGAAACTGGTTGCTTAGGAATATGTTTTAAAGGTAGAGTCTGTAGGACTCTCTAAGGACTTGGATGTGAGGTGGGTGAGGAAAGAGAGGAGTCAAGGACAGCTCCCAGGCGTGGCTTCAGGGACCCAGTGGTGGATGGCTGCTGCCTGGGTAAGGAAGGAGGAGGAGCTGGTCTGGAGGTGGCACTGGGACTCCAAAGTTCTGTTTGGGACTTGTGACATTCAAAGTGTGGTTGGATTTCTCTTGGCAGCTGTCATTTACACAGTTGGCTGTGTGTGTCTGAAGTTCAAAAGAGAGAGAGGGCAGGAGACGGAGACCGGGGACTCTTGGCGTAGAGAGGAGCTGTAACATCATGGGAACGGACGGGCTCACCAGGGAGAGTGCAGGGAAGAGAAGGGACCCAGGGCTGCATCCCGGGGACTCCACCACTGGAAGTCAAGCAGAGGACGAGCTATCCAAGGAGAGGGAAAGGAGCTGAAAGTGAAGACGGGGAAACCGGGAGATCATGGAGGCCAAAAGAAGGAAGAAATTTAACGAGGGAGAAGGGACATTTGACCGTATCAAATGCTGCTGAGACACGGGAAAGTATGAAGACAGAGAAATTATTATCAGATTTGGTGAAAAGAGGTCACCACTGCCCTTGTCAAGAGCAGGCTCAGAGGAGCAGTGGTGACTGGAGACAGATGGGAGTCGGCTGAAGATGGGGAACAGTGCGGGCAGGCACGACGACTTCAAGCCCCTCATCTGAGAAGTTCTGTGGTGAGCGGAGCAGAGAAGGGAGACAGTCGCTGCTGAGGGAGGTGGTGTCAAGGAGGATTTCTTCATTTTTTATGACATCAGAACTGGTTTCTAACCCGATGGGGTTGATCAGTTGAGACGGGGAAGTCAAATTTTCAGGGAAATCTGGGTCCCTGCATGAAGGAGGTCCTTGAAAAGGCCCGAGGAGCAGGATCCAGGGCGTGAGCTGAGGATCTCTCTTTGATAGAGCAGGGAAGGGTTGTCCATGAGGGTGGATGGGAAGACGGTAGGGTGCACAGTCAGCTGATGCTACTGCACGTATCACCACGCCTGGTAATTCTGCGTCATGTGCCCCTCCCCGTAGACTGTGAATTTATATCATGGTAGGGATGTTTCATTGCATTCCTAGTGCTATCCCAGCATGGGGCACATCGCACCTGTTCAAAGCATATTTGCAGAATAAGTATTCCAACCAATTTCCAGTGTTGACGTTAAAAGGCAGGAGAATGCCGTACAAATGAAACCAATAATATTGGAACCACAGGTGACTCTGTTCCCTGTGGGGCCTTCGCCTCCCCTCTCTGCCCATCCTCCCAGGCCTGTAGCTAATGCTTCCTCCCCCAGGAGGCTTTTTGATTCTCACAGCTTCAGGCGCCAGCTCCCTTCCTCCAACTGCACCAGAGCGTGTCTATGTGCCTCTTCTGGCAACGCTCCCATTTCACCTGGAATTAGACTTACCGTGTTTTTCTCTTGACTGCATCCTAACAACGTCTATAAATGAAAGAATGGTGGGGTCCCTAGGGTGGGATTTGTGTCCTGACACTTACCAGACCTCAACATGTCTTCCCTGAATCCAGTTGGATATCTTAGACTCAGCACTGGGTCTTCCTTCTTCCACAGAGCGTGAGACTCCACGCTTGCTCTGCACAAGGGGGAGGCGGCTGCATCACCAGCTCCGGGCAAACGGCAGGGTGACGGGTTCTCCGTTCCAGCGCGCGTCTGGTGGGGAAGTTAAGTTAAACTGGGCCCTGCCATAAAGCCAGCCAACAAGGGCAGGTGTGCCTTACTCATCACACCTCAAGGTGCTTCGAGACAGCGTCAGTCCCAAAGGCTGCTGCTCTTTCTTGCATACCTGGCACCTGGCACAGAGCCCGGCCCGGGGTAGGTCCTCCAAGTATTTGCACAAGTGTTAAATTCCAGAGCCTAGGAGGCTTCCCATCTTTCTACTACTGTATTCTTTGGACTTTAAGTAATCAGTAAATAGTTTCTGAAAGATATAGTGGAAAAGGCCACTTTAAAAGTCTGACGTGAGATCCACTCTGTAGCCAAGCGCCAGACAGGAGACAGCTTGGGTGGGACTCTTGAGCTGACTCGGTGGATTTAAGGGAGCCTCATGGGGACAGAGCTTAGATCTGCTCCATCTCCATATGGTTCCAGAAGGCGGAGGAGGGACTGAAGGGCAGGGAGAGAACTTACTCCACGGCAGATTTCGGCTCAGACCTGGCATGAGCTCTAACAATCACAGCTGCTGGCGAGCATCCTCCTGGCCCTCCAGCAGAGGCGGCGGAGAGCGGATCCTTGAATCCTTCGGTTTGGGAGAGGAAAGGTCGGCACGGGCTCATGTCAGCAAGTGCTCTGGGCTGACCAGCTCGTGCTGAGGGACCTGAGTCCCGCCCCCCCCCGCCCCCACCCCGCCCTCTGGGGAGCCTCCTCAGCACGGTCTTACTCTGAGCGAGCCCGTGTGGGATTACATCCAACCCTCTGCCATCTCAGCACACTTTTATAAGCTCTGTGATAGCCCCAAACTTCAGACGCGAGGCCACAGGCCAAGATAACGAGAAGGCGGAGAAAATAAGCAAGACCATTGCCTTCGTTGCCTTTGAGGAGCTCACTGCCTCCTATGGGTGCAGATGGGGGTGGAGAAAGGCCATTCTGAGGGCCAGGGGTAGTAAATAATAGTACTTTGCTGTCTTCTCTTACCTTCAAAATCAAAAGAGAAGTAGAAAACAAGAGCCAGACAAAAGGACATCAGACTAGCAGCTTGATGACCAACACGGCTGCTGAAGAACGCAATCTGGGCCAAGTACGACGTGCTGTCCTTGCCGAACTGATCAGAGCCACAGTCTGTGAGCCTCCTACTTCAGGGAACACAGGCCCTCGGTGCCCAGCACGCGGTGGTGATGGAGCACAGGGGCCTGCTGCTCTGGGAGGAGGGGAGCAGGCTGGCGCACACGCTCAGTCCCTTCTCCCAACTCCCCATCCGAGAAGCCTCTCCTCCTTCCTTCCGCCTCCTTCAGGAGCCACAGGAAGTGGTCCTCCGGCACTTTTCCCTCCTGGGAGGGGGTCTACTTTCCCTCCCCTCCGTGGAAGCACGAGGAGTGAGGAATTAAGGCTCCCTGCAACAAACACAAATGTCAGATTAGGGCAGAGTGTGCGGTGGGTCCCGATCTTTAGTGCCCAAGTGTTCAGGGAGAAAAGACGGCCACAAACTGCACCAATCTACAAAGATTCTGGAGGAGGAGGGAGGGTCTGTAAGCCTGGGGAGCTTAGCTGCCATATGGAACTCCGGAACCCCAGCAGCTCGCCATAGCAAGGGTTGCTTTCTCCCTGGTGCTGCCTGTGCAGCACAGGGGAGAGGGGGCTCTGCTCCCCCTGGTCGCTCAGGGTCCCCGCTAGTCACAGCCTCCACACTCTTGCAAAGTTGCCTTTTGACATGTCATCTCAGGGGTTATCAGGGTCAAGGAGGTGACAGCAGGGGTCTGAAAGGACCTCTCAGTGAGCAGCCTGAGAGCATCACTTCCGACCACAGCCCGTCAGCCAGAGCTGGTCCCTCGCCTCCTAACTGCAAGTGGGCGGGGAATATGGATGAGCATCGGCCACATCTACACAGATGGGGCCAGAGATGGCTGTGGCTGCCTTACAGAGAAACAGACTGTTCTGTGGACTATGCAGCCATCGTGAGTGCCATCAGCTGGGAGCAAGGCTTTCGAAAACAAACCCAGTAAATGCTTCAACTTACCAACGGGCACTGCAAGAATTTTTGATGCCCAACTGCTCAGCGTCTCACACACACTTGGGAAAACATCTGAGGTTCCACAGAGGCTCAGGTGCAAGGGCTTTAACCCAGGTCCTTGGACCCTCAAGGGTCCGTGGACCGAATTCCGGGTGGTCTATGAACTTGGATGGGAAAAAAATTATATGTTTATTTTCTCTAACCTCTCATTGAAATGTAGCATTTTTTAAATTAAGGCTATAGGCAACGAACTATGGCAGTATTTTCTATAACTGAATTTATCATCAGTAGAAATCACAGATGTTTTCATGTCACATCACAGTTGTTGCAGATAAATTGAACGATCATATGCAGTGAGCTCTGGGTTGAAATTACAGTGGTCACTGGATTCCATTGCTAGGGCTGGTTATTTAATGTATTAAATAAAGAAGCACGTCTTAGTAACCATGTCATATATTTTTATACTTTGATAGCTTTATCTCCATATAATTGGTTTCTTTTAGAATTCAATGCATCTTAGATTACGCACATAAAACTTTGATTTTCAGAAGAGACCATGGTTTCGCCAGACCGCCCTGGGAGTTTGTGGCCCAAAATCGGTTAGAAACCCTGGATTCAGATTAGATTTCTTTCCTTAACCTCAGAGAGAGACTCAGGAAGGGTTTAAGACAACATCAGTAACGTTTAAAGACTTGAAAAGGCACCAGATGCTGCCTGGACGACAATGTTTCTTTAATTCATTCATTGTTTTGTGTATAAGCAGTGGTTAAATAAATGTTTCCTTTTCAATATTTTTCTAGAAAGTACACTAACGCCTGGGAAAATATACTACATTTCTTCCTCCAGCATCCCCTGATAAACATGGTGCTGGTAAAGGGGGTGGGAGGAGGGAAAAGCCCGGATTTGTAGTGTTTGCCGATATTTGTGACGTACATATACCCGCCACAGCTGGTTCCAAGCTACCCACTTGACATTCGGTCACTGAACACAGAGTTAGGAAGAGATGCCAACATCACACTGTCACATAGGACCCCTGCCACGGGATACAATCAGTGTACACACCTCAAGAGCGGGTAATAGTAAAATGAAGTGAAATAATCAGGAAGCGATGAGTTTTGCACATATATGACTTTGCTCTTAAAATAATTTACTTAACTGTAAGTTTACATAATTTAATTTTTAAAAACAGGTTGGTTTAACAATCAGTTCCAAAAATTCTCGAAAATTCAACCACCGGCTCCTGGAGGCTGGCCGGGTGGGCCCAGCACACCGCTGGCTGCTCATGAATTTTTCCCCGCACATCGCGAGCTGCAACATCTCTGAAAGATTCAGAAAGTGGGTTCTGCTTTGAGACAAATCTAAACTGACAACGTCGGCTCCCGGTAAGCCGAGAATTGAAGGAGAGTGGAGTGTAAATGAGAGCGGGAAGCAGACACTGCTTATTTTCAGGGGGGTTCTGTTACTGACGCCCTTCCATAATTCATTGAGGCCGCTAGGGTCTGGCGTCACCTAAAGCAAATTCCCGTGGACGGCAGTTGCCTTGGGGATGGGTCTTCTGAACGGACACCACTCGGGTGAGACGCTAAGCAGACGCAGAAGCAGGCTTCACTCCCCCCACCCCCACACCAAAGTTCATCGCTCACCTGTTGACCTGATCTTTGGTCCCCTCTGAGGGATTCACTCCTTTTGCTTAAAACTTTGCTCTCTGTTAAATTTCAAATGCCCAGGAAGGTGGGGATGCTGTGTACTCTTCGCCCATGTCCTTGAATGTCCATGGTCCTTTCGGCTCTGCCCTGTGATGCTTCCCCTCTCATCTCACACACACTCTCCCTGGAGACCTCATCCAGTGGCCTCAGTCAACCTCTGTGGGCTGACGTCAGCCAAATCCACATCTCCTGGACTCCCTGACGCCCACCTGCCCACCGGACAGCTCCGCTTGAAGGTCGCACAGCCACCTCAAACACACCCCAAACCCCGCTCTCCCCCTTTCTCCACATCCTCCTCCCAGCCCATCTGCTCAGCCCCAGAGCTCCCAAAATGACGAGACACCAACTTGTCAGAAGGCTGAGCCAGACACTCCCGCCTCATCCCGTGCCCCCATTCTCGCCCCTCCTCATCCTCGCCCCTCCCCACCCCGTGCCATGTCCACCACCCACCGCTGTTACCACTTCTCCCTCACAGACCTCAGATCTGCCCATCCCTAGCACCACCACTGTCGCTCTGGTCTGGACCGTAGGGTACCTTCCCCCCTCACCTAGCCCTGCATCATCCGTGCCCCTCCCGCCTTCACTCCCCCTCCTCACACCTCCAGCTTCATCCCTCACACTCCTTGCCCCCATGCCCCTTTATCCTTGTGTTCCTTGCGCTCTGGGATGCTCTTCCTTCCCCACTCACTCTCCCCCTTGGCCTCCTGTCTCCCGGCTAACTCTTACTCATCCTTATGGCTTCAACTTAGCGTCACCTCCTCCAGGCAGCCTTCTGTGATCCCTCAATCTAGGTTAGAGGCCCTTTCTACATGCTTGTGTCACTTGCCCTAGGTGGTACTTGCAACACTGTGTATCACAATTACCCAGTTTTCCGACTGTAGCCACCCCCCCAAGACTGTTAGCCCTGCCAGGCCAGGGACTTTACCTTTGTTTTCATATGCAATCCCTAGAGCCTTACACAGTGCCCGGCAATTATTAGGTGCCCATTAAACCCTTGTTGGGTAAAGTCCAAGTCTCGCTGGTCATAGAAGGTAGAATCTTCGCAGTTGTTACTGTATCCCGGGCACGGCTCCAGGCACCTAAATCACAATAACTCACTGAGTTCTCACAGCAGCCTTTGAGAGAGGCGCTGCTCTTATCCCCACTTTTCAGATGAAAAGACTGAGGCACAGAGAAGTTAGGTGATTTACCCAAGGTCACAGGGCTCTACGTGGCGCAGCTGGCATGTGAGTCAAAGCAGCCTGAAGCCGGCGTCCACGATCATCACCGCTGTGCTGCTCTGCCTGCGGGCTGGGGGGAAAGCACAAAGGTCGGGGTGCTTGTCAGGTAAGGAGACAGGGCTCCAAAGAGGAGGCAACAGAGGCCACATCAAAATGGGGGGCGGGGATGAGAACAACTGACAAGTGAAATTTACAGAGTTGGAAAACCTGATACCGATCTGTGTCTCCCCACTACTCCGGGGTGTGGACAGAGCACATCATACTTCCCGTCTCTTTCAGAAGAGGGGTTTAAGGATCAGAGAGACTGAGTTACTTCCACAAAGGAACACAGCTGATGAGTTCCAGGGCTGAGCTTCCAATTTCAAGACTCGTACTCATTCTGGAGTGCCAGGACACCCCCAGATCACCCTCGGTGTACAGAACAGACCAGATCTGGCCCCACTCAAATATCTGGGGCCTAAGCAAGCAGTAAACTAGATGTGAGGGTGAAATTTTAAATTGGACTAGGCTGGACTTTATGCTAACAGAAATAGATTAGAATGCTGTGGGGCTTGCTGAGAGGTTGCTGGGAGAGGCATAAGGAAATTCAAGTGAGCATGATGGAGGAAATGTTGGAAGCAAATAAATCCGTTTCTGGTTTGTACTGCCCTGGCTTCAAAGGGCTCAACAAGCCAGCCTTGTTTTGTTTTATTCAGCAACCTGTCAGGGACCCTGCACCCCGCTCAGCCTATGGGGGGCGCTCCATCAGTCTTTGCTGGATGGGCTCAGGGGAATGGAGCAGGTGTCAAACTCTGTTAGGCTGCGTGTGGGTTTCTCTGACGTGGGTTCGGTCTAGGGAATGCTATTACAGAACTATAATTGGTTTCTCAGAGGTGATTTACTCCTCTTGTTAGCTGACTAGAGTAGTTGAGGGTTTCAATTTACCAACATTAAGATGGCCCTGGGAGACCAGCCAGCTCTTCTTGCACCCACAGATTTTAAATGCTTGCAGTGGGTCCCAGGCAGAATGCTAGCCGGCCTGGCCTCCAACCCCATTAGCTGTGGGCAGTAGAGAAGCCGGGCTCTGTGTCCCGTGCAGAGAAAAGCTGACCCCTGCTGGAGTTGGGGAGGAGGATTCAGTTACTCTCCATCAAAGCTCGTTCCCTAGACTTTTGAAACCACTGTTTGGGCACGTGGTCCTGGCCTCCGTAAGAGGCGGGCCATATGCCCCCTATCCCTTATCTCCTGTTCCATCTGAGAGGTCACCCATGAAAGCAGGTTTCCACTGAAAAACACGCAGGTGGGGTCCCCGCTGATGAAGCTCGGGTCTGAGACAAAGGCTCTCTGTCGCCTCGGCCGTGGGTTTGCAGCTTTTTCTGCACTGGGCCCCCCTGTCTTCATTAAGACCTGCTACCTCGCTAACCGCCAGGCCACATCACAGCCCACCACGTCCCCTCTTGGCCCGCCCCTCCCTTGATTGTCTTTGCTACCTCCCTGTCTGACTTCCCACTCTGAGCTCAGTGAGGGCAGGACGTGGTGTCTGTGTGTACTCTGATCTCCTAAATGCCTTGCCTGGAGTCTGGCACGCAGCAGGCCCTGGACATTTGGGCGGAGTCCTGTGTATGTATATTCCCCCCTTAGCTTTCCTCACCCCTTCCCGTGTTAGGAATGGATGGTGAAACTCCTCATGGGTAGAAGATGAGAGGTGTCCAGGAGGAGAGGAAGCGGCTTGTCATCTGAGGCCTGGACCACAGTTGCTGTGTGACCTGTAAGATGGGGTGGCAGATGGCGTAACCCACAGGCCGCTGTGAGGGTCAAGTGAGGAAGACACTGTAACCATCACGCCACGTGTTATCCCAGGATAAATAACCAGACCCCTCGGTATGATCATTTTGGCTCCCCCTGCAAGTTCCTGATACACAGGCACCCACAAACGTAATGGGCTACCCAGAGAAAACTGGTCTTTAACCTTCCAAAACTTCGACATGGTGTTTGCATTCTGGAGCGGAGGCTGGGCTGCACCCGGGCAGACTGTCCTGGCTCTGGGAGGCAAGCCAGGCCCTGGGCCTCTCAGCTGGAATCTAAGATGAGCCACCCCCACCGTTCTTGGATGCACCTGAAGGGAGACAGCCCAGGTGCAGCTGCTTCCAACCGAGAGGATGGTTCTGGTTAGTTTCCAGCCTGGGTGCACGAGCAGAACTGTTTTTAAACAGACGTGTGCATGAAGCTGGGGTTGACTGAATTACCCAGATTTGGGACATGGGAGGGGGCTCCTGGGGCTCTGGAGGCAGACCTCACCCTGAGGTAGGCGTAGGAGATTCCCTGAAGGAAGCTGTATTCCCGGGGGATGTGAGGGGGCTCTGCCCGGGAGGGGAGCAACTCTGGCGCAGAGGTGGCTCAGGGCCTGCCTGTGCCATGAGGAGCCCATTGGGGGCCAGGGCGGGGAGTTAGCCCTGAGGTCAGATCCGAGCCTGTGACCTCTGAGAACAGGCTTTCCAGTGGCAATTGTAACATTCACTGTTGAATTTCCGATAATTCCATGTCTTCAGACGGTCGTATTTGGAGTCCTAATTAAGAGCCCAGGTGGGCTTCCTTGAGCCACGGGGAGCAAGGAAGGACCTGTCCTGCCTTCAACCTGGAAGAGCCATGTCCGTTCTCGAGGCCGCATGGGGTGTCATAAAGGAGACCTTCCCAGCAGAGGGGCATCCTCCTGAGAGCCGCTGGCAGCAGCAGGCAGGGAGGACAGGCAGGAGCAGATGGGGGACCTGTTCCTGGCA
Source organism: Equus przewalskii (assembly GCF_037783145.1). Taxonomy (NCBI): domain Eukaryota; kingdom Metazoa; phylum Chordata; class Mammalia; order Perissodactyla; family Equidae; genus Equus; species Equus przewalskii. The sequence goes on along the minus strand of NC_091855.1, from coordinate 37,612,649 downwards.
CCATGAGATGGGAGCTGGGGACACCAGACCAGGCTCCTCCATTTATGTGGGTGGGAAACGGCGTCTGGCCTTGATGCGCAGTTGCTGGCTGGGGGGGCCTGGGATGCTCGGCTCTGTTTGCTGCTGTTGGGTGGGCTTTTCTGGTTGACCGATTGAATATTTCGTAAAAAGGAGACGGTCATCCTCGCTGCTTCCCAGCATCTGCCTGTCCAGTTTTGCTGGGAGAAGGGACGGAGGGTGTGCTGGGAAGGACTCTCAGAAGCAGGCCAGTTAAGAACAGGAGCTAAGCGTGAGAGATGGGTTTCTAAAAGCCTGAGGAGGAACGAGGCAGGAAGGCCCAGCCCTACCAGGTGTTGGGAAGGTCCTGGCACTGTAGGAGAAAGACGACTGGGGTAGGAGTGTGGGGGTCAGGGGGGAGAGCTCCACGGGTGCAAGAGAGGAAACTATGCCCACACCATGACAGACCTTTTACAAGAATCATCTCGTTCAGTCCCCGCGACAACACTATGAGGTTGGGGACCATTATGCCTGTCTCAAGGGTGAGGAAGCTGGAGCTCAAGCAGAACGTGGCAGAGGCAGGATCTGAACTAGGGTCAATCTGGCTCCCCAGGCTGAGGAAGGAGAAGCATTTACAGCCCCAAGACTGTGTCTCAGCCCCAGCACCTGTCACCAAGCCTGGCACAAAGCAGGATATGGTGAATGACTGCTGACTTGAGCCCCACAGATAAACACGCATACACACGAATACACAAAACAAATACTCGGTTTGGGAGATGTCCGGGTAAGCAGAGATTGCTATGGTCAGCAGGCTGGTTGATATAGGGTTAGCATGCTAGGAGTGTTACTATTATCATTTATTAGTAATTTTTTTTTTTTTGCTTTTTCTTCCCAAATCCCCCCAGTAGATAGTTGTATATTTTTAGTTGTGGGTCCTTCTAGCTGTGGCACGTGGGACGCCGCCTCAACGTAGCCTGACAAGCGGTGCCACGTCCACGCCCAGGATCTGAACCGGCGAAACCCTGGGCCACAGAAGCAGAGCAAGAGAACTTAACCACTCGGCCACAGGGCTGGCCCCTAGTAATTAATTTTTTTTTTTTGAGGAAGGTTAGCCCTGAGCTAACATCTACTGCCAATCCTCCTCTTTTTGCTGAGGAAGACTGGTCCTGAGCTAACATCCGTGCCCATCTTCCTCTACTTTCTATGTGGGACACCTGCCACAGCATGGTTTGCGAAGCAGTGCCATGTCTGCACCCAGGATCCAAATCGGTGAACCCCGGGCCGCCGAAGCGGAATGTGCGAACTTAACTGCTGAGACACCAGGCCAGCCGCTATTAGTAATTAATTTGAACTATTTTTAACAAGAGGAAGTAGAATCGTGGGAGATTCTGAGGGCCAAACTTTATACTTGCAAGAATCCCCTCCACGTCGGCTCCGCCAAGCAGGATGGCTGTTTGGTGGTTAAGCTTGGGGCCCTGCCGCCAGACTCCTGGGTTTGAACACCAGCCTCTCTGGGGCGGCCCTGACTTGCCCGCCTGCCTAGATGGACATTTACAGAGCGCCTCCCAGCAGAGCACCCCCATCCTAGCCCAACAAGGAAATTTAACTTTTATTCTTCCCACTTCTCTCCTCTTTACTGAATGACATCTATTTTGACTTTCATCTCTGTCTCTCGCACTGGAAGACAGACAGACCCCCCAAGGGCAGAGGCTGTGTGTCTCATCTCTGCACACCCAACAGGTGTGCAAGGGCAATTCCTGACACCCAGTCAGTGCTCAGACACACTGTTGAAGGTTTAACAAACCGTGGCATTCAAGACATCGATGGAATGTAGGCATACAGCATCTCCAGTATCCGGGCCAGGCATTCATCTGACAAATAAAAATGGCAAGCAATAGGATATATTGGAGAATATGAGGAAGCCATTTGGTGTAAACCTAATTCGGCCTGACCTTGTCTTTCCAAAAGGGCCTGACCGTGGCAGTTGAGCACGCATTGTATATCTGCTTTAGAGATTCCCTATGGCAAGAACAAAGGCCCTTGAGATAAAGGTGCAACTTCCCTCCCCCTCCCAACGTTGGCATCTCCTTAAGGATTAAGCATCTTTCCTTAGGCTAGAAACTGATTGCTGCGCTCACCTGTGACCACCCAGCTCCAGACAATAGACTTGCCTCCTGCAAGGCCCTCCAAGAGAGCAGACCCACTACCTGCTGTGTCCATCAAGCGCTGTGCCGACAGGGCAATCTTGTGACTATTGTGGGAGGGACATTTCAATCATATGTGAAACATCCTGTTTGGGGGTATATAACCACTCTGTATGCCTCACTTCTTTGGTGCCCTTTCTTCCTTCGGGAAGAAAGGCCCCGGGCCATGGTTCTCAGATTTCAGCTCAGAACAAACTCACCCAAATTTTCATTTAAAGATTGGTTATGGATTATTTTCGTCAACACATCTTTGCTCATTAACATCTCTGAGATCAAGATGCGTCTTACAATCACTGAGGCCAGTGGCATTTGTCATTCCTGCTTGTACAGGTCACAGCTTGCAGAATGTGGGTGAGCCGTTCAGAAGCAAATCCCACAGACAACACTGGAGCACGCTTTTAAGAAATGACGGCATGTGGTGGGCAGAATAATGTCCCCCAAAGACATCCACATCTGAATTCCTGGAGCCTGGTGAATCTGTCACCTTCCATGGCAAAAGGAGCTTTGCTAACGACCTTAAGAGGGAGAAATTATCCACGATGATCTGGGTGAGCCCGATGGAATCACAGGGGTCCTTATGAGAGCGAGGCAGGAGGGTCAGACAGCGAGAGGAGACGTGAGGACGGAAGCAGAGGTCGGAGTGATGTGGCCAGGAGTCAAGGAACACGGCCAGTGTCTAGAGCCAGAAAAGACACGGAAACAGATTCCTTCCTCGAGCTTCTGGAAGGAACGCAGCCCTCCTGACACCTCGATTTTAGCCCAGTGAAACTGGTTTCAGACTTCTGACCTCCAGAACTGTAAGATAATAAATTCATGTTATTTAGGCCTCTAAGCTTGTGGTAATTTGTTACAGCAGCCACTGGAACGAATACAGTGCATCTCACCATTTGACAACCGTCATAGTTATAATGGACTCAGGTAGGACTCCTCGACAGAAGATAAAACTAAGGGGTGAAAGTTTGAGAAACAGGGTATTTACACAGTCTCCAAGTACCTGCCCACAAGATGCTTATTAATTACAGAGGGGAAAATGGCTACTTGACAGCAGTGAAACCTGGCAGACATCACCTTAGCCGTTAGCCACAAGATCAAAGTTAGCATTACCCCAGACGGGACTGGGAACGAGGACTGAGACCCCTCTCCCTGGCCCAGCAGGTGAAACCAGCAAGCAAGCTGCACAGGCTTAGAATCAGCACAAAATCTCAGGTGCGCTGCGAAACAGACTTGCAGGTCATTTGAAGCCTGTGTCAGAATGACCTTGCAACCCTTCACCTCGTGACCCACAACGCTGGCGGGAAAACATCTGCAACAGGAAGAGATAAAGGGCACCTGGCTCTCATATCCCCTAGCTACATTTTTCTTTTTTGGTTGACAAATAATTAGCAATTCTGGTACTTGCCTCCCTCCACACATAGATAACATCAAAATTCCAGGATGTACACCCAAGAAATTCTTATTTTATCTTTAATGTGTAATCTAGAGAAAGATCAGATGTGCCCTGTCGTGGATGACCAGATACCCCTTTGGCATATATGATTGTTGATGAGCCAGCCCCTTTCTGCACATGCACTGTCTTGTAAAAAAATATATATGCTGTACTCAGCTCTGTAGACCTCGGAACACTTCATCAGGACGCTCTGTTGAACTGTTTCCTGGGCTTGAGTCCTCGCTTTTGATTCTTGAGTAAACTCTTTCAGTCAACTTTTATCAAGATTCTTTATTTCAGTCAACAGGACAAATTGACATCGTATGTCTCCTGATACAATGTGCTGAGAAGAACACATGTCACTTCTGTGGTATCCACGCCAAAAATGCATAACCTGAACCTAATCATGAAGAAATCCCAGACAAATCTGAATTCAGGGACATCGTACAAAATGACTAATCTGTACTCTTCAAAAATATCAAGATCGTGCAAGACGCAGAAAGTTCAGGAACTCTTCCAGATTAAAAAAGTCTAAAGAGACACAGCAACTAAAGGCAGCGCATGATCCTGAATTGAATTCTGGACTAAAAAAAAGAAAAAATATATAAATATTGTTTTTGTGAAAGATGTTATTGATAAATGGAGAAACTTGAATAAGATCTATAGGTTAGGGAATGGTATTGTATCGGTGTTAATTTCCTGGTTTTGATAATTGTTCTGTGGTTAAATTAGAGGACAGCCTCTTTTTTAGGGAATACTCACTAAAGTGTTTAAAAGTAAAAGGACATCATATTTGCAACTTATTCTCAACTGATTCAGAAGAAAATCATGGACATAGACACACACACGTACACACAGCTGGCACAAATATGGATAATGATAAAGAGAATAGGATAAAGTGTAACATTTGGGGATCTGGGTTTAAAGGAACACTTTGTACTATTCTGGCAACTTTTCTCTAAGTTTAAAATTATTCCACAATATAAAGTCTTTTTAAAAAAGAATTATTGCATCACTCACACCCTTTGCATAGAGGAGATCTATAATTGAGCTGAAACATGATTTGAAAGAATTGGAGTCTGGAAGTGAAGAAATTTTAGGAACAATTAACCAAGTTATTTCCCTTATATTTTCTTTCCTATGTATGCAAAAGAATAATGAATAGTCAAAATCTGTGTCTACATGAGTTTCAAAGGGCTCTTATGATAAGTTTACCAAAAACTTCTACGGGAATAGTACGTCATAGTTCTGATACTGGCTCAACACAAGGTTGACATAAGGGAAGCCATATTGTAGGAAAAAACCACATTGTAACTTTGAACGACCTCTGCTTAACTAACCCAGCTGGAAATATATGCTCTGTAGATTTTATGGCCCCTCCCAGTTGCGATAAATTGATAACTTTGTTTTTCTGAATTCCTTAGGAAGGTGATGACCCCCGGGCAGAGAGTCTATGCCAATAGCCATCCTCAATGACAACGGAAAGATCTGGGTATTGGGTATTGCTCTGGTCTCTGATGCATATCCAGTAAAACAAAAGGTTTTCAGGAACTAAGAGCAGAAGTCTCCCCCGACCTGGAAATCAGATAGATGTTTCCACCAGGAGACCACCTGCCTCCCCGACCTGGAGACCAGCTTCCCATATAACTGGCCTGTAATCTTTGTTCTGTAGGATGACTCTTTTGGACATTAGTCAGCCATCTCCGTCCTTGCTAGCAAGCTGTAATAAAACCCTTTCTCTCTTACCACCTTGCCTCGACTATTGGCATGTCTTGTGGCGGCCAGACAACCCCTGCCTTGGGTGGTAACAATTAAATTGCTAGCTGTTTCTCTTTCTTAGTGGCACATAAAATAATGATGTACTTTTGAATTAGAAAAGATAAAGTAAATAAATATTTTTACTCCTGAATTTTATTAAAACGTGTGACCTTGGGTAAGTCACTTGAAGCCTATTTTCCTCATCAATAAGACTGGATGACAGTATCTATTGTCCAGAGTTGTCCAGAGGATTAAAACATCATCATAATATAACACCAGTAACGATAACATTTAAGCCAGCGTGTCTACTTGTCAGTCACAGTATTAACTATCAAATTCTAGCACAGAGGCCAGCAAAAAATAGATGCTCAATAAATGGTAGCATAGGGAGGAAAAATAATTTCTCCCTCTGCCCTTCTGAGTTCTTTGCTGAGACCCCTATAATAAAAGACAGATTAATAAGAGAAGATTGATTAAGATGCAGACCTCATGTATACATGGGAGATACCCAGGAAAACAGTAACTCTCTGAGATAGCCCAAGCCACCATCTTAAATACCATCTTCAACTAAGGACAAAAGAAAGATACTGGAGGTTGGGGAGCTGGGCGGGATGGGGCAGTTAAAGGAGGTGATCAGGAAAAGCATGGTAAACGAGAGTAAAGTTGTTATGCAAATTCAAGTCGGTGCCTTATCCATAGATAAGAGTTTCTTGTGATTTGGAGTCATTCTGCTCTTCCTGGTACAGAGAGGGAGACACCCTCACAACAGACATTTCCTTTATAGACGACAATGTCCCTCACCAAAGTGTAATTTCTGCTCTGTTTTCAGAGCTTCTCCTGTGTCTCCTTTTGTTCTCAAAAATAATCAACTGCAAACAATCATTATGCCAAAGATGTATATTTTGGGGTGGCATATTCTGCGACCTTTAGTAACTATTGAATCAGGATTATGAATTTAATTTGTATGATCAGGCTGTGCAGAAAAAAATGCTTTTACCTATTTGACGTAGAAGGAATCTGCTCTTTCTCTTGAGCTCCTACCCCCTGGGTAGCAGGCAAAAATACTATTTGGCTCCTGTTTAGAGTATTCGCAGATCTGAGCCTTCAACGAGCGTCTTGGTCTTTCTTAGGCGCCTGTTCTCTCAGCTGGCCTCTTCCTGGCCCCTGCCCTCTCCTTAAGGTGATGTCCAGTGGGTGGGGGAGAGGAGCATGTACATCCCCGAGGTGTTGGGGGTGCTAGAGACTGAGTGCTTCTGTTCCTCCAAAATTCACATGTTGAGACTTACTCCCCAATGTGATGGTATTTGGAGGGGGGGGCCTTTGGGAGGTGATTAGGCCATGAAGGTGGAGCCCTCATGCATGGGATTAGTGCCCTCATAAAATGAACCCCAGAGAGATCCCTGGCCTCTTCCACCATGTGAGGATACAGCAAAGGGACAGAAGTCTATGAACCAGGAGGTGGTCTTTCACCAAACACCGAATCTGCCAGCACCTTGATCTTGGACTTCCAGCCTCCAGGACTGAGAGGAATGAATTTCTGTTGTTTATAAGCCACCCAGTCTACGGTTGTCTGTTATAGCAGCCTGAGTGGACTAAGACTGGGTCTAGAGATCCTGATGTGTCCTGAGCCCATGGATGTGCCCCTGGCATTCGTTGGTCTCCAGGGGTCTCTAACATCAAAGCTTCCAGTGGTCAGGGCTTATTCAAGGTCCAGGATTGCTCCTGAATTGCCCATGGCTGCCGTCCTCCAGCCAGCCCACTGGCTTGAATGTCACCACTGAGTCTCACCATGCCTTGCCCAGGACAGGTCCTCTGGTGGTTTGTTCAGCCTCTGTGCCACTCAGGAGAAAGCTGAAACTCAGGGTGTCCCTGGGCTGACCCTCTTGGCACTTTTCTGAAGGTGGGCACCAGGCAAACAGTCAGCAGACCTCCTCTGCCCTCCGACATCCTTGCTGATCTAAAACGCTCCCCTGTCTTCCAGCCTTGGGCCCAGGAATTAAAATCAGAAATCTTGTCCTCATCCTCCCTGACTCTGTTCTCACTGGTAGCCTGGCCCCTCCTATACAGCCCACCGAGGATCTCAAGAGCCTCAAGATTTCCCCTTGATATGCTAAAGAGGAAGATAAAGGAATCCTGGCACAACCTCTCTCTCTTCTCAGAGCTTTCAAAACCGGGTCTTGCAAAGCCTCCTCTGCCTTGGAGCAATAAGCCTTTGGGCTCCTTTGGAGGGAGCCGCTACATGGAAACTGGATTGAAAGAGGAAAATGGAAATGCATTGGTTTAAATTTACAAAAAGATTATCCTTAGGACATTGTTATAATAATTACGGCCCTGGAAGTGGGAGTGAGCTCTCCGGGGCTTGAGAATGAACTCCAGGCCAAGCATCTGCAAATTCACGATCTTAAATCACTAGGGTAGCAAGATGTGAAGGAAAGTCCCTGGAAGCCTTCCTGACCTGCTGGACGGGATCATGTTGTCATGGCTGGGCCTGAGTCTTGAACTCTCAGCTGCTCACGAATCTCCTCTGATTATGAAATTCAGGGTTTGGAAGAGGCTGTCTCCAAGGGTTTTAAACTCTGAGGTTCTTGGACCAAAGGTTCTAATTCCATGTATTTCATATTTCTGATTGAAGCTGCAAAATACAAGCAAAAGCCAAGCCACTTCAAAATATCAGGGCACTTAAGGAGTGAGACTTCCAGGTTCTGCCCAAGTTAGCTCCCAGCAGAGCTTCGGAATGGCTGCATCTATCCACACGGGAAGAAGAGCAATGGATCCCAGGGAGGACTCATCAGCAAGAAGATGTCCTGGCAGACGGACGCCAGGGCAGAGCCCAGCTGCAGAGAACCCACAGGGAGCAAGAAAACGCAGAGGAAGATGAAGAGATGTGAAGAACTGAGTGAGGCCATTTTAGAAAATCTAGCCCAGTGTTGGGGAGGAAAAAATTTTCCTCTACCTTCTAGGTTCTTTGGCTGGTCTAATAATCGGATTAACATAAAACAGATTAACAGGAGGAAAACAAATTGAATTACGTACGTATGGGAGCCCTGTAAGAACATGAGACCCAAGGACAAGTTGGGCAGTTGAGGCTTATACGCCATCCCCAGCTAAGGAATGAGACCTGGGGCTTCCAAGGAGAGGAGGCTGATTCACAGGACAATAAGGAGGGCAGAGGTTTGGCAATTAGATATTTGCCTTGCCATACGGATGGGTCATTCAGATAAAAAAGTGTCTCTGTGACAGCTCTCTCTCTGAGTCAGGCCCACATCTAAATTCTTTTAGGTAGTTAAAGGGGAGGTAAAATTTTTTAAATCTACTGGGTCTTGATAGCCTTCAGCTCAAAATAATCCACATGCCAAAGCAACACATTTGGAGGAGGCTTTTCTGAACTGCTTCACCAGCAAGAACTGAACCATCTACTTTTGTTCCTTCCCACCATCGAGAAGCCAAGAGGACATCAGTTGTCCCTGAGCTGTCACAATGGCCTCCCACAGGTCTGCCTGCCTCCATCTGGGTCCTTCTAATCACTTCCTCCATCAACAGCCAGAGAGTCCACCTCCCTCTGGATCTTCCCATTGACCAGGATAAAGACCATAGCTTACAAGGCCTTGCATGGTCTGGGCCACTGGCTCTTGGGCCTGGCTTCATATAAAAATCCCGCTGGTCCAGTCCCATGAGATTCTGATTCAGTCAGGCTGGAGTGAGGTGATTCTAACATGCGCTGAGGATGGAGAAACCCTGATCTGGCCCTGCCAGCTTCTCCAGCCTCATCTCGTGCCATCCTGATATCAGTTCCCCTACATTAAATCCAGCGTATACAGCGTTAGAACCAAAAGCACCCCTCCCCTTTCGCTGCTTCTTTAGTTGCACTCACATGCAAATATTAATTTCTTTAACTTTCTATCCCTGAGCTTTACAAGGCAAATAGAAGTTACAAGTTGTTAAAAGCCCAAGTGGCCTCATGCTGGGCTCACACTAAAGTTGTGGCTAAGTATAGGTCCTTGAAATTTATTACAGGGAAACTGATGTCCAGAGAATATCAAGAAACTGAAGCTTCCCAGGTCCCAACTCCTCCGCTTCCCGGTGCCAAAATCCACCATCCAGCACAGAGGCAAACAAACAAGGATAGCTACCTACAGATTCCCTTATCTCCCCACCCCCTTTCTACAAGCAGCCTCACAAGGCCAAATGCAGGCTGGTGGGAAGGTGCCAACCAGCAAGGCCACAGGCTCCCCCTCCCCTACATAAAACCCCAAATAAAAACCCCTACCTTCTTCCCTTTGGGGAGATGGGTCTGAGTTTTAGCTCCAATCTCCTCATCTGGTTGCCTCTCAATAATAAAAAGCCCCTTTCCTTGCCACAAGCCTGGTGTTCCAGTTTTTATTTTTGGCCCCTCTTGTGTGAAGGTAAAACAACCTGCATTTGTAGCCAGTAACAATTCCCCTCTCATTTCTCTGTGGCACAGCACATTGCCCATTTTTCCCCAGTACCTCTCATAGGTTGATCTGCCTTCCCCCTTGTGTCATTTGTGCTTGCTTATCTCTGATGCCCACAAATCCTACTCACCCATCAGATCTCAGCTCAAATGTCCCTTCCTCCGGGAAGCCTCCCTGACCTGCTAGGATGGACCATGTTATCCTCTTCCATGCTTGATCTCTCAAGGTCCACCCAGGAAAGCAGAGGCCACTCTAGGTGTTTCAGATAGACCGAATTTAAACATGGGACTTGGATACACAGGTGGCAGAAATCCTGAGAAGCCTAACAGGGGATGATATAGCAACAGCAGGGAGCTGCTACTGTACTTGAGGCCGGAGGGATAACATGGGTTTCCCAGTAGCCAGAGCAAGGGCAGCCTGGCAGGAGCTAGAATGCAATGAGGGATCTTTACCGGCATCTCCCTGCCTACTAGGGGCTGGGGCCACAAAGGGAGGTTCTCTCTGACAAGAGACTGAGGCAAGGAAGAGATGTAACTATTGCAGGAGATGCCACTCGAAGCACAGAGAGAGGGAAATAAAATACCCTGGCTTCTCCCTTCCTCCTACCTTCCAGTCTCTCACCAGTGCCTCCCATTGGCCCAAACTGCCAAAAACCCAGATGGCAAGGGAGCCTAAGAAATTTGATTCTCCGTGCTATCAAGCAAAACAGGTGTTCTAGTTATCTATGGCTGTATCAGCCACCTCAAAACTCAGTGACTCAAAATTATTATTATTATACGTGGCTCTGGGGGTTGATTGGGCTCAGCTGGAAAGCTGTCACTTGGGATCTCTCATGCAGCTTCAGTCACACGGTAGCTGGGCTGCAGTTAACTGAAGGCTCAACTGGGCCAGGTGTCCAAGATGGGGCACTCCCAGTGCTGCCGGTTGATGCTGATGTCAGCTGGGAGCTCGGCTGGAACTGTCGACCAGAACTCCTACACGTGGTTGTGGATATCACACTGCATGGGCTCTCCATGGGCTTGTGGCTATCTCACTGCATGGGAGCAAGCTTTCCAGGAGACCCAGGCAACAGATGTAAAGCTTCTTATGACCTAGACTTGGACATCATCTCTGCTGTATTTATTGCTCAAAGCACAAGTTGGGCTGAAGGAATTAGAAGACTAGACTCCATCTATCAATGGGAGAACAGCGTGTGTTATGGGGAGAAGAACTAATGGTGGCCAGCTCTGGGGGCAAGCTACTATCATCCAGTCTCCAGCCACAATAATTCACATCTCTTTCACATGCAAAATTTACTCATCAGCCTACCAAGACATTCAAACTTTCGCTCTATTATGGAATCAACTTCAGGTTCAAGGTCTAGGACTCCACCATAGAAATCAGGCCCAGGTGTGGATAGGCTTGCTATGGTCTGAATGTTTGTGTCCCCCCAGAATTAATGTGTTAAAATCTTAATTCTCAAGAATGATAGTCTTTTGAGATGGGGCCTTTGGAGGTGCCTAGGCCGTGAATGTGGAACCCTCATGAATGGGATTAGTGCCTTTATAAGAGAGCCCCCTCACCCCTTCCACCATGTGAGGACACAGAGAGCAGCGTCAGCCATGAACCAGAAGGAGGACCTTCCCCAGAACGCAACCAACCTCTGCCTCGATCTGGGACTTCCCAGCCTCCAGAACTGGGAGAAATAAGTTTTCATTGTTTATAAGCCACCCAGTCAGTGAGATTTTCTTATAGCAGCCCTAAGAAATTAAGATAAAGTTCCTCTGGTGTGCTTCCTCAAGTACCATTTCTTGCAATTTAAAGACCTAAAAATTAAAAAGACAATTATGTCTCCCCTCACATTTCCACTCCTAACAAACAATGCTGAGACAGGCAAAGAATAAATGCAATAACACTCCCAGTCAAGAAGGGGTAGGAGAAACAGGGGTAGGGAGAATGGGAAGCACATAGCAGTGCCTGGTCTAGAGCGATTCTGGACTGCAGCTGGGTTCACATCACCAGTTCTGCCCACTCCTGGTCCCTGGGAGTTTTTCTCCATGACTCTGGGCTCTTGGCTCTGCTGTTGCCCCATCCTTCCTTTTCCATGAGAAATGGCCCATGTGTTCAGTCCAATAGCTTTCTCAGACTGCCTCCCAAGTATGTTCAGGGCCAAAAGGTATCTTGTCATTTTGAACTGTCTCTGTCTCCTCAGTCAAGGCTGATACATTTCCTTTAAAATTTGTATGTGTTTCCTATTATCAAATTATAAACCTCATATTTCTTTCTAGGATATACCCTTCTATATTTGGGGCTGCCCAAGAGGCTGCTAGGGGACAATACCATTTAGATTCTTAAAGCCCCTGTTGTCTAGCAGAGATGGTGTAAAAGACACTCCCTAAGATTCTCAAAAGTCCTCTTGCCCAGCAGAGATAGTCTACAAAGCACACCCTCAAATCTTTCTGATACCTTAAGAAAGGGTCTTGTGGTTGCGCCCTGGACTTCATTTTACCTTGACATGCCACATTTTACCAGCATCTCCCTGAATTTGATCTTTGCCATGAGGTCGTTTTTTACTTTGAAAGCATCTTGTCATTTGGAAAGATTATCCTGAGCTCTCTATATTTCCTCTAAATTCTGTTTTAAACTGAACAGTTCCTTTTTGTTTTAGCTCATCTCTCTATATCCATATATTATCCCAGGCAGCTAAAGGAAGCCAGTTGGCACTTTTAGTATTCCACCTGGAAACCTCCTTAGCCAGATCCATAAGTGCATTAGGTACAGTTTTTATGCTCCAAGGCACCATCTCACTAATTGCCCTGCCAGTATATAAATCACATCTCTTTTCCTCCAGTTTCCAATAACAATTTCTCCACTGTCCTTCAAACCTTCACTGACAGTCTCTTTGAAATCTTTCCAGCTCTCCTCTGCCACACGGTCCCAAACAGACCAGTGCTTCATTTCCCAGTACTCGTTTCTTTTCTGCTTATGTATGACTGTGTAAGAAACCAACCCAGAACTTAATGGCTTAAAATAACAATTTATTATCTCTCATCATTCTGCTGATTGGCTGGGCTCACTTGGGATCTCTCATATAGTTATAGTCAAATGGCAGCTGGGGTTGTCAACCATGTGACCTCTCCATGTGCCTTGGGCTTCTCATGGTATGATGGCCGGATTCCAAGAAGGAGAGTCCCCAGAGGAAGCATTTCCAAAAAATCAGGAGGAAGGTCCAAGAGTGTTCATGATCTAGCCTTGAACATCACTTCCACTGCGTTCTGTGATCTCCAGACCAAAGCAGGCACAGGCTAGCCCACATTCAACCAGATGGGGAAATATACTCCACCTCCCACCGGGAGACTGTCATGTGTGTACAAGGAGGGAAGGAATTGATGGCAGCCATCTCTGGAGGCAGGCCATCCCAACGGAGAAGGGCAGGCGATGGGTCTGAGAGCAGGTGACCACTACCCTCACTCTCACTTCCCGCATCATAGCACTTCTTACCATTTCTAATGAAACGTTTGTTTGCCTCTCATTATTCCATCTCCCTCAGTAGACTATGGACTGCATAAAACGGGGATCCTGTCTGTTTTTATGCACCATTGCATTTTCACACCTAGCATAATGTCTGGTCCTCACTGAGTGCTCAATATGTACAGTACGTGTTTAATAGATGAATGAGCAGAGCACGTAGCTCCCAGCCACTCCATGGAGTTTATCAGGAGAACTAAGGGGCTGTATTTCCACAGAAGTATATGTCCCTGTCCTTGGATGAAGGATAGCAGAATTCTCATTCATTCATTCATGGTGCTTAATAACCAGCAGTTTATTACAGATGAGCTTTTCTCAGACATGTTCCACGAACATGGGAAATTAGCATTTCCTTGTTTTGAATGTGTGTGGTAGGGTGTCAGGGTGGCTAATGGGTAAAGCCAATACCTGAGATCCAGTCCAGTCCTGACGAGTCTGAGGTGATGGGAACAGGCTTCAGGAAGCTGCGCTGGAACCAGTTCCAAGTGGTTTGGATGCCCGTGAAAGTGTGAAAACCTCTGCAGGAGATGAGGCTGAGGTCTGGGTGTGGGCAAGACGGCCCAGGGAGAGGGGGGTGGCAGAATGAAAGGCTGGGGCAAGAACCCTGGGGGAACCACCTTTCTTGCAGTCAGTAGTGAGCGCCTACTGTGTGCCCCATAGTGAAGCAGTGAGCAAGACAGACGTCCCCGCTCAAAGGCTCTCTACTCTTGCAGAGAGTCAGGTAGCAAACAAATGATCCCAAGGACATCGATTGCAGGAAGGAGGTACAGGGAGCTGTGGGGATGTGTAACAGGACCTAACCCAGTGGTGCATCGGGGATGAAATCTTTGAGAAAGTGCCTTGCTACTGAAATCTGGAGGCACACAGGAGTTAACCCACAGGCAGGGTGGGCCTCAGAGTGCCCCAGGCCCAGGGAGCAGCCCATGGGAAAGCCTTAAGGACGGAGAGCATCTGTCCCATAGAGGAGCTGAAGGAGGCAGTGAGGCCAGAGCAGAGACTGGGAGGGGAGGCAGCGGGCAGGGCCAACCAGCAGGGCCTGGAGAGCCAGGAAAGGAGCTGTCGCTCCATCCTCCATCCTGGGGGCAGTGAGTGACCACCGGGGAGCAGTAGGCAGCGCAGTGTTGTGAGTAGAGGAAGAGGAGAACCTGATGGAGTCTGAGAAGGAGACGTCAGGGAGGCGGGGGAGCGCCGGGACACAGAAGCACCCTAGAGGAAGGGGCAGCGTGCTGACGGCAGACGGTGCTGCCAGGGGGCATGTGGCCAGGGGTTAAGGCCACCACGTGCTTTGGGATGGTGCACAAATGTGAGTCCTCACTGTCACGGGTCTAAACCAGCACAGACTACGCCCGAGGACCAAACCAGGCTCACTGCCTGCGCTTGTACGGTCCAAAAGCTAATAATGTTTTCACCATTTTTAGTGTTGAAAAAAATTTTAAAGATAATATTTCAAGACACATGAAATTTTCTCTAAAATTCTAATTCCATGTCCAAAATTAAAATTTCATGGGAACACAGCCATGCCCATTCACGCATTCCTGCATTGTCTGTGGCGGTTCCACCATAGCAGCAAAACTGAGTGGCTGCGACACAGGCCATCAGACCCACAAAGCCCAAAGGGTTGACTCTCTGGTCCTTTCTAGGGAAGGTTTGCCGACTCCTGCTCTCAACTGCTCAGTGAGAGCGTCTTTTGGAGAACAAAGCGTGTCCATTTGTAACATGAAATGTTAAAGACAAATGGAAGAATTTGACCCTGTGAAGTCGGAATCCAAGTCTAAGTGTCAGGGGACCTGGGACTCGTGTTTTTCTGCCTCCACATTTGGATCCTGCCCTCAGTGGAGAGATAATAAGTCCTGAGGAAAGAGGAAAGCTCCCTGCCTTTGCACCTGCCTGGAGGGATGTCACCGGGTGCGTTGGCAGCTCACTCTGCCATCTAATTAAGCTCACTTCCAGGAGCCGGCTGGGATGGGCTGGGCTCCTGCTCAGGGTGCCGCCCTCCTTTCATTGCCAGTTCAGGGCTAAGCCCCCGCCCCCACCGCCTTCCCACACCCTTTGTGCATAGGGTGCCAACTGTGGCTGCCAAGAGTCTCCTCACTCAGCCTCATCCCCATCCTCCTGCAGCTGCCCCCACCAGTCCCTGTGACTGGCCTTGGGTTTGGCACGGGTCAATGGAGAAGAGTCTGCACAAGGTCAGCCCTCTGGGGAAGCCAACTGGGCTTGCTGCCCATCTGTAGCACAGGAAGAGAAAGGAGAAATCAAATGTGATAAACTCCAAATAACCACCCCTATTTGCATGCCCCTTGGTATTTTGCATTTGTTACCCATTATTTGTCTGTCTATCCCTGGGGACCCAGCGGATGCCAGGCACGTGATGGGTACTTGAAAAGGAGCAGAAAAAACCCACCTCTAGGCTCCTGATATGTACCACCTCATGCAATCCTACCACAGCCCAGGAGGAAGTATGTATGATCTCCAGCTTTTGATGAGGTGCAAAGAGCTCAAATGACTTGTCTGTAGTCACACAGCTGATAAGGCACAAAACTTGGGTTGGATTCTCAGCCCATGCCCTTTCCACAACAAACTTACAGGACAAATAAGGGTGAGAAGCAACAGAGGCAGTGGATTAGAACACAAGCTTTGGAATTAGTGGATCCTGGAGTCAAATCCTGCAGTTTATTTCAGTAGAGGCTGCTACTTGTCTATAGGACTATACAATGCCAGCCTCTTTGCTTCTAAGTGTGCCCACGTAACTACAATGAGAGGTAGGCAAGCCTTTTAAGACAAGTAGGTCCACTCTTCAGTGTACCTTCCTCCATCCTCCTGTTGGAAAGTGTATATGATGTCAGGAGCTTTGACAGCCACCTTGGACCATGAGGAGCAGGGTTACACCCAAGAAACTGGAGATCAGAGAGCACAGAGAGCTTCGGGAACCTGCCACACAAGCCCTAGACTTCTGTACACAAGGGAAAAATAAACTTCTACCTTATTTAAGCCACTCACTGTGTGTGTTTCTTTTAAAAGCAGCTGAACATTATGTTAATGGTTATACTTAATCTCCCTGAATGCCAGTCTCCTAATCCAGCATGTGTGGATAGTAGGAGCTACATCATGGAGTCTTCATGTGGGTTAAATAGCAGCTAATGCTTATTGAGCACCTCCTACCTCCAAGCGCTTTGCTAAGCATTGTACATGTGCTGACACATTAAGTCCTCAAAACAAACTCCCAAGGGAGGTTCTGTTGCTATTACCACTTACAAACGGGATCCTGAGGCTCAGAGAGTGCATGAGTTAATGCAGATCTAGCTGTGAGTGACACGAAGCCCAAGTTAACAATGGCAATTGTGTTTCTCTCACATAACAGTCCTGCAGTCGGCTGGCCAGGACACATACGGGGGTCTGCTTGAGGAGGTCCTCAAAGCACACAGCTCTGTTGTCTCTAGGGTGCAGCCTGAGCTCACCTTCAGGCTCCATGCTGGCAGCACCACGATGCAGGCAGCACAGTGGAAGGGATTTTAAAAAACCAGAGAGAGGGGCTGTTTCTGGACAAAGACTTCCCAGAAACATATGACATTTTGGCTTAGATCCCATTGACCAGAACTTAGGTGCATGGCCACACATAGCTGCAAGGGAGCCGGGTAATGTGGTCTTTATTCTAGAATGCCATGTGCCCAGCTAAAAGTTCTACTGCTACGAAAAAAGGGAGGGGGGATGTTGGGGGACTGTATTAGTCAGGATTCTCCAGGGAAACAGAAGCAATAGGATAGATAGACAGATAGGTAGGTAGACAGACAGACAGACAGAAGAAGAGATTTATTAGAGGAACTGGCTCATGTGGTTGTAGAGGCTGAGAAGTCCAAGAATCTGCCTCCTGCAAGCTAGAGATCCAAGAAGGCCAGTGAAGACTCAAGGCCTGAGAACCAGGGGGCCAATGGTGTAAGTTCCAGTCTGAGTCCAAAAGTGTGAGAACAAGGAGTGTTGGCTCTCCGAGGGCAGGAGGAGATGGATGTCTCAGCTGAAGCAAAGAGAGGGAATTTTCTCCCTCCGCCTTCTGTTCCATTCAGGCCCTTGAGGACTGGACGAGGCCCGGCTGCACTGGGAAGGTGATCTTCCTTGCTCGGCCTGCTGATCCAAACGTTAATCTCTTCCGGAGGCACCCCGACAGACACAGCCTGAAATAGTGTTTTACCAGCCACCTGAGCATCCCTGAGCCCGGTCAAGCTGATACATAAAATGAACCATCACAGGGGCTTAACCATAAAGAAGCTAAGTAATCAACCTACAGTCATGGAGATTAAAAAGCGGCAGAGCCTGGATTCAAATCCAAGCGGTGTGCTCAGAGTCTGCCCTCCTAAACGTTCCGCTCCATCAGGGTGGTCAAGTCCAGCCCACCCGGTGTTTGTAAACAGAGTTTCATTGGCTCACAGTCACGTCCATTTGTCCATTTGTTTACATACTGTCTGGGGCTGCTTTCGAATCATAATAGCAGGATTGAGGGGTCACAACGGAAACCATGCAGCTGGCAAAGCCAAAAATATTTACCATTTACAGAAGAAGCTCCCAGTTCCTGCACTGTGTAGATGGCCTTAAACAAGATAAAGTACGAAAAATGACTGGCACAGTTCCTCATCAAGAACACTCAAAAAATGGTAATTGTGCTGCTGTGGTGGTTGTAACTGATAATATCAGGGTTAGCATGAGCCTCAGATCAGGATCACTACCAGAATCTCACCAGGCTGCCCTTCCAAAGAAGGAGCAGAGATCCCAGTGCCAAGGCGAGGCTGGTGGAGAGATGCGCAAATCCTCCCACGTCCTCAGGAAGTGCTCCCGCCTCTGCAGGAGCAGCCAAGGTGAGGTCAGGGACCATGAGCTCTCAGAAGGCGGGAGAGGAAACTTCTCCTGCCTTGTGGAGGCAGGGTTTTGCTGGGCTGGGGACAGGCTGAAATTGTAGCTATTCTTCAACGCCTCGAATCTGTGTAGGAGAGCAAAAGTTAAAAAGAGAATCTGTTGACGAGATGATTCTAAAGTTCGTTAGGAAGAGGAAGCTGGAAAGGATATCCAAGAAAAGTTTTGAAAAAGAAAAAAGAAATACATGAAAGATGAGAGACTCAGCCAGGGGTTTTAGATTCTATTATTTCATTCTCACGGCAGCTGCATAAGGTAGAGACTGCTATTAACCCCATTTTAGAGATGAGCAAGCTGAGTTCAGAGATGACAAAGGATCTCCAAGGATGATAGATTTAGACGCACCCATTTCTATACACATACCTATACCTACATCTATACCTATGCCTGTACCTAGATAAATGGTTTGAGAAGTATTTAAAGGCAGGTTTTTTCTACCACATCCCAGACTCTCCATGTTCCCCCGATGCCGCCAAAGCTGTCACAGGAACCCCAGTCCCTGGGAAATGATATGAGATTGTTAGTGACTATCCCAGATTGGTAGGAAAACCTGTCTTACTGCCGACAGAACTGTGATCTCTCTATCAAAAAGAGTTGATTACAAGCCATCTGTTATTTGGGAAATGCCACTTTTTAATAAATAACCACCCCCACCTGAAAATGATCGTACTCACACATACATACATGAACATGAACACACGTGCAGGCTGTTTGATGCCCAGGGCCAAGAAGACCCACCTAAATTCAGTAAGAAGCTTTGTTATCCCAAGCCTGAGGGTGAGCCAGGAAGAGCACGTCCTAAGCCTCCTCTTGTCCCTGCTGGTTATTAGCAAGGCTCAGAGAATCTCACCGTGCCAGGGCAGCTATTCGATCCAGATGGTGGCATTGATCAAAGACCTCAACAACGTCCATGCTAATTACAGTCTATCCTACACACCAGCGGCAATTAGATGGGAACCGGGTGGTGCAGGCTCCCAAGCTCTGCTCACATGGCTGGAGTTGACGGACAGTTTCTGAGAGCACTCGGCTCTCACAGTCTGCATGCTCGACGGGTCTCAGGTCAAGTTAAAAAAGATGTCAGGACATATCTCTCTCACTTCCTCTCCCCAACGCCCCACCACACCCATGCACAGTAACACCACCCCACTGCTTGTACATTTTTGTACTATTGTGGCCTCTATCATCAGGCAAAGGAAGCCCCAGACAATAGGAAAGTCAGGAACCCCCATGACTGGCTGAGAAAATGCCAGTTCCCAGGCCATGGGGTAGACACTCAGCTCTGCCTCTCCCTTCTCCCAGCATCTCCAATTCTACCTTCCAAACAGCGCTCAAGTCCTCCATTTCTCTCCATCACCATTGCCACCATTAAAGGCAATGAAAGCCGCTCAAATAACTTGAATACATAACAGAGTAGAATAAGTGACATCTTGGCTATTCAATTTGCCTGGTGCTTTCTATGTGCAAAGCACCATGCTGAGTACATTATATGCAAGCTCTCTTTAAATTCTTGCCACAACCCTTTAGGCAGATATTATTACCCCCATGTTACAGACGAGGAAACTGAGCCTCAGAGATCTTAAACAATTTCAGTTATTAGATGAATGAGTTCTGAGGATCTAAGGAACAGCATGGTGACTATAGCTAATAATACTGTATCATATACTTGAAATTTGCTGTGAGTAAGTCTTAAGCATTCTCACCATACATAAAAAATGGCAACTATGTGAGGTGACGGATGTGTCAATTAACTTCACTGTGGTAATCATTTCACAGTGGATCTGTACATCAAGTCATCACATGTACACTTTAAACATAAACGATTTTATTTGTCAATTATACCCCAATAAAGCTGGGAAAAAAAGAAAAGAAATGATCTTCTGTGTTGTTTGAGGCTGAATGAAGAAACTTTATAATACCTAAAACTTAAGGAAAATTCAGTTGAATTCAACAATATTTTTGAGCACCTACTGTGTGCCAAATATTCTCCTAGATGCTTAGAGAACAGCAATGAACAGCAACAATAAAACAGTTGTCCTGGCCTCCACTTCTTTGTAGATTGTAAGTAGGTCACAGAAACCTGGGTTCCTGAGGCAACAACTAGAAAAAAAGGGAACATCACAGTATTTATATTTTAAGGGTATTAGAAAGCTGTGGAATCAAGACAGAACAAGATGAGCCAAAGTTCCAGAGAGGGAGGGGCCGGTCACAGAGTCGAAGGAACAGAGAACTTCCAGGTTCTCGTCTAAAGTCCAACAGAGCCACGCTCGAAGACCAGCACAAGCCAGAGCGGGGCTGAGTCTAACCGAACTGCATACCCGTCACGTTCCCGCCCAATGGCTGAGGAAAGCGGAAGACTCTGGTGGAAATAACCTCATCTATAGCCTCTGTGGTGACCAGCCGAGCATGTACCTATCCCTTCTTGGGTGACTGGTTTTCCAGTTGGCTCCTGCCAGCTTTGTCTTTAGACTATAAGCACTCAGCAAACACCACCCAGCCCTCTCCGTGCCTGGCACTGTGCTGGGTATGGGGACACAGAGAATCAGACTGGATCCTGCCCTTGGAAGCTGACCAGCTCCTGGGGGGTGGCAGGAGGCTATAAAGAGCCAGACTCCCACTTTGCTGACCTTCAATCCAGCGCCCTTTAAGGGACCAGGAGTGTATGTTAAGACACACTGGGGACATCTCATTGAGGACCCAGGTCAGAACTGAGAAAGACAAGGTCTTGTTTCATGTGACCCTTGCTCTTGAACTGCCGCAGCCTTGGGACCACACGGGCCAGAGTAGTGTTCCGCCCGAAGGCACCCCTGCAGTTTTGTTGCTGGGAATGCAGTCCCCATTCCTGCTCTGCAAGAGACGGTGTCTCCCCTTCGGCTCTTGTGGTCCAGGCAGATTCGGGCTGCTCTGAGAGCCCCTGGTGTGGAAGCAGTCTTGCTCACTAGATGCCCAGAGTCAAAGGGGAGCTCCCCGCCCCTGCCCTACCCCAGGCTGTTCCCACTCTTCCAAGGTCTTGCACGGTCCAGCTCTCCTCTTTCTCCTCGTGCCAAAGTCCTTTCCACTCATCCTATGTGTCCTTCAGAACTCAGCTAAGCATCACTTCTCCCGGAAGTCTTCCGTGACGCCCGAGGCCCAGGGCTCCTTGCATAAAGCAGCCTCCTTTTCCTTCAGCTCCCTTTTACAGTGAGTGGGACGATCTGATTAAATTCCCTCTCCCGCCAGCTAGCAAGGGCAGGGGCCAGACCTGGTTCGGCTCTCTGTTGTATCCCTGCACATGGCACAGAGTGTATACGCAAAAAGGTTTTGATGAATGAATGAATGAGGACACCAAGACCCCCACTAGACAGGCAGGATTGTTAAGCAAAGGTGCCAAGGATCCTTCTTCTTCGTTTCCGGACACAGCGACACTGTTGAAAGGCCCAGGGGAAACCAAAGCAATTCCTGGCCACAGAACAAACACTCGGGCTCTGCGGCTGGGAGTTACGTACGAGAAGGGCTGGGAGTTCTGTGCGAATTTTGAGAGAACGCAAACATTCAGACCATAGCAGTGCGCTATTTATTTACCAATACCCCCCTAGATATTATTCTTATCGCCTTTTACAGAGGAAAAAAGCAGAGGCTTAGAGGGTAAACTGACTTGCCCAAGGTCTCGCAAGAAGAGGAAGAGGCAACATGCAAAACACTCTGCATCCCGCGGCAGGGCAGCGGAGAGGGGCCCTGGTAGGGGAGCTCAGACCACACGTCCCCAAAACAGCCCTTCCTGAGGCTGCTGGGACCACCGGTCCAATCCCACACAGCTGGTGGGAAAGCCTGTTCTCAACCAGCCGACGCCTCGGCGGCATTTGCTCCAGTTGGCCACCCCTCCTGCTGGAACACCCTCCTCCTGGGCCTCAGGAAGCCACACTGGTTCGCTCCTACTCACTGACCTCTTAGTCTCTTTGCGGGTCCCTCCTCCGCGCCTCTCCTTGCTAACATCAGTCCCTCCATCCATACTCACCCTGGTGATCTAAGCCATCCCCAGCGTGAACGACCACCCACATGGGGACAACTCCCAGATGGCATGTCTGCAGCCCAGACCCCTCCTCTCAGGACGTATTTAATCTACTCACTTACGAGAACATGCGGTTTTAAAGATTCTAGCCTGCCACTGTGCTTACTGATCAGCCACTGATGATTACTTCTGAGTTGTGAACCTTTGTGTTGCTGCCCAACGGGGGTCGTCTGCCCACCACAAGACATGCCAGTAGTCACGAGGAAAGGTGGTAGGAGAGAAAGGGTTTGGTTACAGCTTGCTAGCAAAGGGGGAAGACGGCCGACTAATGTTCGAAAGAACTATCTTACAGAACAAAGACTACAGGCCTGTTATACAGGGGGCTGGTCTGCAGGTGGGGGGACTTCTGCTCTTAGTTCCTGAAAACCTTTTGTTTTACTGGATCTGCATCAGAGACCGGAGCAACGCCCTACACCCAGATCTTTCGGTTGTCATTGATGATGGCTATCAGCATAGACTCTCTGCCCAGGGGTTATCACATTCCTAAGGAACTCAGAAGAACAAAGTTATCAACTTATCGCAGCTGGAAGGGGCCACAAAATCTACAGAGCATGTATGTCTCCAGGAGGGTGCTTATCCAGCTGGGTTAGTTAACCAGAGGACATTCAAAGTTACAGTATGGTTTCTTTTCTACAATATGGCTTCCTTTATGTCAACCTTGTGCTGAGCCGGTATTATTTGGAACATCAGACATAGCAATGGCCAGGGAACTCATGCAGCCTAACCACTTATATATACAGTTGAGGTACCTGAGGCTCAGAGAGGGGAAGCAATTCTCTTAAAGTTGCACAGCATAAAAGTGGCAAGCCCAGGACTAGAAGCCAGGCCTTCTGAGTCTCAGCCCTGGCTCTCCACTCCTTTAGATGGTACAGTGCCTTCCACTCTGTGTTCTTAAAAGAATAAGACTCTGTTTTCTACCTCTCCAAACTAGTTTTATCACCATTTCCAATTGGCTTCCCAGCCAAATTTCTAAATTATTGAGATTGTCCTTTGATTCACAAATTTCCGTGACTCTGACTAAAGAATAATCTCATCTAAGGAAGCACAGTGCAGAGGATTCTCCCACCAAAATCAGTATTTATTGAGCACCAACTGTGTTCTGGGCACCGTGCCAGGCACTGGAAGGCCAGCAGGGCAGACGGGAGACAGGTGCCTGCCCTCAGAGCTTACGTTCAGTGGAGGAGCCAAGTAAGACCCTGAGGGTTGACATGGAGGAAGTACAGGGTCCCAGGAGACACAGCTGGGACTGGGGGGCTGTGACTTCCTCTGGGGAGAGGTGGGCCTCCTTGAAGAAGGGGCTTTTTCAGCCAAGGCCTGCGGGATGAGTCCTTTATCCGGATGAGAGAGGCTCAAGGAGAAGAAGTGAGCTTCCAAGAGAAGGACAGCATTTCTCAGACCAAAGGATGAGAAGGCCTGGAGCCTGTGAGACGATGCAGACGGAACGGTCGGGTGTGAGGGAGCACAGAGAGAGGAAGGAGCAGGACCACAGGGCCAGAGCCAAGAGGCCTCAGAAGTCACCGCAAGAGGCCTTCAGGCTGCTCTGGGCAATGGGAATCTTTGAGTAGTTTCATCCAGGGTGAGTGACAGGCACAGATTTTCTAAGCGTGGAGAATGCACGTGAGTTAGACACTGGGGGATGTGGTAATGGGGATGCAGAGAAGAGCCAATTCAAGAGATATCTGGGGCAGACACCAACCAGCCTGTTTGGATTGGAGACGCAGCAAAGGGCGTCTGGTTTGAGCAGCCGGTTGGATGGTGGATCTAGACAACCAGCCTAATCATGGTAGCATGGAAGACGCGGTGACACACCACATTTTCCAGCACACTGTCACACCTGTTCTTCAAGCCTCGTGGCCACCCTGGGAGGAAGGACACGGGCACTCCTGATAAGGGAAGTGGTGCGAACCTGGAATACAGGAGATGGAGGGGCTATCCTACGACCCAACAGACAGACGCAGGGACGGCCTGTCCTGAATGTGGCAGTTAAACCCCAAGTTTTTTGGAGACCCAGGAACAACTCAGCCTGCTTTCTCGACCCACCTGCGGACCAAGGGCAGGGTCCGCCGCCCACCCCCTTGGCAACGCCAGCCCATCAGCATCTCACCTGTGGAAGGAGAACAAAGTTGGCCGTCTCCGAACACCGGGGTTTTTCCTGTTCCCCACTCTCCTCAGTCTCGTATGTAAATTCTGTCTTTGCTTTTGCTGAGTGAAAAATCAGACTATTGTTCTTTTTCCTTATAGGGAAGCAAATTAACACGCTAATTATGACCTGTGCCTGATCTGTTCTTTGCCAGGAGGCACATGGTTATCTCCATTTTACAGATGAGAAAACCGAGCCTCAGCGAGCTGGAGAGGCTTGTCTGAGTTAAGTGGGAGCCAAGATTCTGATCCTGGTCTTCTGTCTCCAGATTCCCTCCTCTCTATCCTCTCCCTGGTCAGCTCTCAGCCTGAAAGACCGGACCACCCAATTCTGGCCTGTTAAAGGGGCATTTCCAGGGGGAAGAAATGGGCATGAAACACACTAGGCATTTCTGATCTGATTGTGTCCTCTGGTGCGGAAATCCACACCCTCAACCCCCTGACTACCAGGGAAGGATGCAAGTGGGAGGAAATGTGGAGTGTGGGGAAGCGGAGCTCTACGTGGGGGCATATACCAATCTGCCTAATTTGCTTTCCACAGAGTGGATTCTTAGGGAAGATGAGAATGTGTCACCACGTGGCTAAGCCCAAGTCACAGAATAGGCAGGGAGCCGGCGAGGCCACCCACCAGTGGAGGGGCTCAATCCCAGAGAAACAGCACCATCTGCTGGATCTCTGTTGTGTGACACTCTCTGCCGCAGAACAGAACAAAAGTATTCAGAAAATAGCATCTTGAAGACGCATGAAACGCTAACTTGATGTTTTACTGTTTGAAGTTAAATTTGAGAGTGCCAGGATTTTATCCACTTAGCATTTAAAACAACCAAAAATGGCCATTTGTTAATTATTCGATAAATATATATTGAGTATCTAATAAAATAAGACAGACAGTTTCTACGCTTTTGGAAGTTGTGTTTGGCAAAGAGTAGCCATATCATCACACGCACACACACACATACATACATACAAACCTATGTACAAGAGTACACACACATGTATACACACGTATGTATACAAGCTCGTTTTAGGGACTGACAAATGTCATGAATAAGGCGCAGGAGAAAAGATGACATCGTCTGGGGTTCTGGTGGGGAAGAAGGGTTTGCCCCAGCCAGGGCAGAAGCGATGGCCTCTTTGAACGAAGACCTGAATCGTGAGAGGAGGGCAGCCACGCAGGAAGGAAGGAAGGACTTTTTCAGCAGAAGGAACAGCCAGGGCAGAGGCTGGGGACAAGCCTGACAGGTGTGAGGACAGAAGGAAGCCATGTGGCCGGGGCATAGTGACCACTTGGTCCAGCTGAGTTCCAGAGTCAAAGACCTGAATTGGTGAGACTGATTTTTCCCAAAATCATCTCTTAAAAAAGAAGGCACCCCTTATGGTTGACTCTTTCCAGACTCTCGCACTCCAGCGCACCCTTTCAATTATTTTAGTTTGAGTAATTATATTCCATCCAGAGAAGCCGTGTTAGCCGGAAATGACCTCACTGCGAGCAAGTTCCACCCAAGTATTTAAACCGATGCGATCAGTGATCTCAGCCGACATGCTGAGCATCATTATAAACAAGTCTTTTAGAGCTCACTTTCAAAACCAAAACGATTGGACGGTTACATCCATGGAGATGGAGAAAAAAGAAAAAGTCAAGCATCCTATTGTGCTTAAGATAAAATTCCCATAGACGTGGTCGTACATAGATTCAAAACCGCTCCATCTCAGACAACTTGAATAAAAATCAAGGAAATGTGCCCTGGAAGCTGATCTCACTCTGTGCTCTTCAGACCAGCAGCAATCAGCCTGGGCCTGGGAGCCTGTCAAAAATGTGGAATCGGAATCTGCATTCTCATGATTCTGCATCCCTCGGTGATTCATGGGCACAGTAAAGTTTGAGAAGCACTGCTCTAGAAATCTTGTTACAGAGCTCAAAACGTGCTCTAGTGATGACAAAGACATTGATGTTGACAATACAGATGGAGCATTTTAACAGTTGTTTCATAAACCTGGGAGAAAAGCAATCCTCCTACATAGATATTTTATAATATATTCTATGTGACTAAATTAATAGCGCCATGGTTAGGACCATGGGCCCTGGAGATGCCTGCCTGGGTTTCTACTCCAGTTCATTCACTTTTTTAAGCGGTATGTCCCTAGGCAAGTCACTCAACCTCTCTGTGTCTCAATGTTCTTGTTGGTAAAATTAATGTTAAAATATATTTAAGGGGCTGGCCCCGTGGCTGAGTGGTTAAGTTCGTACACTCCGTTTCAGTGGCCCGGGGTTTGCTGGTTCGGATCCTGGGCACGGACCTACACACCACTCATCAAGCCGCACTGAGGCAGCATCGCACATAGAAGAACTGGAATGACTTACAACTAGGATATACAACTATGTACTGGGGCTTTGGGGGGAAAAGAAAAAAAAAGGAAAAAAAGAAAAAAGGCAAAATGGGAAAAGGTGGTTTGCCTTATCCTTGGGTACACAAAATGATTCCATTCCAGCTGGAATTCAATGAGCCGGTGTAGTTCTTTTCGGTTCTTAGTTCTTAGTTGGGCTCAGCCCAAGTCCGACTTTAAACCGGTATTTCTATTGGCCATCTCTGCTAACTCAGTGAACACCTGAGTAACGTTTTCAGATGTAACCAATTGATTAGCGCATAGATGAACATCAGGTGACTTTGGACAAGGAGCAGCTTGCCCAAGGTCATTCTACACAACGATCCCCCCGCAGCGCCCCTACTGTGTGTGGGTGATGGTTAGTGCTACTACAAGGCACGGAGGTCAGAGGTCATTCCCAGGGACACTGGTACAGGAAGGAGGCTGGAACCCAGGCAGGAAACCCCAGCTCAGAGACTGGCTCCAGGTAGATGAAAGAGAGGGCTTAGAACAGTTTCTCTCTTGGCGTGGACCTCGAAAAGTACAGCGAGCCAGGCGGGAGCTTTTAGGGGCGGGGTTGATGAGGGGTCCGAGCTGTGCAGTGAGCAGGTCCACACAGCACGTCGGCTGTGTCCTGTGAGCCGGTTTCTCTGTGTGTGTTTGTTTCCCTGTGGTCACTCCTGAGTCTCTAGAGAAGCCTTTGCCTAAATGCTCCAGTCTTGACCCAGCCACGGTAACGGCACCCCAGGAAGGGCCATGGGGCCATGGGTCGTGAGGCCGGCCTGGTAACAGTGGAGGAGGGCTGTCAGGGGTTGACAAGAAATGGTCACTCGGAGAAGAGGGTTGGGGCTCCGAGCCCAGACACCTGGAGATCCTCCTCTGTGTCAGAAGTCCCCAAGACCACCTGAGAAGGACTTGCAGGACTCAGAAAAGCTGTCACGAGGTTTATGACAGTCAAGGGATACAGATGTCTTTAAAAGCAGAGTCCAGGAGAGACCAGGCAGGAGCTCCCAGCTGCCCTCCCAGTGCAGTAGCACAGATGGCGCTTAATTCTCCCAGTGACGATGTGACAACATGTGCCCAGTCACCCAGGGAAGCTCACAGTGTCCAGGGTTTTGATTGGAAGCCAGTGTGTGATGTTTACTACTTAGCTACTCAGTCTCCAGCCCCCAGAGGCCAAACTGATACAGCATGGCCCGGGGCAGGAATACAAAGACACTCCTGTGAGGCAGGGTACTCCTGTCCTAGGAGTCCAGTCCCTTCTGTGAACTGTGCAGGGTCGTGAACACTCCAGGGCTTTGCCGCACACTCTCACACGCCAAGCTCACAGGCTCCTGTTTCACGGCATGAAGGAAGATGGCAGATTACTGCACACAGGCCCACGCCGGGCTGGTCTGTGGGAGGCAGGAGAAGAGACTGGTTAGTGTGATGGACACCAAACCACTGCTCCAGCCCCCGGGTCGGCCTGCGGAACCCGGCAGGTCCACGTGCTGGAGACGGACCCGCCTACACGCAGTCCAGGGGCCAGTCCGGCACCATCTGTGCCCCTCCTGGAGCTCCCGGCACCACCCGCGCCCCTCCTGGAGCTCCCGGGCCGCCCTCGTGGTGAGCCTTGCTCATGACACAGGACCACTGGAACGCACGCCTGGAGACAGAGCAAAAAGGAAGCCCACAGTTCAACCCAGAATACTCCACACCAGCGATTCCCGGTCGTCTGTGGCACCTTCCAGCTGGTCTTAAACCCAAATGGAGCCAAGTTCCTCCAAGCACTCTCCCCAGAAACAGTGAGAGGAGTCCCAGGCAGGGAGCAAAAACAAAGGTGTGAAGTGGACAAGAGACACCCCAGGTCCCATCCCCACAGGTGTGGGGTGAGCACACCTGTGTCCTCAAGGAAAACAGGAGCCACATGATGCTGTGCTTGGAACCACGGGGGCCACAGAAGTCTGAGACAGGAAACCCACAGCAGGTCCCCGGAGGCCCTGAGGTCTGCAGACACCTGGAGGAACCCAGGTGGATCCCTGGGAGGATACTGGATGAGGTCCGGGGTTCCAGCAGCCCGGAGGGCCGGCGGGTGGCGGGGCCCAGCCCTGCCCAGCCAGACAGCTCCCATCGGTGCTGTCCATCACACACAACTTTCTAGGCTCCCCCTGAAATGTCCTTGGTCTATAGAACGTCTCTGCTGGCTCCCAGGAGAGCTGTCCCAGCTCAGATTGGAGCTTCTCCCTGGGATTCCCCACTGCTCCCCTCTGTTCTCAGTGAGAAGTCGACAGCCAAGCATAGCACGAAGTCTGCTCCCATGACCCCTCCAGGCTCATGTCCCTCTACTCCCCGCTTCATCCCTGCTCCACCCATGCCCCTCGATCTTCACATCCTACTCACCAATCTCCAACAGGACCCCTCCTTCCGCGGCCTTGCTGCAGGCTGCTTTCTGTGCCTGAAGTGCCCTCCCCTGCCTAGGGCAGCCCTGGTGGGGACTGATGAAGCCCAGGCAGCCGCTATCATTAATGATCACCCTGCCTTGCGCAGAGCCTAACTGGAAGGTCCTGGATGAGCTGGAGACAAGCCCCATGTAGCAGGAAGTTGCTGGCTAAACCTAGAACCCTCAAATGGCCTGTTAAACGTTGATGTGCACGGGGCAATGGGGGCCACCTCTAACACGTGTGGGTGGGGACAAAGGACAGGCCAGCCCATGGCCTTCCCCTCCCCTATCCAGCACCCGGAGGGGCCTGAGTGCTGACACTGAGCTCCGTGTTCAGACTCCGTCCATGACTGCCCCCAACCCTTCAGAAGGGTCCATTCCCCCGGTGTGATGGCACCATCCTCCGTTGGGAGCATAGACTGGGTTAGAAGCTTGCAGGCACTGGAAGCAGATCCTGGGCACTGGGGCAGGGAATTCCCAGGTCCCAGTTACCTGTAGGACAGGCTAAGGATGGAGAGAGCAGAGGCTCCAGGTGGGCACAGCCCTTTGTCCCCACCGACTCATTGTCTGCCCAGCAGGGGAGCAACTGGAAGGGGCCAGAGTGGGCTCCTACCCTGGATGCAGGGTCTAAGGGTGGCTGCAACTCAGTGGAGCCTCTGACTTGTAAGGAACACTGACTGTGCAAGCCACACGTGTGCGCACACACACATGTGCAGTGTGACACAGCAGGGCCTGCCACACACTCAGAGCCAAAGTTCAGATCCTGCTGTACAATCACCGCTGGGCACAACTAAAGACCCCAGGGGACGCTGGCCACTCAGATGAGCCACCTCCATCACCTCAAACCAGCATCATCAGGGTCTGGCCTTGATGGGACTCAGGTGCAGAAAAGATGATGAACCAAGGAGCGCTGTCTGATGCTGCCCGGTGCTGCCAGGGTCATTGTCCTCCAAGGCTCAGAGCGAGTACCACCCCCTCAATGACACCAGCCCCAGGAGACCCCCCTGCTTGTGCCTCCCTGGCACGCTAGCAGGATCTGCTCTCGCTTTAGAATTTTCTGTGTACTCGACCGTGGCCCTCACTAGAAAAAGAGGAGCTGTGTCTTACTCAGAATTGTCCCGTCACCTATCCATCCACTCAGTAAGTAATACTGAGCATCTCCCACACGTCACGCATGAGTCTAAGCAGTTGGAATGTATCAGGACACAGAGCCGAGACCCTGGGCCTCGTGAAGCTTCCATTGCTGTGATGCAGTGGACACTCATCAAAGGTGATTCAATGACAGGATGTGAGAAATAGACCAAAACGAAAATGAGTGTGTGAGGCTGGTAGTGGGGGTGTGAACTGCTTTCTGACTGAATTTGACAACCTGTAAATATTCATTTCTCTGACACACGCTGTCTCTTAGAATCTACTGGTATTAGTTTCCTGGGGCCACGATGACAAAGTACCACAAACTCAATTGCTTAAAACAACAGAAATTTATCCTCTTACAGTTCTAGAGGCTGGAAATCTGAAATCAAGGGGTCGGCAGGGCTGTGCTCCCCCTGGAGGCTCCAGGGGAAGAACCCTTCTTGGCCTCTTCCAGCCTTTGGTATTTGCTCACATTCTTTGGCTTGTGGCCACATCATTCCCATCTCTGCCTCTATCTTCTCATCACCTTCTCCTCTGTGTCTACGTCTCCTTTTCTGTCTCTTATAAGGACACTTGACATTGGATTTAGGGCCCGCCCAGATAATCCAGGATAATCTTCCCATCTCAAGGTCCTTAACTGAATCGTATCTGCAAAGTCCCTTCTTCCAAATAAGGTCACATTCATAGGTTCCAGGGACCAGGATGTGGGTATAGCTTTTGGGGACCACCATTCAACCTACTACATTACCTTATGGCAAAACCTCTCCTATTTAAAAATTTTTAAATAAAATAAACTTTTTGCACAAAAATCTTCAGTAGAGCATTAAGCTTCTAATTGAAAACAGCCCAGCAGTTAAACAATAGGAGGATAATTACACAAACTGTGGTACAACACAAGATCAATTATTGTCACAGCCATTAAAAACATTTCTAAAAGTTTCATTCATAACATGAGAAATGTTTATACTGTAATATTGTAAGTAGAAAAAGCAGAACATAAAATTGTTTTTACAGCCCGATTTCAAATCTGTAAAATTATTCGAAGGATGATAAGCAGAAGATGCCTTATGAAAAGTATTTATCATCAGTGAGTGGGATTATTGGCCCATTTTTTCCTTCCTTCTACTTCTGTGTTTTCTAAATGAATGCAAATTATTTTTATAATTGAGCACATTTCGAGAAAATTTTGTTTAAAAAAATATATATGCAATTAAACATGGTGATTGACTACCCACATTTATTTTGCCTTCCTCTCTAAACTGAAAGGAAAGTAAAGCAATAAGAAAAGACTCAAAATAGATATGTGATAAATGATATGAAGCCAAAAAGACAAGAAGAAAGAGCGCGGAGACCAGAGATGTCAGCAAATCTTGAGGGGACGGAAAGCGTGGGTGGAGAGGCTGCACCCCTGGAACCACAGAGGAGAAGGGGCAGCCTGGAGCTGAAGGCAGAGCATGAGGTTGAAGTAGGGACGTGAAGCCAGAGACCCACAGGACCCCTCCCACTCCTCCACCTCACCCAGTGGGTCCACCTCCCACCCTGGGGACTGGGAGACAATGGATCCAGTGTAGGGGTGGGAGGCCCGGAGCTGAAAACCAGACAGGCCAGTGAGAATTGGCTCTCTCATTAAAGAGATTGCAGCCTTCTATTCCAGCTTCTAGAAGACAGACAGGCTCACACCCCCTGGGTGGGACGGAAGATTCCTCTCTGGAGAAATTAAATGGCGTTAGAGAAGACATGTTCAAGTGTTGATGTTTGAGATATGAGAGTTCACCAATCGAAGGCCAGCTCAGCATCCAGTTCAGGGAAACCCACCAGGCAGCCAGCCCCTCCGACCTTACACCTCCTCAGACGCACATGCACACACACCCACACACATGCATGCACACACAGGCACAGGCACACGCACGCATACCATCTCCAAGACCCTATTCAATCCCCAGCCTCTAACCATCCCTTAATTCTCAAATGTGAGCTGAGAGCTGAAGGTCTCCAGCTCAGAAGAGAGACCCAAATAGACCAACAAAGCAGAAACCTGGAGGCCCAGGGAGAATGCAGACACTTTGAAAAAGAGTGGCTTAAAAAAAAAAAGCTGTAAGTAATATCCTCAGAGTTAAGTTATTGCATCCTTGAAGGATACAGGTAGAACAAGTGGCTATGAAAAGGGTTAGTTCACACTCACCAGGATGGCTACTATCAAAAACAAAAACAGAAAATAGCAAGTGTTGGCAAGGGTGTGGAGGAATTGGAACCCCTGTGCACCATTGGCGGGATTGTAAAATGGTGCAGCTGCTGTGGAAATGGTCTGGCAATTCCTCAAAAAAATTAAACAGTTACCATATATTCCAGCAATTCCACTTTTGGTTACATACCCCAAAGAATTGAAAGCAGAGTCTCAAAGAGTTATTTTGTACACCCACGTCCATAGCAGCATTATTCACAAGAGCCAAAAGATGGAAGCAACCCAAGTGTCCATGCACCAAAGAATGGATAAACAAAATGTAGTGTGTGCCTACAAGGAAATATTATTCAGCCTCAAGAAAGAATGACACAGGCTACAACACGGATGAGCCTTGAGGCCATTATGCCATGTGAAATAAACCAGTCACAGAAAGACAAATACTGTATGGTTCCACTTAGACAAGATACCTAGAGTAGTCAAATTCACAGAGACAGAAAGTAGAATGGTGGGTGTCAGGGCTGAGCTGAGGGAGGATGGGGAGTTGCCTGATGGGTTTAGAGTTTCAGTTTTACAAGATGAAAAGAATTCTGGAGATGGGTAGTGGTGATGGTTGCACAACAATGTGAGTGTGCTTAATGCCACAGAATGATACACTTAAGAACACTTAAGATTTTATCATATTGCAAATTATTGGAAATAATTATTTTAAACAGCTGGCAGAATTAAAAGAATGGAAGATCCATGCCCTAGTATCAGCCAGTAGAGAGGTCTTCCCCAACGACCCAATCAGAAAACGTTTGTCTCTTTCTATCTCCTTAACCTGAGTTTTTCCTTCTTAGCTCTTAACCCACCTAACCAGTTATTGATCCACTTACAGCTGTTTTCTCTCTCTCGCCAACTGGAATATGAGCCCTGTGAGAGCCTGTTCTGCATTGTTCACTGCTCTATCCCCACACCTGGGACCGTGCCCAAACCAGGAGAGGCACACGGAAATATTTATGGACAAGAGGGAAAAAGGAAGGTCAGAAAAATCTCCCAAAGAGCAGAACAAAAAGATAAGGATTTCAAAAATAGGCAAGAAAAAATAAGAAAACTATGTGGTCCCTCTAGGAGAGCCCACATCTGACAAATGTCACTCAGAAGGAGAAAGAATAGGAAAAACTAAGTATAGGAATTCCCAAAGAAGTCACGGGAAATTTTCTCAGAACTGAAAGACAAGACTCTCTAGCTTGAAAGCCAGTGAAAGGGGAAAAACAAAAAGATTAACATCAAGGCACACAAGCCAGGATAAAGAAAAGATCCTAAAGAGGATCTTTCCTAAAAAGGAAAAAATAAAGCATCAAAGGTCAGGAATCAGGAAACCATCAGACTTCCCAGCAGCACACTGGAAGCTAGAAGGCAATGAACCAATGTCATCAAAATTTGGAGGGAAAATATCTTCTGGCCCAGCCAAACTACCAAATCTGGCACACAGGCATAATAAAACCTTTTCAGACAAGCCGGTCTCAGAAATTGGACCTCCTGTGCATCTTCCGTAGGAAGCTTTTGCAGGATGTGCTCCAGCAAAGCAAAGGAATAAACTAAAAAAGATAAAGACACAGGACATGGGGAACAGAGAACCCAACCCAGGGAAGACATGAACGGAGTCCAAGAATGATGATAAGGCAACCAGAGGGCAGCTGGGGTGTTCAGGACTCTAGGAGGGTAGGAGGTGGGGTGGAGGGATCGGGGAGAGGGGCTACCATTTGTCTGATGCTTCTGTTTAGAAACTGTATTGATGACCATTTGGTCAATCTCAGAGCACTGAGTAAAAACAAAATATGAAATCAAACACAAAATAATCTTAAAAGACAATCATTAATCAAGGGAAGGAAAAGTTACATAAGAAAGGAATATAATATTTGGCTTATCAGTGAAAAAATATAGTCGTAATAATGATGAAAACACTGACTATCGATTTAGCCAAAAATTGTTATAACTGTATGGGGACTAAGGGAGAAGTGGGGTGGGGGGATGCTGGTGATGATGCAAGAGCACTGAATCCTTTCCTAGGAAAATGGCACAGAGGGGAGAGAATGTCTGAAATTGATTAGCAAAGAAATAGCAATGGAAGCATACTATTAAGTAATACGGATGTAAATGGTGGAAGAAATAGCTCAAGAATGGAAATTGGTTGCCTCCAGGGAGCAGGACTGTGTGTCAGAAGGTAAAAGGCAGGAATTTCTAGTTCTCATGATCAGTTTTTTAGTACCATTTGACTTTAACTGTATGCATGGATTGTCTTATTAAAGTAGAAATTAACTCATTGTTTAAAAATTCAGGGGCAGGCCCCGGGGCCAAGTGGTTAAAGTTCGCACGCTCCACTTCGGCAGCCCAGGGTTTCCTGGTTCAGATCCTGGGTGCAGACATGGCACCGCTCATCAGGCCATGCTGAGGAGGCATCCCACATGCCACAACTAGAAGGACCCACAACTAAAACATATACAACTGTGTACTGGGGGGCTTTGGGGAGAAAAAAGGAAAAATAAAATCTAAAAAAAAAAAATTCAAATGACTGGGGCCTAAAAATGTATACCTTATGGGACCATGTTGCCAACAAACAGAGGGGAGAGAGGGTGAACTGTGACAAAGAAAAGGCCCAGGGGTTGACAGAGGAGGGAGGGGGAGGTGAGGGCTGGACAGAGGACATGCCCAGGAAGTGAGAACTCGAAGCCTGTCCCTTAGGAAGGACAACAGGCGGCTCTGAGTCTGTGCAGAAATAGGTGACGGGGCCCAGGGCGGTGTCTGAGGTCGGAGGGGAAAGCCCAGCAGATGCTGGCGAACCCTTTGTAGACTGCTTTGCACCAGGGCAAAAACGTCCACTTCCTGCCGTTTGGAATTTCACCCAGTGAAGCCCAGCGGGACCTCTGGCCTGGCCGCATGTCCACACAGCACACAGGGCCCAGGGGTGCTTCTCCCTGGGCTTTGTTCGCGCTGACCATCTGATCGCCTCTGCCCAGCTAGGCCTGCACCGCTGTCGCCCATCTCAGAAGGAGGACTTTCACCTTCTTACGTACTTACCTGTGGATGGCCAGGGGGACTTCAAAGGCCCCGGCCCCCTGGCTGTGGGTTTCAATGGGACATGAAGGTCAAATTCGGTGGCAAGAGCAGTCCTTACTCTCAGGGCTGCACTCCCAGAGCCAGTCGCCAGGGCTCCACCGTGGTGCCCTGCTGAGGATGCTCTTATTTGGTGGGCCTCTGAAGTGTGATGCATGAGGACCACGGCTCAAGCGCCAGCCCTACTACTCACTAGGTGGTGACCTTGGACAAGTGACCTGACCTCTCTGAGTCCATTTTACCATCTGAAAGGGAGAGAGAATACCCCACATTCGCAGACCTTTTGTGATGAGTAAAGAAGGGACCTAAATTTCTAGCACAGGGCAGGGACTCAACAGAACTTTGTCCCTGAGCCCTGTCCACTCACACCAAGTGGCACCTACCATGACCCTCCAGGGAGACAGGTGCGTGAGTTTCCTGTTGCTACTGTAACAACCAGAGACTTGGCAGCTTAAACAAGATGAAGTTTTTATCTGACGGCTCTGGAGGTCAGAGGTCTGAAATCACTCACTGGGCTGAGATCAAGTCCTGTGCTCCTGCTGGAGGCTCCGGGGAGAATCTGTTTCCCTGCCTTTCCCAGGTTCTCAAGGCCGCCTGTTTTCCTTGGCTCACGGCCCCTGCTCCATCTTCAGAGCTCATTGCTCCAACCTCTGCTTCCGGCGCCACATTCCTTCTCTGACTCTGATCCTGCCTCCCTCCTATAAGGACACTTGTGATTACATGGGGCCCCCCGAGACAATCCAGGATCATCTCCCATCTCGAGGTCCTTAATTACACCTGCAAAGCCCCAGGTTCTGGGGACTATGACATGGACATCTTTGGGGGCCATGTATTCAACCTACCACATCAGGTCCTTTGAAAGTTCGCTAAAACTGTAGTGGGTTGGACAGGTGGAAGGGAGAACATCCTTTGCTCTCACCTCTGGAACAGTGCTCTGCTCTCCCAAGAATCACTCTAAGGAAACTTCACTAAGGAATCATGGGGAAAAGATAAAAAAGAAACAAAGCCAGAATAATGGGAACATGCTGCTGGGGTCCCGGGATTACAGCTCACTGGTAAAATTATTGAACTGCTGAAGTTCTCCTCCAGATTCCATGGATTTTGACACCTGTGCCAGACCCTCCCCCCCACCTCAGGGCAGGAGATTGGGGGTGCTGGCCCCCGGCTGAAGGCTCCCCCAGGCCAGCCTGGGTTTAGAGCAGGAAGAGGTCCTATCGCACAGTCTGGGACTCAGCGTGCACCCCCCGGAGCTGGTTCATCTGTGGTTGCTGATTATCAAAGCTCACAGCCGCTCAGGACCAGTGACAGACACACTGATAATCTGGAAATACTGTCTACATTCATCACCTAACTTCCTATGAACCGGGGGACATTTCTACTTCTTTTGTTCTGGCTAAACGTATCCCTGTTAAGATTGGCAATTAGGCACAGTGGAACCCAGTGCCACAACGCTTGCTACTGATAAATTAGAATTAGCTCAAGGTTAAACTGTCTTCTTTGAATCTTAACTCCACACCACGGAAGCCAAAGCTATCAGCTCAGGAAAGACTTCCCACCGTATGAGATGGAAGTAATATTTAATAAAAAATAAAACTCAGTGGCAGAAAGTCAAACCATAATCTTAGGCAAGTAATTTACTGGGAATTCTTTCTGTCTGAGGCCCTCCTGTCCCCAGGAGCAGCTGGGTAATGGTACTCTCCACTGAGAAGACCATCTCAAGTATTAAACCTTGTCATTTACCTTCAGAGATGATTCTCCACGCTCCGGGAGCAAGCAAACATCAACAATGGTCTGTCAGTAAATACGGACTTCTCTCTACCCTCTTAGCCTTCAAATGACAGTGAATAACGTACACAATACCCACCAAGTCCAGATGTAGCCCAAGGTAACTGGAGAGGTTGACTCATCCTGAGAGCTCATCCAGGCCAGGCTCTTGATGGGGATTCTCACATCTAAGCCCCATGACAAACCTCACGTAGGTGACATTCACTACTTTCCTGTTCAAACGAGCAGGAAAAGGAAGTCAACAGGTCGAAGGTCAGGTTCACACCCGGGAAGAGTCGAGATGAAAATCCTGGAAGTTCAATCCAATCAAGCTCTTAGCTACTGCCCTCGTCCTGCTAGACTGGTAAACTGAAATAACGTGACACTTCTTGTGACTTATCCGAAAGGAATAAGAAAGGGAGTTCTTCACTCGTTTTTTATTTATTTTTCTGAGCCCTATGTATGCTAGCCATAGGCTGGTCCCTGAGTGAAGCCAAGAGAAAGGCAATGACATCCTGGTGTGACGCACAGAGAAAGGGGCTGTGGGAGCCACACGGGGTCAGGGAAGGCTCTCAGGGGAGGCGACCCCAGGAGGTCTGTGAGCAGGGGCATGAAATGGCCAGTGCGGTGTCTGTGGAAGGCCCTTCTGGCTGCTGTTGGGAAAGACCTTTGAAGCAAGGCACCCTTTCTGCAGCACCTTGTGCCGTAGACCCAGGCCCACAGCTGCCAGCACGAATGCCCACACGGCTGCAAGACCCACAGTGACGCTGCTCTCGGGGAACACGACGGGGCTGTGACTTCCTGTAAGTCCCCAGGGTCCCTGTGTGTGTCTCGGCACCTCCTCCCTCCTGCCATTCCTCCACTCTCCCTCAAACCCGCTGTCACAGAGTTCTTACGTATAACTTGAAGCTATTTTTTAGATTTACTAAACAACTCCTAAGTGGAATAGGAAATCTAGTTTTTTTTTAACCTATCACTTCTGCTACTTTTTGTGTAACCATCCACCAACATCTATTTTTTCCCGTCAGCGACTCTCGGGAACAAACTTGGAAGCCTCCTCACCTCTGGTTTAAATTTACTTCAACAGAACTTTGCCAACACAAAGGTCATTGCTCTGAACTCAGCACAAGCTCTCCTGTCACAAATAACGAGGGACCCATCTCTCAAGACACTTCTCTCTAAACATCAAAGTAAGCCATTTAATAAATTTATAAGGATTCTCTCAAGCTGGTCGCTGTGGCTTTAATAATTACAGGAAAGCTTGATGTCCCACATTCTACACAAGTAAATTCAAGAGGGCTGATAACAATAAACCCAAGAAACTTCTTAAAAGTTACCTTCTGTCCTAAAATATAAAACTTACAGCTTAGGGGCTGGCCCCGTGGCCGAGTGGTTAAGTTCGCGTGCTCCGCTGCAGGCGGCCCAGTGTTTCGTTGGTTCGAATCCTGGGCGCGGACATGGCACTGCTCATCAAACCACGCTGAGGCAGCGCCCCACATGCCACAAGTAGAAGGACCCACAACGAAGAATACACAACTATGTACCGGGGGGCCTTGGAGAGAAAAAGGAAAAAATAAAATCTTTTAAAAAAATAAAATAAATAAAACTTACAGCTTAAATGAAGGGTTATGACATTTATGTAACTACTAACTTAGGGAACAAAAACTACCAGAAATCGTACAGATGTTTAGTCTCCTAAAATAACTTCATTTACCCCTAGAGGGTCTAATAACACAGTACTATGAAGTTGGGACAAAAATCCAATAAATCACAATGGGACAAGCCAAATGTACTGGCCTGGAGAGCTGTGAAGCAGACCTTGCATTTCTAAACAGATGATGTGTGATATTGCTGTTTGTACAAGGAACTTGGTGTCACTGTTCTAATTATCACAGTGGATTCTAATTATGCAGATCATTAAAATTATTCAGACTGACTTTAGATAGCATCTTCAATTTTCCACTAGGTAAAGATTTGCTAAGCATATAGAAAAAAAGGATTAATTGACTTCCAGAAAGAACATTGCCCTTTCTCGTAGAGCTCAGTGATTCCTGAAACTTTTAAGCTCTCTGCTGCCTGATATGATCTCACCACGATTCATTAGCATCTGAGTCAAAGTCTTCACTGGGCAGTTCTCCCCGAATCCCAATATTCTGCGAGTTTCCTACACTGTTTCCCTCCTAAGAAGTTTCTCACCATTTCATTTTTCAGATGAACCTTAAGGGTATACAGGCAGATCTAAGGAAAAGCCAGAAGGAACGAAGTGAGGCAGAAGGCCCTCACGGCACACCACACATGAAGGCGAGGCACAATTCTGCCGAGTCATGTGTGTGCCCCACGGCCTGGGCTTCATCCAGGGACAGGATAAAGTGATTTGTTAATGGTATTCTTTCCAAAGGACAAGGTCACAACCTTGGCTCGGCCGTGCGTGGCAACAACACAAGAGAAACCTTGCGCACATGGCCTGCCTTCCGGGGCCCTATCATTTCTAAAGCAAAATGGTTCAGGTGGGTGAGTTCAAACCTCAAGATTCTACGTCAGCTCTTGGCTTAGAGCCGACACAGGTACTGACGGGATGTAATGTACAATCCATGTCTAAAAAGCCTTTTTGGGACAATAACCTGCCTTTCTTTTCCCTGAAGCCCTGAGCTCCGTGATTAGCAGGGGCTCACCTCTAATCAGCCAGGGCAGCCCCAGCAAAGTGGGGGTGGGGCTGCAACTTTCCCTCCTTTGTTCTGGGAATCCCAAAACCTCTGGAGGGGAGGGCGGCAGGAGAGCAAGCTACAAGAGGGCCCCTAGGTCAATGTTTACCCTACACAGTGAGCATTCTCAGTAGACTAACAACAACACAGAACAAGCCTCTAGAAAGGCTCTGGGGAAATGAGCCATCCTTCTTTCCTTGTCATTTTTGCCCTTTTCATTAAAAAATGCATCCTTCTTCCTACTTCTGCCACTGTAAAGATGCAATTCCAAATAGACGCTCTGTTTGAGCCCCCAGAGATGAATGAGGGTGTCTGGGGATCCAACGGCACATGTGACGGGATGGGCTTTCTCCCCATGAAGCACTGTAAAGCTCTCCTCCAGCTCCATCACCACGGTCTCGGGATGGAGAAACACTGAGTCTTATAAAAAGATACCGTCTACCGGAAGAAATCAGAACACAGCTTGATGGCAAATCTTAGAGAAGAACATGAGAATCCTAATCCACTCAATTCCTAAAAACAAAAGGTCACAGGTACCAAAAGCCCTTATAGACTGATATAGACTGAATGTCTGTCTCCTCAAAATTCCTATATTATAGACACCTAACCGGCAAAGTGCTGGTGTTAGGACACGGGGCCTCTGGGAGGCGGTCAGGTCAGGAGGGAAGGGCCCCCATGAATGGAATCAGTGCCCTTATTAAAGGGACCCCAGAGAGCTTCCTAGTGAAGACACAGTGAGAAGATGCTGTCTAGGAACCAGGAGCAGGCCCTCACCAGACACCGAATGTGCTGGAGCCTTGAATTTGGACTTCCAGCCTCCAGAACCGTGAGAAATAAACGTCTGTTGTTTATAAGCCACCCGGGCTACGGTATTTTGTTACAGCGGCCTGAACGGACTAGGACAGAGACTTGCTATTCAGAATTAACAATTCACACACGGTATCCCTGGGTTGGCAGTTTATTTTAAAAAACAATACCCAGTTATCACATTTTCTTCTTTGTCCATCATTTTTCTTAACAGAACAAGTTATAAAAAACTTGGGTGGATATATCATCTTTGCAGACCGACACATTCGCAGAGGACTCGTGAATAATGATGATTCAAAAGCTCCTAGTTTTACTCCTGAATCAGGCAAAGAGCAAAGGACACTATAAGAACAAATTTTGTTTATAGCAAGATCATGATACAACATTGAGTTACTACAGCGCAGTGCTTATAATTCAGTTCACAATGGAATATTCTCAGCCCGACAGCAGACACACTGAGATCGCCGACCGCTCACGCCGCAGGCATCGGCGCAGGCAGCCGTCGGGACAGTGAAACCCAAATCGCTAAGGCTTCTCTGGCAGTGAGTCTCTGAGCCCAGGGCTCCCGAGCGTCGAGCTCAGGGCGACCCGCGCCGCCCTCACTTGGAGTCTTGGTCTTTCTTCTCATCTAAAAGGGCGGAGCGGATGCCCAGCTTTCTCAGTTCTTCCACCAGGTCCCCGTTCTGGTGCATCTGCAGAAGGATGTCACAGCCCCCCACGAACTCGCCGTTGAGGTACACCTGCGGGATGGTGGGCCAGTTGGAATAGTCTTTAATGCCTGCGGGGAAAGAACACTCAAGCGTCACTTAAATGGTCAAAGCCGAACTTTTCACAGCAAAATACGTTTTCTACCCACTCCTGGCAGAACACCAGGCGTCCCTCCCTCGCTTCCGCCATCCTTGGGGAACAACATGTTTGCTACAAAGAGAACAAATGGACGGCTGCTTAAACCCTAACTCTTCCAGCGACAAACTGCAAGACCCCAGACAAGTGACTCAACCTCTCACCCCGTTTCCACCCTCATCTCACAAGGTTTTGATGAGAATCAGGGATGTAAGGCTCGTGAATCACCTGGCACGCACTCGACACTGGGTTAACGGCAGAGAACTTGACTGGTGGACGTAAGTCTCACAGGATACACAAAGCCGTATTCTCCACGCATCTGCCAGTCACGTTTCCAGTAAAAG
Source organism: Equus przewalskii (assembly GCF_037783145.1). Taxonomy (NCBI): domain Eukaryota; kingdom Metazoa; phylum Chordata; class Mammalia; order Perissodactyla; family Equidae; genus Equus; species Equus przewalskii. The sequence continues at coordinate 37,570,586 of NC_091855.1, read as the reverse complement.
AAACAAAGAAACGCCACAACTTCATTTCCAAACGGACCACTTAGCATGGATCCACCATGTCCCTCTAGGGTGGTAAATGCCACCAGTTATTCACGCTCAAGACGCTGAGTCACTGGTTTTTATCTCTAATAATTCTTTCACCCAGAGAACAATCCCTTTGCCCTGGCCACAGACGGCAGCCCTCGTCCTAGGTAGCCCCTCGGATGGGCCATGCACGGGGCAGGCAGTTTGGCTCAGCACAGAACTCGCAGTGAGTGAAGTGAAGGAGAGGCCCAAAGCTCATTACGGCCCAGGTCCAGGGCCAGGCGCAGGGCCCCAGGGTGAGTGAGACCCTCTCCCTGCTTGCAAGCTCAGAGCACACAAGACACCAAGTGGCACGCATGTGGTCGGTCCCATGTGCGAACGGCTTTGAGGACACCCAGAGATGAGGGACATTCTGTGACACAGCAGCCATGAGATTATTCTGTTCAGTCTGGGCCACGAGGATGACGGTTACAACAAAATCACAGGAAAGAAATGTGCTTTCAATCTTAAGACACAAAAGATTACTCTTTTCTAGCATTCCTCTGCACCATTCTACCTCCTTTTCTACTCGTATGTTGAGAGGAAACATACTTTTTAAAAGATATCTAGCCAATAAAACGTCTGTGCTGGTTATGTCAAAAACAGAGGATGGTCAAAAGCATGACATGTCATAATTAATCACTATAGATTATATATGATATTTTATATGTATATAGATAGGCAGATATTTTTAAACGGCCAAAACGAGCATATAAACAAAACAGAAAAGTCAACAGATTCCTCAAAAAAAACACAATATTACACAAATTAACAAGTTGATCAGGGGCTGGCCCCATAGCCTAGTGGTTAAGCTCAGTGTGCTCTGCTTCAGTGGCCCAGGTTCGGTTCCTGGGCACGGACCTATACCACTCGTCGGTGGCCACGCTGTGGGGACAGCTCACATACAAAAGAGAGGAAGATTGGCACAGATGTTAGCCCAGGGCCAATCTTCCTCAGGAAAAAAAATAATAAAATGGTCAGGGCCAGCCTGGTGGTGCAGCAGTTAAGTTTGCACATTCCACTTCAGCAGCCCAGGCTTTGCCAGTTTGGATCCCAGGTGTGGATCTATGTGCAGCTTGTCAAGCCATGCTGTGGTAGATGTCCCACATATAAGATAGAGGAAGATGGGCACGGATGTTAGCTCAGGGCCAGTCTTCCTCAGCAAAAAGAGGAAGATTGGCAGCAGATGTTAGCTCAGGGCTAATCTTCCTCAAAAAAGACAACAATCAAATGGTACTTTCTGTGTAAACAAACTAAAAATGCAAAAACTGGTTCTTGATATCCCATCATTTACTATCAAACATTTATTTTCCAGATAAAATTACAATCCGAGTTACATCACAAATAATCGTACCAAGATACAATGTGCTTTTCTCTTTTAAAAAGTCACTGCCTTCTAAAAACCCGTGACTTTGTTCTAAATTACAGCATTACAGAAGGCTCCCCAAGCCAACCACTTTATCTTTCTTCTCCAGACTTCACATGTGAAGAAATGGTTACAATGTTATAGGTCCTGAAAAGTACACTTCTTTCCTTTTTTTGAACTTTTTTTCCATTGTTGAGGTACAAGTGACATATGACATTATATTAGTTCCAGGTGTACAACATAATGATTCGATATCTGTATACGCTGCAAAATGATCAGCACAACAAGCCTAGTTAACATCTGTCACTATACACAGTTAAAAAATTTTTTTTCTTGTGATGAGAACTTTAAGATCTACTCTTTTAGCAATTTTCAAATATACAATACAGCATTGTTAACTGTAGTCACCATGTGGTACATCACATTTCTAAGCCACTCTGGGTGTCTTTAAAAAAGTCAGCTAGAGGGATGGGAGTTCCCAATAAAGGGCAAACCCCATTACCCAAATAATACGAAATATCTAGAAACACTAGAATACCCTAATGAAGTCAGGTTTTTCATCATTCTGATGTTTAGCGCTACATACTGACTTAGCACGTAAGTTGTGTATTTGGGTTTTTTTTTTTAACTCTATCCTCAAATACAAACAGTCTACCAGAACTTATTTTATAATGATGCCAGTTAGAAATCTTTTCTGACTTTTTATGATGCCTGAGGGTTGCTGTGGGAATTAAGAAACGTTTAAAGTAAATATAAACTTTTAATTCTTCTAAACTTTCTTACATATCTTTTACATTTATGTACATGAACTGTTTACACACATATATTATATCTGGGGGTTTCCGCAATAAATAATATATTGTGTTAAGCTTTTCATGACTATAAATATCTACTGATTTCTTTTGATGAGTGTCTACAATTTTTGAAACATATCAAAAATGAAAATAAATTTGTGGTCTGAAGGCCACCCAAAACCACATGTTTAATCCTAAAAAGTACAATTTTTTTAAAATAAAACCTTTGCTGAGTAAAAGAATGAACTGCTGTCATCAATCATTTTTATGGTACCACAATCAAAGCACTAGGCTTGTCTCATTCATTAGACTGTATGTTGTCACAGACCATTCGTCCTGACTATAAGGGAAGAGAAGGGTATGTCACCAGAATCAGTCCTTACCCCCAAAACTACCAAAACAAGTGGGCTTTCCGACCAGCCTAAACATCCCACACACAGAGTCACGCGCGAGGGAGAGTAACTCCTTCCAAACCCCGGCACGTGGCCGTCTTGCCCAATAACTTACATTCCAAGAACTTAGAACAACCCCACCTTAGAGCACATGACGGCATGTGACGTTACTCAAGGTGCCTACTACCTGGTAATTGATCAAAATTAAACTCAACTGCTTCTTTAATTTTTAGATTAACAAGCGTCACAAGCAGCTGGTGTCAAGGCAAAGCTTTGGCATCTGTCTTAAAAATTATGCTATTTTTCATTTTTAAAAAGTATGAGTTTAAATATTTACGAAAATATCCAATTGATTCCTATAGAGTGAAGGGAGACATTTTCAATAATAAAAGACTACTGTTCATAAGTTGAAAACTAAAATGAATCCCATTGATTCACAATTAATTGTTTAAAGATGGCTAATTTCCCTCACATCTTAATTTTCAAAAACTGTTACTTACAGTGATAATTCTCATAAATATCACTTGGAATAACTCCGAATCAGAGAGAAACTCGGAAATGTGAGAAAATCATACCCGAGAAGGGATTTTAATGACAATCACATTATATAGATGATAGTGATTAGTGATTCGATTTGGAACAGAAAATGCTGACTGCAAAGTTTGCGTAACAGGCTAACAGGGGAACTGGGAGCTTGGCGGCTGTCTTCCGAAATCAGTTCCACGTACATCTACTGCTCCACCAAAACACATGACGTCAGGCCTGCAGGAGACAATCTGAGCTGAAGGATGGAAAACAGCAGACCCTCAAGAGAGGAAAAACGGAGCCCGGTGACAGACAGAACAAAGTGTTGGCTTACGGCTCAGGGCACTATGGCCCGCTATCTTGTCAACGTAGCAAAACATCTGCTACTCTCTTAGCCTCAGTTTCCTTACCTGCAAAATGGCAGTAACTCCATGCCTCACAGACATATTATGAAGATGAGGTGAGATATACTTGGTGAAATGAATTAAGCTCCCACAATGCCAGGTACATGTGGATACTCTCTCCATGACCACGTCTTCTGCCTCACCCTTCACAGTGATGCTTTTCGGAGAAATATATGCAACAGAGAAAGCACAGGGAAAGAATGCAGGATCCTACAACTAGAATATACAGCTACACACTCGGGGGCTTTGGGGAGAAGAAGAAGAAAAAAGAGAGAGTGCAGGAAAAATACCAATTAAGTATGCCATGCAGTATAAAAATACCCCCTTTCTGAGCTAAGGGTGAGTGAGTTTCATATTCTTTATGTGTTTTACATACATAATCTCATTTAATCTTTACAAAAATCCTTCAAGATACAAATAATTATCCCTGTTTTACCAGCATGCAGTGGAGCCAGGATTCACATCCAGGTTTCTGGGGTCCAAAGGCCCAGGTCCTGACCCCCAGAGGCAGCCCCTGGTCTGCAGCTGGCACCTGCCATCCCGCCCATCAGCTCCACTTGCACTACACGTGGATCTGCAGTATTTGGCAGCATTTCACACTTTAACATTTATATACACAAATGGCACTGTGCCACAGTTACCATTTTACAAATTGTTTTTTGACTAAACACTGCATTTTTTGAGAATTAGTTGTATTCAACACATCGAGATCTAGTTGATTTTATCCACAATCTAGTTTTCCACCATATGACCATGGTTTGTTGATCCAGTCTGCTACTAGTATTCCAAGATCCTTTCTGGCCAATTTTTCCTCATTACACGCAACACTGCAATGAACATCCTTACGTGTCTTCTAACTCAAGTGCGGGCGTCTCTCTCTCTAGACAAAGGGATGGCAAACTATGGCCTTTGGGCCAAATGTGCTCCACTTCCTGTTTTTGTAAATAAAGTTTTATTGGAACTTAGCCATGCTCATTCATTTACGTATTGTCCCTGACCGCTTTCACTCTGCAACAGCAGAGTTAAATAGTCCTGTGTCACTTAATGACGGGCCATGTTCTGAGAACACATCCTTAGGCGATTCCATTGCTGTGCAAACATCATAGAGTGTACTTACATAAACCGAGATGGTTTAGCCCACTACACGCCTAGGCCAAAGGGTACTAATCTTATGGGACCACCATCGCATAGGCGGTCCATTGTTGACTGAAAGGTCGTTATTTGGTGCATGACTGTAGGTAAAAACAGAAACCATGCAATCCACAAAAACGAAAGTATTTACTCTCTGGCCCTTCACAAAGGACGCCTGTCAAGCCCTGCTCTAGCTCTAACCCAGGAGAGAAGCAGCTGGGTCTTCAGCTATGCTCACCTTCACTCCTCCAAAGTGTTGGTACAATTTTACACTCCCACCTGCAGCGTATGACACATCCACCACACACACACATAACTTATTATCCAACTTCTAACATTTACCTATGACATTGGTTTTTCACTATTGCCTTAAATTCCCTGACACTGGAAAGGCTGAGCATATTTTCAAATGCTTAATAAACACTCAACAGATACTGCTCCCGATGCAAGGAATATAATGGTGATCTCAACACGCAGAAATTTATGAGTGTTTATAATGTTCTCAAGAGCATGGAAGAGAATTTATGATATGATTTTAAAAAAGAAGCATTTCCTTATTCATTAAAGTGCTCACAGAAAGCTTGCTCTGCACAAGCAATATACACAGCACCCACGCAGTGGCTTAAGCCACGTTCCCTGCTCCCAGGAGGGCACAATACCATGTACAGACATGCATGATCTCAATTGCGCTTTAAAGAAACTGTTAGAAACTAGGTCCAAATGTTAATATTGGTTTTATACGGAATTAGAGGTGATCTTCGTTTTCTTTATGTTTTCAGTGTTTCCGAGTGTCTTTAACGAATACATGTTACTTTTATAACTGAAAATAAACGATATTCCTTGTTAAGACCAGGATTAGGATATGGTGACACCTGTCTACTGAGACCCGATCGCTTTGTGGCTGTCTCCCGTGTGTACTCCAGATGAAAAGGAGACGGGAAAGACCCTGAGAAAGGCCAGAACCCAACGCTGCCTCAGGGTCGCCTCTGTTTTGGGTCACAGGCTGAGACCTCTCTGCCATCACATTCTCTGGACGCAGCGCCCGGAACAGGGAGACAGTGTCTGAGGTCTTCCTCCAGCTTAGGCCCTTTGTAAAGCACAGCCTTCTTTGGCCCGAGAAAAAAGGAAAAGCCAATTGTGCAGGAGCCCCTCTCCTGTTACTAGAAATGACTGGGAGTCTGGGAAGCTGCAGACATCTCTGGCTGGCAAAAGCGAGCAGCAGCCAGCCTGTCAATCTCTCTTGGTAAACTTAAAGGGGTAGGGAGCAAAGAGGTAACAAGTCTTCATGTTTTAAAGTCTTAGCCCGGCTAAGCTAATCCCCACCAGGGGAACATGCTTACACCACATCAGCCCAGTCTGAAGGCCGATATCTCACCAATGTTTACTTTTCTAAGAAATGAAAGAGGTGTGTTATGTTCAATAAACATACGCATTTATTAACCAGAATAACAATCTGATGAAACTCAATGGTCAAGAAATCGAAGGGTTAAAGTCCTGTTCTGTTGTTTGAACACTTAAGAACCTAGGCTGGGAAGCCAGACATACAAGATGGAAGACGGAAACATAAGTGCTGGGAGGAAACATTCTTATTTCTGCTCCGACTTTCAGCTGATTAGCTATATTCCAGAACAGCCCACCTCCACTTACATTGAACAGGAGCCAGAAATTCATAAACCAGAGACCCTCAAAACTTGTTTGCAACTTTTTTTATAGTGTTTTTTTAATTGAGGTCACAGGGGTTTATAACATGAGGTTCAGGTGCGCATGATTATATTTCAGCTTCTGTACAGACCGTGCCACCTTGGTGGTGCTCACCACTAGAGGTCTAGTTGCCATCCATCACCGTACACCTGTGCCCCTGCTGCCCTCCCCCACTTCCCCTCTGGTAACTACCAATCTCCTCTCCCTGTTTGTTTGTTTGTTTATCGTCTACATATAAGTGAAGTCATATGGCAACAGAAATTCCATATGATCCAACTATTCCACTTCCGGGTCTTTACCCAGAGACACAACTTTTTACTAACCGCCATGCTGGCAATCTGCAGGGGCCCTGTGGCAAAGTTCCAGCTGGAAGATTGCAGAGTAGTGTCTTATCTCTTAAGCAGGGAAGCTGCTACTAGATAAAGACTGCAGATCCCCCTGTAGTGAGAAAACCCCAGAGCCTAGCAACTGGTGGCATTCCAGCAGGCCAGGAAGACAAGCGATCATGCGCCTAATATACAGGAACATTCTATGGACCTGCTGATGTCAACCTGCCTCCTCCACTCCCCCTTGTTTCTACCTACCAGAACTAAGAGTTTTGTAAGGATTAGATAATGTGGGAAAAAATACTTTGAAAACCATAAAGTGCTAACAACAAAATAGCTTCCACTTAGAAAGTGCCTCCCATGTGCCAGATGAGATGACAGGCACTTTCTTTCCTCACAAAAACTCTGCCAAGTTTGGTTTCCTTATCCTCACGTTAAGAAAAGGAAAATGCAGTTATGTGACTTGCTTAAGGTTGCACAGCCAACAGGCCGCAGGCCTCCAGCCCAAAGCCTTCCAAGACACCAGCCTCTCTCATCAACGGAGGAATGACTATGATTGATGATTTCAAACGTACAGCAGTAGTTCTGAATGTAGAACAACAAAATGCAGAATTCTAAAAGTCGAACAACATGGAACTTGGTGTCTTAAAAGACTCCTTTTAGAACACTGTAACTAAACATGAGCACTAGGCTCAGGGAGACGCAGGGACTCCATCACTGAAAGTCTCTAACTGGAATGCAGGGCCCTAAGGCACCCTCCAGGAGGTACAGCACAGCCTCCCCATTTCTCCACCAGCTCTGACCAACGCTAGGCAAGCAGACCCAAAGGCTCTTCTGGCCTCTTCCTCCTCCCCCACTGAGATAAAACGGGAGACTGCAGTAAGATTAAAGGAGAACGCAAGGGGTGTCAAACAGAAAAGATGCTAATTAGCTGTCAGGGCCCTCCCTCCTCTCCCCGGACCAATGAAAACCAGCAGGCCCTAGACCCTGACTGGCCCCATGCTCCTTGAGTTCCAAGCTCGAGTTAGCTAGGGCCCATTCCTCCTCCCTCTCCCCACAAGCCTCTCCAAGCTCTAGCCCCCACAAATTCTCCCTGTCCTTGAGTACCTAAAATCAAACTTCATGCCTTTTTCTCCCACGCCACCAGATCCTAAGACGAATCCGACGGCTGTGCCAACCCCCCACTTTAGCAACAACAGAGGCTGGTCCCTGACACCCTGAGCCTTGAACCATGAGATGTCAAGCCTCTGACGTCATGAGCCTTAGACAAGAGCAACCTCTGCCCTTCCCCGACTAGCGAAGGCCCCGCCCCCACCCCAAAGTGTCCCCGAAGTGCCTACCTCCTAGTGATTCTTACTGTATCCCTCTTTGCCGGGCGGGGAGTCAGGCTGCTCCCCCTCCTCGGACTCAGCCAGTGAACTCGCCCCAAAACGCCTCATTCAGCTCAGCTTGCGGACCGGGGACTCGCTACGACTTACCAACTGCCCAGGGTGGCGACAGTACCAGACCTCCGGATCCTCAAGACCCAGATCAAGTGGATCACGCTCCGACCCCAGACCCATAACGCCCTATGGGGAGCACCCCGTGCCCTAATCCCGCTCGAGCCCATAAACGGACCCTCGCGAAGACCCCCGCCCGGCAGAGCAGCCCCGTCCCCGCCCCCCGCAGGCCCTGACCTTGCCGGAGCTGGGGGTCGTCCAGCACGTTGTAGGCCGCGTAGTCGCGGACGCCGTGCAGCCGCAGGATCTGCACCACGGCGTTGCTGAAGCCGCACTGGGGCTGCTCCGGCGTCCCCTTGAGGAAGACCACCACCTTGTCCTTCTTTACCATCGCGTCCAGCTGCTCCGCCGAGCCGCCACCGCCGCCCGAGCCCGCCGCCCGCACGCCCGGGCCCCGCAGGCCGCCGCCTCCCGCGCCGCGCCCCCAGCGGAGCAGAGCCGCCGCTGCCCGGCCCACGGACCCGCTCATTCCCGCGCGCTCGCCGGAGCCCTCGACAGCCCGGGATCTCCGCTCGCCTCCCGGAGCCTTCCCCGGCCCGCCCCCCGGGGGTCCTCATTGGGTGGCTCCGAACTGCGCTCCGTGATTGGAGGACACTGGCCCGCAATTACTCTCTTCTACCAATCACGTTCCTCATCCCGCCCACACAGGTTAGAGGCGGCCCTTACGCCCGACCGCATCTTTCAGCCTTACTATTGGCCGTCGGCAAACACGGCTTCAGTTGATTGGAGAGAGTGGGTGTCCGTCAGGGTCACGCTCCGAGGCAAGGAGAGGCGAAACGAGGGGTAAGACGACTTCCCTCCGGCGGGTAGACGGGCCTGCTGGGATACTCCAGGATGACTGGGAAAGGCACGGGGCGGGGTCTCGCCGTCCGCAGAACGCCGGAAACGGAGTCCTTCCAGACGACTTCCGGTTCCGGTGTAGGCGGTGGTTGAGTTGCCATGGCAGCGCGGTTGGCAGGAGCCTGGTTGTTGCATCAGGGCGGTGGCCGGCCTGGAGCAGGCCTGGGCCTGGCTTTCCCAGCTTAGGTGAGCGACCCGGGTGCCTCCGTAAGGCCGCGGCCGAATGCGGCTGCTCGTGGCGGGAGCGGGGGCCGGGCCGGGCACTGGCGGCCAGGCCTGCCCGGGGCTCCGGCGTCCGGGCCGGGACCACGAGTCCCGCCCGCCCACGTGGGAACACAGGCACGATCGATCCCCGTGGCTCCCGCCTCTGGCGCGCGACGATTTCTCTAACACTTTCATTTTAAAAGTTTGTCAAGCGCTCTCGTTTGTGTGATCCGCGCTGGGTTTGGGGCTTCGCTGACTTTCCAGCTCACCTAAGCCCTTAGGCCTAGGCCCAGGGAAGATTTGTTGAGTGGAGGACTAAGAAGGGAGTTGGTTTATGGGACAGATGTTCCTTGAGCAGCTGCTGCGTGCTGGACATGGCGCCAGCGCGGGATCTTCAGGGCGACCTGGGGCCCGAAGCTTGGAGTCAGCGTGAGAAAGGAGAAGCAGGTACAAAGCAATGTGGGGGTACAGAGGAGAGAAAGAAAGCCTCGCTAGGCCCATTGCTGTCTCTTTTCTCCATTGTACTTATTGCTCCTTGCCATGCATTTATTAGGTTGTGTATTGACTTCCCTCCCAGGCACTCGACTTAATTCACTGCTATACGAGCGTGGCAGGTGCACGAATGGGTGGCATGAGTGATTCCGGAAGAGCAGGACTCAGTGAAACCACCAGATCTGTAGTCTTGGAGCTGCGCTGGGTTGGTGGTACCCTAGAGCACACCAGACTTGCAGAAAAAGCATACTGCAGAGGAAGCTGAGGCATGACTGCTCAAGAGCCAGCAGTGCCATGTGCAATTTTCCTCTGATAGTCACTGGGTACTGTTGCCACGGTGATGATGACTGTGCCGTGTCCTTATCTATCCGCCAACAGTAAGAGAAACCTTGCAGTCGAGATATTGTTTAACAGATGGAGTGGTTTCTGTTGGACACTAAGTACTGCTACAAATGACTTTTTAAAAAACCCTATGTATTTTAGAAATGGTTTTAGAGGTGACCTGTTTATGTTTTGGAGGTGCTCAGAAAATTAAAATCAGAAAACTAGTGCATGTGCTGTCAGCAAATGAGTGTTCCAAATAATCAGTCATTCGGCCCGAAGCTTGAGGCTAGGAAACTGAAGATAAACTCCAGATGTTGCTCAGAAGTGCTCCTCGTGCGTATTTATTTCATCCCCGTCAGCGTTATTGATGTTTGGTAGATTTCTAATGTGGGACCCAAAATGGATCAGCTTCCTAAAGAATCCTTTTTTTCCCCAGGTTCCTTGATTCCAGATAAATCAGAGGAACAAGCTTCATGAACAAAAATATATTGGGAATGCTGTGGCACTGCAGCGTGACTGTTGTTTCGGAAGTCTAACATCTGGCACGCTTAACAGCTGAGAATATATTATTTCCGAAAGCACCTAGCTTTTACTCATGCTTATAGTATAGTAAGTTCTTTTTTTGTTTGTTTGAGGAAGATTAGCCCTGATCTAACATCTGCTGCCAATCCTGCTCTTTTTGCTGAGGAAGCCTGGCCCTGAGCTAACATATGTGCCCATCTTCCTCTACTTTATATGCGGATGCCGCCACAGCATGGCTTGCCAAGCAGTGCCATCTCCGCACCTGGGATCCGAACTGACGAACCCCGGGCCACTGAAGCGGAATGTGCGCACTTAACCGCTGTGCTGTGCCACTGGGCCGGCCCCCTAGTAAGTTCTTTTTTTTTTTTTTTTTAATAAATATTGGTGATTCGTTCCCAAAAACCTAATTGTTTATTGCCTCCTTTAAACTGTCTAATTCTGCTTTCGTGTTGACTGGAAGAGGGAGAGGAATTCGCAGACTTGTGTCGTGAGGACCCGGAGCGATCCTGAGGAGTTGCAGAGCTCCTCCCTAGTGTGTAGTCCTGGCTTCGGAGGCATAGTTGTCAACTGTTATTGTTAATAAGTTGAGAGTACAGCTGTCATCAGAGATTAAGGGTAATCCTCGAGCAGGAAGAGTACAAAGCGTGTGTTTTTCAAAATTCTGGGAGAGTGCTGCCTACCACGGAGCGTGGCGAGAACATGCATGAAGTGTCAGGATGTGGGAAAGCATGTCGGCTCTCTTCCAGGGACCTCAGTGATGGTTCGAGCAAAGGCAGGAAGACCAATCATGTATCTGAACCGAAGAAACTGAAACAGTACATCAAAATTCAGGTGTTTAATAAAAATATAAAACGTGATCTCTGTTGAACATATTCCTTTGTCTTTGATTTAGAACTATTCTTGCAGTATTGCGTCAGACATCAGTGATTTGAAGCAGCAAAGAAAATAGTATTTGAAATATTTCTTCCAAACCACATGATTCGGGCATTTTATATGATTTGGCCTTTTAGTTTTGAGGTTTCTCTTTAGAAATTCTGTAATGAAAACATGACAAAAATATACTTCTTAAATAAACAATTGTCAAAAACTATACTTATGCTCAAATGTATTTGGGTGTTTAGAACACGTACGTAGATAATCTATGTCAGTGTGTGATCTCTCCCTTGTGGACATTACTGAGGGGGTGCGGGTGGGAAGTACACAGAAACTTATGAGAAGCCTGGGATTTTGGTCACAAAATGTAATTAGACCCCAAACTAAATAATCAGGCCATGTAAACATGCTGACTCGGGCATCCTAAAAATGTTTTTCTTTCCTGTGCTTATTGACAGATAAAGCTTTATTGATTTGATAAAATTTCTCTTCCACCCACTCCTCCAAAAGCAAATTCACGCTTGAATCCATAGTTACGAACCTCACACATTGGAGATCGTTTCTTCCTATGTCTCAGCCCTAAACGAAGAGGCGGGGTCGCTGAAGCTAAGAGGGCGCTTTCCTTCCTGACTTCAGTCTCCAAGTCTGTGCTGCGTTCTGACAAAAGGTGTGTTTCTGTGCGTAGGACATGCCCTACAGAAACGTCTCGGTCCAAGCTGGCCAGAGCTTCTCTAAGTGTCATTTTCAGGGGAAAGTGGCTACTTGGGTTGCACAAGGGGTTGAGCCACCAAACCTCCCTGAACTAAAATACCATTTGGGACCCAGAGTTCCGTAGACTCCAGCTGGAACCTGAACCTTCTCTCTGCTGTGACCGAGCTCTATCCGGTAATTTTAAAGCACCACTGCACCCTGGAATTAACTTGATCCCCCAGCGACCCTAAAAATAATGTCATGTGAGAAACCAAGGCAATGCCCAGCCCTCTAAGAGAATGTTCGATAGTCTCTAATGCAAAGAGAGAAATGCCCTCTGGATGTTTACTGCGTCTATCTGACGAGACAGCTGGCTTTATAAATACTTCTCTAGCCATGGGAGCGGCCTCAGTTTTGCTATCTCTGTTTCCCACATCGTGTAGAGACGGGAAGCAAGGCCCCCTTAGGCCCTGCTTGCGCTGTATCACATAGGTCCTGCTCTCCTCGTCTGGGTAAAATGAAGAGACATGCTGTGCTGTGCACTGGGTTCATTCAGTCTAAAACAGACCCTGGGAGATGCCGATGAAATCAGATTCTCTGAAGAAGCATTTGTGAAAGTCCTGGATGCCACAGCAGAACCTGGATTCTGGTCTCCACACATCTTAGATTTGGAATATAGAGGTGTGAGGCCTGGTTCCAGTCCTAAGCATCACTAAATACTTAGGAGTTCTTTCTGATTCTCCTTAGAATTTTCCACCCCTGCTCTCTTCCTCTGCCTGGATTTGTGAAAAATGGATTTGTGATGTCTGCAAAAGGTTATGCTGATTTCACGATGTCTTTACGTAAGGGCTGCAGGGTTTTAAGGAATCTATTCCGCTGCTCCTGAACATTTACCCCCAAATAATGCCATCTTCCATGTGTGGAATACTATCTTGTTCTTCAAACAGGTTTTGTGTACATGAGTTACATCAACCCTAGGATGATGGTTCTCAGCTATTTTGGTCCCCAAATTATGTTCTCTGTCCAGTGTTTGTTTATAACATCTTTTGGCAGACTTGAGCAGTTGGGGTTCCTCTGTAAGTTTTGTTCCCCTCAAGCGCTTTTTAGCATTTTACTGCTGAATCCTAGCATCCCCAGGAAGTCCCGCATAAAATTAAATATTCCTGAATTACCTTCGCTGGCCCTGCATGTGTGTTTATTGGATGCAGATGTGATCTTTGTGCTTTGTGAAACTAAAATGACACCATTTCAAGCCAAAACTCCAATGGAAGAAATAGAAACCATGGCTTTTTCACTTCCGAGAGTTCAGTTCTCTTATCTCCGTGCTTCTTTTTCACATTGAGGACTGAACTCCTTGGCTCTGGCCCTTTAAAACCAGACATCTGCTGGACTTCGCTCTATTGAGAACATTATTTTATTCTGAAAGAAAGAGCCCAAATCCTGTCCCTCTAAGGTAACATTAAGAATTAAGTGGTAATCATAAAACACGTGAAGGCTTGATTAAAGGTAGTAAAAGAACTGTTGACTTTCCTCAACTGTCTGTTTAATGAAAGACTTTAATGTTTTGCATCGTGTGTTTCTCTTTTTATCAGCACATACTTTCTATAACGCAAACTGTTATTACACTCCAGCAACTTCTGAGAAGGTGCCCAGACCACAGAAGATGAAAAGCTGGGAGCCAGTGCTGTTGTGTGTCAGACCTGTTATGAAGATTTATCTGTTACCAGAAGTTTCTGTCCCCCTCTGATAATCACTGAGTTCGCGGCCAGATGAACATTTAGACCGTTTTATTGTTTTCTTTTCAATGATTGCTAAGATGTATTGCCAAGGCCGTAAATACTCTTTATGATGAGTCAGGATTTCACTTCGTACTTCAAACTTTGAGCCTTAATAACTTCATGCCTTCAAAATTAAATCTTGCTGTCATGGGAACCCGTCACTCCAGGCTTCTTCAACAATTCATCTAGCCAAGGAAGAAAAATTCACCCCAGTTTCACAGAGGTGGTGAGGGGGCAGGTTGGAAATGGGATAAAACATTAACTGTTCGTCTTGTTTTGCGGGAAAAGATCGGAGGATTTTAAATATATTTTTTCTGCATTCATGTCCAGAAAAAAATCCCATTTGTTAATTCTAAACTTTACGCTTTCTGTAAGTGTAACCTACTAATTAACTGATATCAAATTTATGTGAGCCAGAGTTTCAGTTAAAGACTATATTATAAATCAATTATATTCTGGGGAAAAAAAAAAGGAAGAGGGCAGCTTTTTTCATAAAGCCCACTTGCAAACTTGAGTGTCTGTGAGAATTTTGTATGAAACGCCTTGAGGAGAAGGTGACCCTTGCAGGCCCTCTCCCCTCTCCAGACAGACAGTGATCTGGCATCTTCTTTTCCTGTCCTAGCCCGTCCTGGGGCAGTCTGAGTGCACGTCAGTCCCCTTGGTGTGATAGTCCCATCGGTTCATCTTCCTTCTTGCCAGGCAGCAGCACCTCCGAGAGGTCACACATACTGCTGGCCGCCTGGGGACAGGGCCGGTAACGTCCTCCTACTTGAAGGGATTTTTGCTTATGTTCAAAAATAACACAGCACGTCCTCTTTCAAAATCATTCTGTCTTTGGAGAAACTTGGAGCATGCCATGAGTCTCTGCCTCACCCTGCGGGGCCGATAGGGGGCACTAGTCCATTTTACTTGGGATGTAGGGCCTGTCGTTACACACAAGCTCTGGGAGTTAATCAATTTGCCCAGTTCTAGGCAGAGTCTCAGTTCTCCTCCAAGGCCTGTTCTTATTTAGGGAATGGCTAACTTCCTTAGTTTTTTAATATTACAGCCACAACAGATTGGAAGCAGTAAATTTAAAAGGCTGACACTAAAAGCAAGAAGATGCAATGATCTATAGGTTAACGGGAGATTTAAAAAATTAAGAAGCAGACATTCTGGGGCTTTTTTTCTTTGAACAGCAGCATTCCGGGAGCATTTGCTGTCAGCGGGGCACACAGCCCCGACACATCGCTGCTCCTTGAGCTTCAGAGACGTGTATCCTCATTCCAAGTCTCTACCAAAAGGAAATTATAGTCCACGGGCTTTGGTTAAGAAGTCAAGGAAACGTAGTATATATTAGATTGCCAACAAAAATTACGCACACACACGTGGCTTAAAGGAGTTACGTTAAAAAATAAACTTCAGGGGCCAGCCGGAAGTGTAGTGGTTATTAAGTTCGTGCACTCCACTTCGCTGGCCCAGGGTTCACAGGTTCAGATCCTGGGTGCAGACCTACACATCACTCATCAAGCCATGCTGAAGTGGCATCCCACACACAAAATAGAGGAAGATTGGCACAGATGTCAGCCCAGGGCCAGTCTTCCTCACCAAAAAGAATAAATAGACTTCAGAGGAATACTTTCTTCCCTCATTATGCCAGATAAACACTTTTATTCCGGTTCTGTTGTATACCTCATATTAGTCCACGGAAGCACCTTAAAAATACTAAATTGGTGGTGAGGGACTGAATGATACTGGCATAAAGTTGAGTTTTTCTAAATTGTGTGAACCAAATGTTGGTCTTGAGAGAGCTCAGCCAGCATTAGGTCTGGAGACAGACATCCATCAGGCAGTTTTGTGCACGCTGTTGTATTGTTCAATCCAGGATGCACAGTTAGAGACATCGCAGACTATAACCACTGTGCAATCCTACCCCCCAGCCCTATTTCACTGCTGCTAGGGCCCAAAACTCTTCAGGGAGTGTGTGTCTCATAGAGGCAATCTACTGAAGGGGAGATTTTTGCAAATGATATATCTGATAAACAGTTAATATCCAAAATGCATAAAAAACACATACAATTCAATATCAAAAAAACAAACTATTTTTTTATGCCTCTCTCCTCTACCACTGACCATTAGCTTCATTTTTTTGCTCGTGGTCCTTAGCACTTTACCTGGTACTTAGGATATACTCAATGCATAATTCTTGATTGAGGAACATGTAACATGGTGAACAACACAGGACAGTATTTCAGAAATCCCAAATTGCACGAAACTCATAGTATTGGCCACAGATGCCATAGGAGGTGAAGAAACATTCGACCAGGGAGCACCCTCAAGCTCTGTGCCGAGCAGTAAACAGAGTGGAGTAGGACACTCCCACAACCAAGGACAGAAACAAGAATATCACTAAGTACTTGGGGGGGAGGCTGTTTAAGGGGAGTAAGTCAGGCCTCAGAACTCAGGGAAAGCTTAGTAGAGGGGGTGGCGCTTGAACTGAGTGTTGAAAGAATTTGCAGGGGAAGGACATTCCAGAAAAAGGAAACAACCAGGGTAAAGACACAGAGGCCCACGCACAGGAATGCTGAGTCGTTTCTTTACAAATGCGGACGTGGACATAGCTGAGGGCCTTTGGATTCCATCCTTGGCATGAGAGAAGGTCACGGAAAGAGTGGACGCTGCAGATTCTTGAGAGATGATCCTGGTAGGAGTGGCGAGGGGGCATCGGAGGTGGCTGAGACGCACGGAGGGAGGCTCGGTGCTTTGAAGGCGGGGTTGATGGCATTCAGCGACTGGCTGGATGTGGGGAGGGGGCTGGGAAGAAGGTGGGGGCTGAGGCTTACCCCCAGGTTCCTGGCTCTGGCTGGTGCTCCTGTTTGCGGAGGCTGGGAAGACAGGGGAGGAGGAAGGAAGGGGTGAGTCATCATTACTCCTGGACATTCGGAGTTTCGAGGAATTGGAGGGACATCTAAATCACCAGGTTACATCTGAAATACAGGGGAGATGATTCAGATTATTGCCTCTACAGATGGGTCCTAACGATAAAAGAGATTTGGGCAGGGCGCTGGAGAAAGAGAAGAGAGCAGAGAAGAACCCCGGAGAAGGTATGCGGTTAGGGAAGGACAGGCGGTGAAGAAGCCTGGAAAGGAGGCAGGAGGAGAGACGGGAGCAAGCGCTTCCAGGAAACATGGCCTCATCAAGGGTGTCAGAGGCCACAGAGCCGGGCCACTAAGGACCCAAGCGTCACCTGGATTTGGCAATGGAGGTAAACCTGGCTGTGGGCTGGAGCAATCGAGGCATTCCCTGACCCTCTCAGGGTCTCTGCACCGTGAAGGAGCCGGTCCGGGGCACGGTAGTGTCTTCTGGCTGTGACTTGTGTGTGCGCATGCATCTCTGTCGTAGGCCATCCCAGAGTTTGTAAACTGAGCCGACATGAGCCGGTCATTTTGCCCAGATTTTGCCAGTGACACAGCAAACACACATTTCATTTGGGGTGATGAAACAGGCTTGATTACCGAAGCGAGTGAACTAATCCCACAGCAGAGTGTCAGCAAAGACCCTTTAAAGACCGAAGGGCACCAGGTATGTGCACTGCCTTTTCTCCAGCCTATTTAGGGGGCTGCTCCTGTCTGCTGAATGTGGCTTTTTAATTAGCCAGGAGGTACATTTCGGGGCACTTGCCATTTTCCTCTGCCTACCAACGTTACAACAGCAAAGAAGAAATTCAGGATTAAAGTTCTTTAAACTCTTAGACCTCGTGCTGCAACTGTTGCTCTTGCAAGGACTTGAGGCAGTCAGTGCGGAAGACATCTGTTCTGCGTGTGTTTGGGGCCAGTGCTTTGCAGCAAGATTCTAAGGTTTTGTGGAATGAGCTTCCTGCAGTGTAGCGGCCTCCTGTGCTCGGGGAGCTTCTTGGACCATCAAGAATTGTCATCAAGAGCAACAGGTTTTATGCAGACACGTGGACCTATCTGACACAAGCCCTGCCACTCCAGGAAAGGGATCGGCTGCACCCCTACTGTGGGTTTCCCCAAAGCATAGAGCCCCGCCGGCCCTCATGGTGATGGGGGCGGGGGTGGGGGGGCGGGGCGCGTGTCACAAATGCCCTGCACGGGTTCTGCTGCCCTAACTCGGGTGCCAAGGCGGCACCTCTGCATGTCAGCCAGGCAGGGCTCAGAGGCCTCCCCAGCTTCCTGGGCGCGCTGCCTATCACACAGCGCTTCTGATATTATCACATGCTCAGAACGGCCAAGCCTGCCAAGAGAAGGAGAGAGCACTCCATCAGATCTCAAAAGCCATGTCTCCAGGGAGCAAAACAATGAAAGGTTTCTCTTGCTCCTTAGCGAAGAAGGTTTCCTTACTCATGGCCTCTTCCTGAGTTGGTTTCTGTCGCGAAGATTTGTTTGCACCCATCATAATTGGAGGGTTTCATTTCCCATAATAGCACACACGTGCACAGAACTTCAAGTGTGCAGCACATTCTCATCGTCCTTATTTTCTGTGATTTTCATGACAGTTCCTACAGGGAAGACAGGGCAAGAACTGGCCCCATTTTCTGGATGTTGAGACATGGGGAGGGGAGATGGTGCACCCCGGCTCAGCCAGCTGGGGAATGGGGAGCTAGAACGAGAGGCACCACGCAGGAGATTTTCACCCCATGAGCTTTTCACGCCGCCAGCCCACCCCAGGGTTGGCACCACTGACGTTATGAAGGCTGCATTTAAGTTTCAAAACAAAAACAAACAAATAAGCCGGACTCCCAGTGTGCGGTAGTTCAAACCAAAATGATGACGCTGGAAGGGCAAGTGGCAGTCAGCGCTGTGGCTGAAGAGCAGGTCACAGCTCACATGTTCAGCAGCCAAGGAAATAGCTGAGCCTGGATGTGACTTCCCCCACATAGAGCAATTCAGAGAATACGAAACCAAGCTCATTATGAGAAATGGGCTCCGCCAGCCCTGCCTGTTTTATGGTATATATAAAGCCAGGACTCTGACATTTCTCTTGCTGCATATGAGGGTAATCAGCATAACTGGAGGGTTCTGCCCTGCTGTTTACACACACACACACACACACACACACACACACACACACACAGAGCCTCGCAGGCTGGTGCTCTCCCTCTCACAGCAGACTTCCCACCTGTTACTAAAGCTGCTGCTGTTCTTCGCAAAGTACTTTAATTTCTCCCCACTAACCTTACCCCATAAGGAACTCATCTCGTTAATGAAGTCAGAGCCGAGCATTCTGAGTTCAGTGTAGCTCTATGCAAAAGCATAACCTAAGAAACAGATTAGAATTTAATCATGACCAGCAAATGGTCCTCCACGATTGCTGCCAGACAGACAGAATGCTTAGTGATTAAGAGTGTGGGCCGAGGCCAGACTGCCTGGGTTTGGACTCTAGATCAGTCACGTGACAGCTGTGTGACGATGCAAAAGATACTACCCTGTCTGTTCCCTCGTTTGTAAGGTTAGATAACAATAGTAGCTACCCTGAAAGGTAGTGATGAGGATTAAATGGGTTGATATGAATGAAGGCTTAGGACAGTGCTCGGCACATGGTAAGCCCTTGAGAAATGTTAAATATCATTATTATTCTCCATCGTTCAACACAGAGCTCGCATCTCACCTTATCCAGAAGGCCTTCCCCCGAACGCCTGAACCGTTGCACTCCTCTCTCTCCTATTTCTGGATTCTTCTGAGTCACTTCTGTCCTGTGCAGTCTAACGTTTGATGACGTGCAGTGCTGTCCTGTTATTTCAGTGTTTCACTCTTAATGTTGCTTCTCCAGTAGATTGTAAATTCCTGATGGTAGAAATGATGTAGTTTGTATTGTTGGACTTGCAAAGCTCATGGCCCGGTCCTGAGCAGTTGCTGGACATGTAAACATCCTTGGAGTATGTGCATCACTATGAGTAAGTAGGAAAAAAATCTGTTGATGTGGTATTGTATATGGGTACCATAACTAGCAGTTACAAGGTAGAGTGTGAAGAGTTATGTTGACACAAAAACCTACACAAAATGTTTATAGCAGCTTTATTCATAATAACCCCAAACTGGAAACAACCCAGATGTCCTTCAGCAAGTGGATGGTTAAGCAAACTGTGATATGTCCATATCATGGAATACTTCTCAGCAATAAAGAGGCACGAACTGATACACACAGCAACCTGGGTGAATCTCCAGGGAATTACGCTGGGTGAAAACAGCCAGTCCCCAAAGTTTACATACTTTATGATTCCATTTATGTAATATTCTTGAAATGGCAAAACTGTAGAAATGAGAACAGATTACTGGTTTCCCAGAGTTAAGGAGGGGATGAGGGCAGGAGAGAGGACCAGAATGAGGGATCCTGTGGTGATGCAAATGCCCTGTATCTTGATGGTATCAGTGTCAATATCCTAGTCATGATATTGTACTATATAGTTTTGCAAGATGTTACCATTGGAGGAAACTGCATACAGGGTACGTGGACTCTCTGTATGATTTCTTACAACTGCATGTGAATCTACAGTTATCTCTAAATCAAATATTTAATTTAAAAAGACACTTAAGGCGTTCCCAACAGAAACAGGAAGAGTAGATTGAGTTGCCCATTGATGGGAGAAATATGGCAAGACCCTTTTAGAAGGATTTTATTTTTCTAGGAATAAAGGTTGTTGATTGCACTTTAATATTTTTGTGTCTATTAGTCCTTATTCCTTGGAGTACAACAATAGAAGTGTTTAGTTATGTTAATTGATGTTGTTGTCGAATACAATCAAAATTCACATCGATTTTTAAATTGTGAGGAGTAACTTAGAGATGATTTTCCAATTCTCTCATTTCACAGCCTCGGAAACTCAGAAGTGACCCAGTGTTACACAGCTAATTAGTGGCCTTGACAAGGACCAGAACCCAGTCATCCCAGGATCGAGTCCTGTGCATCTGATGCACTTTTTATATTTTTATTTTATAAAAGCAGCACAATTAAGTGTACCTAGAGGAACATCCTGAAGTATTCCAGTTCCTGCGCTTAGTGCTTGAGACGACTCATTGCCACCCAGCAGGGTGCTCCGTTCCTGGGTGGCAGCTGCCGGTGGGGGAGGCGATGGACCCAGAGAACTGAACAAACCAGGCTGGTATGGATCTGCTCATCCTACGAGCACATAGTAGGACCCAGCGGGAAAGGGCACACTAACACTTGGCGAACTGGCAAAAAAGAAAACAAAGAAGAAGCTGAGAGCAGAGCCAGGATGAGAACCAGCTCCCCATGCCCAGATCAGGACTTCCCTCACGGGGCACGCCAGAAATGGCCCCCAAAGCGTGAGATTTTCATCTATGTTTAGCCGGTAGCACTGAAGTCATCACTAAGGGGGAAGCCAGGCTAGGGAAGGAGAAATGGGAGCATAAATTTCCAGAACACCAATTACCACCCTGGGACGCTGTGCAGGGCTCCTCCTTCCTGCCCTCTTGCCTCAGTTTACCCACTTGTACAATGAGGGGTATTGTACAACAAGGGGTTGGATTAGCCAGAAGAGGCATTCCAGCTTCTGTTCTTTTTTTTTTTTTTTAAAGATAGGCACCTGAGCGAACATCTGTTGCCAATCCTCCTTTTTTTCCTCTTCATCCCCCCTAAGCCCCCCAGTACATAGTTGTATGTTCTAGTTGCAGGTCCTTCTGGTTGTGCTATGTGGGATGCTACCTCAGCATGGCCTGATGAGTGGTGCCATGTCTGTGCCCAGGATCCGAACTGGTGAAACCCTGGGCCGCTGAAGCGGAGCGTGTGAACTTAACCACTCGGCCACGGGCCCGGCCCCTCCAGCTTCTGTTCTAATCTTCCTGTGACGACTGAACACACAAACAACTAAAAATCATGCTCACACAATAAGACTTGTACGGGGTGGCCACTGACACTAGCTAACCAACAGCAAATGCGAGACAGACCTGAATACTTTCCCCAGACTTATTCAGCTGGCCCTGCTTCCCCATGAGCGGTGGTAGAGATGCTGGCTCCAGGGGAAGAGACATGGGGAAGCCGCAGTACAAATTTTGCTTTCTGAGAGACATTTTGTACGATACACAAACAGCCCCCACTGCCAAATGAGTCAGAATTTCCGAATGGCATAATTTTAGAGCATTCTTGCGGTTCCTTTTCTGGGCCACTTCTGAAAGGGAGGCCTGGGGGCGGGATTTCCTGTGCTCCATTCCAGACATGACAGAGGGGCGCTCCCTCCATCCTTTCCCCGAATTTTCTTTCGAGATAAATTTTCATTCCCACTCCTTTGTGTAGCAGTGACTGATGCTGAAGGCAAGTCGATGTTTTTATAGCCTTCCTGGTTGGAAACTCCCTCCAATTCTCCCGCATTGCTTATTCAACTTTCTCCCCTTCTGCGTGGACCGCTCTGGAGTGGCAAAAGACTGCCACAGAATTAACAAAAAATAAGGTCCTCTTTCTATGTCAGGCTTTAGAAAAGCAATGGGAGAGTGTTCTGAAAAGCACCAAGCCCTGTAAAGCTAAAGATAATAATAATAATCACAACGAACTAATATCTGCCTGGTATTTTGCAGTTGATAAAATATTTTCATCACACATTTCTCATCTATGAAATATTATTGTTATCCCCATTTAACAGATGAGAAAACCAAGGTTCTAGGGGGTTCCATGGCTTGCTAAGGTTCGCTCAGTTAAGTAGGGAGAGCTGGGCCTGGAATTTGGGTCGCTCAGGTCTGAACTGGTGTTCTGGGCCACATGAACCGTGAGAGACTGTTCATCGCTGTGATGCACCCGGAAGCATTGCGCAGTGACCACCTTGGGGGTAGTAGTCTATGCCTCATTCTTCTCCATATTCCCAGGGACTAGCACATAGTAGGTGCTCAGGAAATGTTTGATGAAAGACTAACTAGCCTTATGCCAGAAACCGTACTGATCATGCTATACCCAGAACAGCTCACCTGAGCTGGGTGCTCACAATGCCAGGCACAAATCCATCAAGATAGGTTCCTATGATTAGACCCATTAACGGAAGAGGAAACCAAGGATGAGTAAGAAGCTGAAAGTTGCAAACTTGGGCAGTTGGGCACCAGATCTTGAGCTCTTTACGCCCAGCTGCACCGAACCATCTCTTACTGCAGCAAATTGACTTCCCACGGCTGGCCGGCCGCTCCACCCTCCCAGCAGCATGGCGGGGCCTTCCAATCCTTGTGCAAATCACCTGACCTGTTTGTGTCTTTGCTTCTGTCATAAGACAGAACTAATTAAACTTTTGCTAACCACCCGGAGGATCTTTCAGAGATTTAATGAGGAGATACATGTGAGAGCATTTGGAAAAGCAAAGAGTATTACTCAAATTGCAAGCATTATAATAATTATTTATCGCTGTCCACACCTGCAGCTTGACTGTTGTGACCACAACACCTGAGGCAGCATCTCAGATGGTGTCAGGATGAAAAGGAGAAATATAATAGGACAACAAGGACCAGTCAAGGGCGAGGACGGGAGAGGCCCTTTGTGTGTATCGCCTCTGATCCTGTGAATAATTATAGCTTCATAAATGGGTCCTAAGTTAGGAGGTGTGGCCGACCCTCTGGCATTCCAACTCACACTAGGCATACTCCAGTGTTAATTCTGGGTTTTGGCATCCTTCTTCCTTACCCTCATTTTGGAAAAGACACACGCGCATACACACACACACACTCACACACTACTATCTGATTTAGAATTTAATCGTTCTCTTAGGACATGGATTTCTACACTGATTTATTCAACAAACAGTGATGGAGGGCCTGCCACCTCACTAAGAAACAAGAGGAAAACACCTTCCGGGAAGCATTCCACTTGGGCCGGTTACTTAACTCCTCAAGCGCAGCCTGTTTTTCCTCATGTGCAAAACGGCCCAGCCGCACAAATTGTGAAGACTGGAGTCCACACGGTCAGTAGTTCTGTAAATCGTATCCTTCTTTAGCGGCTCGCATCCCCATCCAAAGGAGGCGGAACCAATCATGCAAACATGTAGTTAGTAAGACAAAGATCAGGGCTGGGGCAGAGGACAGTTCAAAGGGCCTGAATACCCCAGGAGCTCAAAGGCACCGAGGCAGATAAGATTGCGACATTCTGCTGCAAGGTTAAAGAGGCGGCGGAGTCGCAGGAGCGGGGGGGCTGGGGGGGGGGGCGGCGGACGCGTGGGAGGATGTGTCTGTTGGGAGGGGCGCGCAGGAAGAGGGAGGGTAGGCACATTCTCGGACCCTGGATTTGTGGGAGGTTCAGACTACAGTTGGGATTCACATTCCTTGTGGCTCCCCCCGCCCCATCGCCTCTGCTCTGCACCCTGCGGGTCTCCCATCCGAGCCTGGGGCCCAGAGATCCCGCGCGTGGTGGCTCCGGGGACTGTGGGGCGGGAGGGGCCGGATGGAGCGTCCCAGTGTCAAGCTGGCTGATAGGTGTCACTTCCTTCTTGGATTTCGCGCCTCCGGGAGAGGTGCCCCTGCCTTTGCCCCCACCTCAGCTCTGAGAGGGCGAGACCTGCCAGCCCCCCCCCCCCCCCCCCCCCCGCCAGCCTCCTCCCTAAGTCTGGACGCGCAGAGGAACCCCCTCCTCAGATGCAACTTCCCCCGGCGGACAGGCAGCTCCGGGCCATCCCAAGGATGACACCGGGCGGAGGCAGAAGTGGGGCCGGGGCTCGGGGCGGCTCCAGGGCCGGAGAGGGCAGCCCTGGGCGCGAGGATGGGGAGCCCCTAGGACGGCGCTCCCTGCCCCCGGGGGGTCTGCGATAGGGCGCCGGCCAGGCTGGGGCTGGGCACCGGGGGCCTCTGCCGCGCGCGCGGGGCCGGGCGCGTCCCTCTCCCGCCGGGCCGGGTGGCGCGGCCCCGGGGCGGCTCCCGCGGCGGGTCCCCGAGGGGCTGGGCGGGGGCGGGGGCGAGTGTCCGGGCCCCGCCCCGGCCCCGCCCCGCTCCGGAGCCGCCAGGGACGCAGCGAGGAGGGCGGCTCGTCCGATCGGCCCGCGGCGCCGCGCTCCTGCACGCTCCGGCCGGTAAGTGGCGCGGGGCGGGGGGCCGGGCGGGTAGGGGCCTCAGCTCCCCCTAGCCGTGCCGCGTCCCCCAGGGATCGGGGTCGCGGAAAGTCGCGGGGACCTGGGGAGGCGCGCCCGGCGCGGGGGCGGGGGCCCTGGCGTGACAGCTGCGGGCGGGCGGGTATTTTTAGTTTAAACCCGGCGGGTCCCTGCCGCCTGCGAAATGCCGAGTCTTTCCGCTCCCCAATCCCGGAGATTTGGCCCTCGAGAAGAAGCCGCGAAGCCCTGGGCAGCGCGTCCTCGCGGGCGGGGCGCCGCCTCCAGTCTTCGCTCTGCTTCCCCTTGGGGCGAGCGGACCTGTCACCGCGGGCTCGTGGCAGGCAGTAAGGCGGGCAGGGATACGCGCTCTTGGCGACCACGAGCTCGCTCCGTAGTGGCTGAGAGAGCCCAGAGCCGGCAGTAGGGAGGGGAAGTCGCACCTGGCAGGCTCGGTTTCGTTCAGACATCTCCTGGCTGTGCAGCCTTGTGCAAGCCTCTCAGCCTCTCTGAGCCTCATCCCACATCTCTAAAGGACGAGGTGATGAGGCCAAAGATCTGGTTGCAGGGCCAGAGGGAGCCCCAAAGGGACGCTGACTCCCCTTAGGGTCGTCAGACCTTAACTCCAAACAGTGGACCTGGTGGAAGGGGCCCGGTGGTCAACCCAGGAGCGGCGCCCACTCAGCCTAGCTGACTTCTGCTTCAAAGCTCTAAGGCAGGGACTCCTGCTGGGGTGGGGTGATAATGAATATTATTATTTTGTCACTTCGGCCCTGAAGCTCTGGCCCAAAGCTCCCGGGTCCCTGGTCTCTTTCACCCTAAAAGGGTTAACTTCCTCTTGGCCCAGTGAGGGGCCTTCCACAGGAGTGAGGGCAGGAGGAGAGAGGTGGGCAGGGACTGTCCTCCCAGAGCATGTCACAAAATCACCACCCTTCGGAACTTAGCGGAACAGCTTTCTTCATCCACCAAGAGGAGAGGAAACAGGCCCAGAGAAGGGGAGTGATTTACCCAAAGCCACACAGCCAAGAATGGAACCTGGTGTCCTCAAGTGGCTGGCCCTGCCTCCTGCACAGCTGGGGCAGCCAACAGCTACCAGGGGTCAGGAGCTGGGAGGCCGGAGGGGTGTGCCGTGCCAACGGGCTGTTTTGCTCCGTTTCCTGTAACCGTGCCCCAGTGGGGCTCTCTGACACGTGTGGGTCTGCACATTCCTCAGGCAGGACTGCACTGGGCCGGCTGACAACCACAGCTGTGCCAAGCCTGCTGGCCCCAGGGGCATCATTTTCAGCCGAGAGGCCCCTCTGAGGGCAGCTGGAGGGGGGAGTGGGCTGGGAAGACATTTCTGGAACTCGTGTCTTTTGGGGGGGGGGTGGTCTTGAGGAGAAGGCTTCGGGATTGCTGGTGGCCCAGAGGGGAGTGATGAGAATCTGGGTTCAGGTTTCTGCCTCAGGCCTCCTGCAGGCACCCTTCAGGGTGAGTCTGAGCTCCTTCTGTCTCCATGGGAACAACCCTCTAGCCAAGTACTTTGCATGTTCTCCAGTGGCCTTGGACCTGACCAGGCCTGGGTGGTCCCTCTGTCTGGTGATGCAGAAACCTGGGGCTGGGCTGTTAAAGGATTCTGGCCTGGCTGCCCCGTGACCTCTGCGCTGGGGAGGCAAGACTGGGCAGGTCCCGCACAACCTGCAAAGCACCCTGGAGCCCCTGGGAGTCCAGAGAGCAGCGGGGGCCCCCATGTTGCCCAGCTGTTAGGAATGGGGTGGTCCAGTCCTCCCTTGGCTGAGGGAAAGTTGCTTCAACTTTCAGATCTTCAGTTTCCTTCCCCAAGAGGGGATTAACCCTGGCGCCTGCATCATAGGTGCCCTGAGAATTCCTTGAGACATTCCGTGAATAGTGCTTTGTATGCTGTCAGACACAGCACATGCAAGCAGTTGTCACAGTTTGGGGTGATGGGACCTGGTTGGGACACCTGAGTTCCCTCTCCCTTAGCTCTGTCCTTTCTCTCTGTCTTAAGGTCCCCATGTCTGTCAAATGGTGAGCGGCCTTGGATCATCTCCCTTGGAGCCCTTCCAGCACTGAAAGCTGGTCCTTGACCCAGGCAGAGAGATATGACAGGGGGGCCTGCAGGGGGTTCAATGTGTCTGTGGGCTCTTCCGAAGCATTTCCTGTCTCCCACCTCTTTGATTCTGACAGCCAGCAAGTCTGCTATTGCTGGCCCGTTTATAGATGGGAAGACAGATTCAGAGACCAGGAGTGGTAGAGCCAGGATTTGAACTCAGGGCTTTTGCCTTGTTGCTCTTCATTGCACCACATAGCCTATCTCAGACAATGGACAAGGACAATGTTCTACATTAATCATCGCAAGAACAGTACTCAGGAGGCAGCATCCCCATCATCATTAAGACATTGGTATTTCCTGGAAAAAAACGGGTTCTGAACTTTTTTTTCCCTATAACATCTAAACGTAGTCCAATGGGGCCACCAAGAGAGGAGCCTGGGAGGAGCAGATGGAAGTTAGCGAAGTGTCTGCTGACGCTCTCCACCCCCCAGGGAATCCCTGCTTCAGGATTGAGGGATGTTATTCCTGGGATGAGCAGCTAGGGAGTAGATGGGGACAGTCCTGGCAGCTGAAGCCTGAATTTTGTCATCTTTGAAATAGACAGGAGAGGCCCCCACACCTCCCTGGGGGCATTGCTGTGAGGATAAATGAAACAATGGGCGACAATGCTCCGCAGAGTGCCCAGCAGGGCTGGGATACACCAGAAAGAGACCTTATCATGGTTTTTATTACTAATCCTCCTAATGTAATTGTAACAATGTAACGCGGCCTTGTACCTCTCGCCTGGATTTCTAGGCTGCAGATTCTGCGTAGGGAATCCCAGAATGTCCAAAATGCTTTGAAAGACTGGGCAGGGAGCTGCTGAGGGAATTAGGAGTCTCAGAACACAAGCAGGCTGACAACCAGTTGTTCAGGGGTACACACGTGAGAAGTAAAATGCGGCAAAAAGCAAGCAGATGGTTACCTTAAGTGAAAGTCAAATATCACCACGGGGCGGGGCGAGAGGAACTGGGATTGGGAGGGTCATGGGGGGCAGTCACTAAGGGATTCGCCTGTAATTATTCGTAAGTACACGTATGTTTTACGCCCTCCTCTAGACATAGATCCTGTTTCACAAATTTAAGCAGGTTAAAATAAAAGACAGGGAATGATAATGCAAAATCAGGGTGGTTATCTTTGTTACAAGAACAGGGAGGGGCCTGCTCCACTCTTAGCCGAGTCCATTATGTTCTGTATCTTCTGTAGAGTGGTGGGCTTATGGGAATTTTAAAATATTTTTTGCTTCATCATTTACAAATAGGAAATATGTATACATTATATACAATGTACAATGCATTATATACAATAACTTTATATACATTGCATGTATTGTATATATATTATGTATAATAGTTGTGTATATACATTGTATATATTATATACAATAATTGTGTGTATATACCTTGTATATGTTTTGTATACATTAGATACAATAGATGTGTATATACATTGTATATATTATATATATACAATAATTGTGTGTATATACATTGTACATGTTGTGTATATATTATATATAATAGTTGTGTATATACATTGTATACATATTATGTATATTCCATTGTATGTATCAAATCTTACATGCAAATACAATTAAAAGATAATATGCAACATTTTCACAAAGCTCTCTTAGAAAATCAGACTCTTCCCACAGATTCAAATGTTAATCTGGCTGGATTTGAAAAATAAAACAAACACAAATCCTGTGGCATAACAGACACATGATTTCTCATTCGGGAGAAGTAATCTCCCTCTTCTGAAGTCACACAACCGGAAGATGACATTCACACTTTATGATCTCAGATTATCAACAGGATTTTAAGTCCTGCCCTAATGATTTACGCTTCTGAATCAGAAAATCCTGACCTGTTGGAGCTGGGCGGGACCTCAGGTCACCTGGGCCAGTCTGCAGGGAAGTGCCCTGGCCAAAGTCAATATCGGGGAGACAGGTCCGGAAGACAGTCGCTCTCGGCTGCCACACCTGGGTGACTGTCATCAGGACACCACCCGCCATACCCATGCTACTACTGTGACGAGGTCCACAGCCTCCTTGGGCCAGGCAGGAAATGGGTGGTATACCTGAGACTAAACTGATGTGATCATTTTAATTTGCAAAAGTCAGATGAGAGCTACGACATGTGATGAGTGCACGCTTCTAGAGCTTCCATGAACAGAAACTTCGCCAGAGGAAATAGACAGGTAGTGCTTAGCATCTCCTTTCCTCCACAAAGCCCTCCCAGGAGAGCTTCTCGGACCCCTGCTCTTTGCGGGGCATGCTTGATGTTAAGTTATCAGAACAACGTAGTGCCGGGGGTATGGTTATTTCTGTTTTTCGGTTGGGGAAACAGGCTCAGAGAGGTTAAATGCCTTGCCCCGAATCACATGGCAGGAAAGTGATGTAGCAAGATTTTCACCCAGAGGGAGAACTGAAAAGATGAGAAGCTTTTGTAAGAGTGCTGTCTTGTGAACGCATCCCTCACCCTGAGAAGCTGGAACTCCAGTGACCCAGCCCAGCCGGAGGGTGACTGGGTGTTGTCCTCCCAGCTGTCAGATCGCAGAAGGCTCTGGAGGCTGAGGGCTCTGACTGCCATGCTTCCCTCTTAGTGACCGAGCTGCTCTGTTTTTGAGAAGGGCAGCAGTGCACTGAGCACTGGGGGACTCCATGCCCTTTGTGGCCCTGCTGCTTTCAGGGCTCGTTTTCATTCCTGGCTGCCTTCTCTCTGCCCAATTCAAAGGTGTTTTCCAGGCCTTCCCTCTGCAGCGGGGCCTGGCACGGCCAACGGGGCTCAAAGGGCCGGTGTGCCAGGACCGCTGCTTCAGGTGGTGGTTTTCCCGATGCGCAGTGGGCACGGAGGCCACCACTGTGTCTCGGCACGTGTGGCAGTGGAGACCTGGGGCCAGGTCCCAGCCCTGCTCTGTGTCCTGGGGCCAGTCGCAGCTCTGAACCCATTTCTCATCTGTCTGACGGGGCTGGTGTTACCTCCCTGTAGGGCAGGGCTTACGTGAGAACCTGATGGCAGAGAACTCTAGACGAGTGAGGTAGCTTTCAGAGGCTAGGAAACAAACCCTTCCTGTATGCGCCCAGAGAGACGGTGTGTGCCATGTTCTAGAAGTATTTCGAAGTGACAGCTGCAAGGGAGAATAAGAGAATGCCAGAACCAGCCAGAGCCTTAGAGATGATCTCGTCTGAGTTTATAATTTTACCTATGGGGAAACTGAGTCTCCACGAGCAGAAATGACTGGCCCAAGTTTCTCAGGTGCCTTGGGGCCCACCTGGGAACTGAGATGTGTCTTCTGGCCCCTGGGCCACTCTTTCCCTTACAACCACCTTTCCTAAAAGCCCGCATAACACCACTAGGGATGGCGGCACGATGACACGAGGAGGCTGATCTGTCTTCAGGGTTAGGTCCACCTGGTCATCACCAAGATGTGGGTGGAATAGGGTGGGCCACCGTCGATGGTTGAGCTCTCATTAAGCCAAGAGTTTTATTTGAGATGTGAAAAGGGCTGAGCCCCTCCCAAGTGACATTTGCTGAGATCATACAGCAGGCTGACTCACTGGGGTAGCCTCGTTGTTTCAAAGAGCTTGGCCCCTCTGTAATGATGGGAGGAGCCTGCAGTTCGTCAACGCATTTGACCTGCATCTGGGCCAGTCTTGGTTTCTGGCCCTTTAAAATGGGAGGTTGGAGTCAGGAGATCTCTAAGGTGCCTCGAAGTCTGGATGTTCTCTCATCTCAGAACCACAGCCTCGCAGTGACTGTCCGAGGACCTTGCATCTGGCCGCTGCAGTCTGCCCCCACCCCCCAGGAGGGGCCAGGTCACCTAAGCAGGTGACCCCTTGCCTGTCTGCCTCCAGTGGCTCCTTCTTGCTCTGAGGATTAAGCCCCAAGGCCCTGCCTACCCGGCTGGCATTCCCTGCTTTCTACCACCTCGGCTACTCCCAGTCCCACGAGGCCCCAAACGCATCCTGATCTTTCCTGGCTCCAGACCTGGGCTCCAGCTGTTACCTCTCCCCAACCCTCCTCCTCTCTGCTCCTCCCACCAACACCTGGCTAGACATCACCTCCTCCTGGAAGCCTTCTTCAGCCACCCGCCGACCCCCCAACAGGGCTAGTGGTTACTGTTTTCATGTCCCATTGCATTTTGCACGTGATATTTAATTTTCGGCTTTTGCATCTCATTCCCCACTAGACTGTGACCTCTTGGAAGCAAGGTACAGGATTATCCATTCTCACATCCCAGCTGGAAAGATGTCATTGCTATCATTTAATGCAAAGGTTGAAAATGCACTTTAAAACTCACAACCCCCCAAATGAAGTAGACAGGGCAGATCCTGGTGATTCCCAGGACACGAAGGAGGAAGGCAAGCTCCCGAGTCGTGAGCCGAGGCTGAGGAGAGAAGCCAGGGCTCAAGTCATCTCCCCTGTGGCCCTCTTCAGAGGCCCATCCTCTTGAGAACTGTCCGTTTTCCTGGGCTCTTCGGGGCCGGTCCTGGAGCTCTGCACATGCCTCTTGGCCTCTCAGGGACTCAGACCTGACGTTCGGTCTCTCTCCTGAGCACGCCACGTTCTCCCACTCGGGACCCTCTTGGCTCTTCCCTCTGCTGGAGTGCCTCCCCAGGCCTTTCTGCGCCCGCAACTTCTCTTCATTGAGCTCTTAGCTCACAGTGTCGGCCTCCAGGGGACCCTCCTGCCCACACAGTAGCCCCCGTCCCCTCTGCCACCAAGCTCTGACCCGTCACCCTGTCTTGTTGTCTCTCTAGCACTGATCACTTCCGGAAACTAGCTTAGTTGTTTATTTGCAATCGAGTTTCTCTTCTGTCTCCTCTACTAGAATGTAAACTCCACGAGGGCAGGGAATTATTTCTGTCCCCAGAGCCTAGCCATAGTAGCTGTTCAATAAATGTTTGTGGAATGAAAGAATGAATGAATGAATGAATGGATAAATTGATGGAGTGGACTGGGCGCCATCTAAGATTCCTGGTTTATCATAACAGCCAGCACCTACTGGATGCCAGCGTTGTTCTCTGTGCTCACTGCATTTCCTCTCTTTGCCCTCACAACTCAATGAGGTTTGCTCTGATATTCCCATTTTACAGAGGGTTAGAGAGGGTTAATAACTGTCCTCGGCTACGTGGCAGTGGAGCTGGGAACTGAGCTCAGATTGTCTGATCCCAGAACTCCTGCAGGTGACTGTCAGCCTGCCCTGGCCCCTGCATGCTGGGAGTGCAGTGGCAGAACTGGTGAGTCAGACCCAGAACTCGGGCCTCCTCACCAGGCATCTCGTTCTCTCTCTATAGTCCCTAATGGCTCCCACACTGCCAGGCCATTCCTCAAAGGAAATCCTTTCTGTGTGGCCAGCGTCACATGGGCCCAGCAATGCCACAGGTTTTCCAGAGCCGGGGCCAACCCTGGCGCACCCCGCCCTGTGCACCTGACCACACCCTTTTCTCACTGGGTCCCAAGGAACTCCCTCTGCCGCTTGCTCACTAGTGGTCAAGGACTTGGTGACCACAAGCCAGCCATTGTAGTTTGGATGTGAGCCAGCTGGCGTTGCCAGGTTAAATTCCTTTCTTCAGGGCCAGGCAGCGATGGAGCCTGGCTTACGTGATTTGCCTATTTATCTGTTTGCTGATTTTGAACTCAGCTTGGCTCAGAAGTAATTTTAGAAAATGGATTTTTAAAAAATTCCGTCTTGCGGTGTCTCTTCTCCCCACTTCCTTCTGGGTAAAACCACCTGCATGTGGGCGGGGCGGGGGAATCGGGGGGCATGCCAGGTGCCCCCGGCGCAGTCCTTGCTTGTCGATGTACTCCTTTGCGGAGGTGAGCGGACGGCCCCCTGAGTTCCTGTATTTGCCCCTACAGGAAGCAGCGGGGTTAGACACGCAGCTCTTAGACTGAGCCGACTTTGGTTTGGGAGCCAGAGAGGCAGGTGTTTTCAGCTGGGATCTGGGCCCCTCCACTCTGGAAGCTGTGTGCCTTGGGCAACCGCATTCCTTCCATGTGCTGACACTGACTGAGATGGACACAGAAGGAGGACCCTGTGGGTGGGAGGAGTCTGGTGGATGAATGGGTGCTTTAAACAGACTGTCCCATCCTGGGGTTCGATGGCTTGGAGAGAGGGAAGCTCAGGGGGCTGGGAGGGGCCCCAGAAAAGACCCTTTAATTTTATAGGAGGGCACAGCCTTTCTGGGCCTCAACTTCCTTCTCTGTAAAGGAGGGACACATGCCCCACTCCTCACCATGCTGGGTGTGTGTGAGCATGCATTGCAAACTGCAGCCGCCCCCTCCCTCCCCCCGGAGCTAAGGGGTCGTTAGTGTGGTTAGTTTAGCCCACACAGCAAGGTGTCCTCTGTCTTCCTACACAAAGGACAATTAGACCTTCCACTTTGGCTGAGTTCCTCTCTGCTCCTGGGCCTGAGTTTGGGGCCAGCAGCCTGGAATGATGGAATCAGACAGACCTGGGCTGGCACCCAGGTTCTGCCGCCTGCGGTGCAATCTTGGCAAGTCACATCACCTCCATGGGCCCGGCATACTCCCCGGTCCCACGGGGCTGGCCCCCCTTCCCTGCAGAAGCTGCTGTGGGGAGCAGATGCACTCACAGATGTAGAGGAATTCCCAGCTCCAGGGAGGGGCTTGGTCCCCGCCATGCTGGCTCTTCCATTTCCAGCTTCTCTGAGCACTCGCCATTTTTCCGACGTGCTCCCTAGCCGGGCAGTTATCTTTGGTGACAATGTGGGTCACTTGGAAGGGAGCTCGGTGCTTCCATCAGCCTGTGCCGTCAGCACTCGCAGGAGCTGAATTGGCACAGCTGCTGGGGAGTCAGCCCTTGGCTCCGGTGTTCTTGGCTGAGGCCTGTGCTCCGGCAGGTCCAGGGCTGTGATGGGCTAGCGTCAGCCCAGCCAAGCCTGTCCCCTTTGGGGGGCTCTTATTGTGGTGTACAGGGTGCAGACCACGTATCTTGATCACTTCCCTCCCAGCGTCCCAGCCATCCCTAATGACCATTGCGACTTTCTTCTTTTACAGACTTGATTTATGGAAAAAAGTCAGTGTCACCACACTAGGCCCTTTTGTCTCCCTCCCAGTCCTGGGCTTGGGGTCCTCCTCCTTAAACTAGGACAGATCTCTGCGTATGGACCGGGGGCTACTAGTAACTGCCAGGATGAACTTGGTGCACAAGCTCAGAGCATCAAGTGACAGGGACTCCCTTCTCCATCTTCCTGTCGACTTATCTCTTCATCCTTCTGCTTATACGATGTTCTCATAATCTCCTGGCCTCCCCCTTATGATAAGGGGTGAATCTCTGGACCTGGGGCTCCTTATCTGTATTTTTGAAAAGCTCACAGCTGATTCTGATGCACAGGGATGGTTGAGAACCGCTGGACTTTGTCAAAAGTCAGGAGAGCGTCTCTGAGTGATGCTAATCTGCTTCTAACAGCTCCCTAACTAACACTTGCCCCTCTCTCTAACTGTGGGCAGTCTGCAACAGCACCGGGCAGAGTTAGATAAGCTGTGTATATTCATGGTATTTATTCCTTATGATGTGCTATGCGTGCCAATTGAGCCTCACCCTGGTTTTCTAATTAAGGTAAAGATAAAGTCTCCTTTTAAAATACATTTAAGTTTAAATGGGTTGAAGTTAAAAAAATTAACGAGAAAAAATAGTAGTGCAGGCGTCCCTGGATGTGGCCAGAATCATGGGTGTGATGCCCTGGTGGCCAAAGTGTGTGAGAACACAGAACTAGGTGACTTCAAAGGGCCCCTCCAGGCCCGACATCCTGTTAGATCCCAGGGGCACTCACCCTGGGCTGCCTCACAAGATGGACAGATAACCAGGACTGTTCACGCCAGCCACCTGGACCCAGGGGAGCCAGGGTTAGCAGATTTGAGGGTGACTGCGCAACAAAAGGGCTTCTCAGTTTTGCTTTACTCAGCGACCTGCCCCCCGCCGTGAGACGGTCCGGCTGGTTCCCTCTGTTGCCTGTGTCTGCCCCGTCTCCACCTCCCCTGGCTCGTAGCGACAACCTCAGAAGCTCCCTGTCCAGCACTCAGGGTTACTTCCCTGGAGACATTGCTACATAAACTTGGCAAATGCAACATCAGGACCTCAGCGTCCGCAGGGCCCTGGCAGCCCCATTGGCACATGGGCGAACCGAGCCATGGAGGAGCCCGCTGTCCCAGGGCAGCACCCAGCAGTGCTGGTCCCAGGCCTGACTTCTCAGATGGAGAAGGGCCCCCGCTCCCTGCCCCCAGACCTTAAAGTCTCCAGAAGGGAGGGAAACAGAACCAGAACTTCAGGGAACAGACCCTGCCTGGCCCTGGCTGGCTTTTTCTGCTCGCGTCCAGTGGCACGGACCTGTTTCACTGGAGAGTTGGCAGGTGCGTCTTCTTTCTGAGTGGTGCTTGAGGCTCCTGTTGTCTTTTAACTGGACATGTCTTTTAACTAAGGAATCATATTGTGGCCCCCTGGCAAGGGTGGAACCCGATCCAGGGTCCAGCCGTGATTCAGATGCTGTCTCAGAGGGCATGGGTGGGTGGCTCCGACAGAGCATCCTTCACCTTAACAGCAAGCATATCACCTAAATGTCTATAAGTCAGGGAAACTAAAGAAGGAGAACCTTCATGAAGGCACAACTCTCAGCATTTGGAAAACTTTGATCAGTCCCCATTCTGGATATCAGGGGTGGCATACTATTTGCTGAAAGGAATAGTATGGAATCTTCTAGATTCCCAGACCTGGAGGAATGCTGGGCTGACAGGCAGGTTTGGAATGAGGTATTTTTCCTAAGCCGATTAATAGCCTCAGTCTCTGGAGCCTCTAGAACAGAGGTTGGCAAACTTTTTCTGTAAAGGGACAGAGAATAAATTTTTCGGGCTTTATGGGCCACACAGTCTCTGTTGCAATTATTCAGTTCTTTCATTGTATCTAGAAAGCAGCCATAGACACTATGTAAATGAATGGGTGTGGCTGTGTTCCAAGAAAACTTTATTTATGAACACTGGAATTTGAATTTCATGTAATTTTCACCGGT
Source organism: Equus przewalskii (assembly GCF_037783145.1). Taxonomy (NCBI): domain Eukaryota; kingdom Metazoa; phylum Chordata; class Mammalia; order Perissodactyla; family Equidae; genus Equus; species Equus przewalskii. Next base: position 37,534,537 of record NC_091855.1, on the reverse strand, counting down.
CACGAAATATCACTCTTCATTTGATTTTTTTTCCAACCATTTAAAAATGTAAAACTCATTGTTACCTGGAGAGCTGTGCCAAAACAAGCAGTGGGCCACGGTCTGCAGCCCCCTGTTCTAGAAGCCCCCTCCGCAGTGGAGGGTGGGCCACCTTAGAGACTTGAGTAACTCACTGTTCTAATAATTTCAGCTCTTGAACACGTCTTTCTGAAACAGGTCTGAATCTTGTGTCTTCTGGTCAAAATAGAACCTAGCGTTAATTAATTAGTTGATTCATTCAGCAAATATTAATAGTCTAGTGGTGAAGAGGGAAGGAAATTGGAGGGAGAAAACTTGTCTTATGCTGGCTGTGGCACCCTGGGCAGGTGGCTTAGCCTCTCTGAGCCTCAATTCTTTCATCTGTGGAGGCAAGGGTAGTGGATCTACCACATCAGTGAAAAAATCAGCGTGAGGCTTAGCACAGACCTGGTACACAGCGCGCTCTGCTCTCTGGGAAGGTTAGCTGTTTCCTCTCCCCTCTATGAAGCGTTCAAGAGCTAAGATGGATGGAAATGCATTCTCCCTTTACTCAGCAACTCTGCATAGTAGATCTGACTTGGCACTTTAGAGAGAAGGAGGCCCAGAGAAGTTACAGAGCTTGTCCAAGATCACCAGCTAATAATAAACGGTGGAGCCAGAAGACTGGGGGAGTCGAAAGACCCAGCTCTTTCCGTGCGATGCCTTTGCAGGAGACCCGAGGGGAGATCAAACCTGGTGTATCCAGGTGCTTGCCGAGGGGATTAATTCAATCGTCAGGATCTTTCCTGTTAGAGTCAGCTCTTGCAACACCTCCATGCCGGGCCTCAAATTCCTGGGGGGCCAGCGTTGTTTGGGGGCCTCACAGACCTCCAGCAGCTTGGAGAGGGGCCCGGCTGAGGGTTTGCTGTGAGTGTCTTAGGGGGAGCCCTATTTCTCTGCATGGGGCTCTGGTTTAGAAGCCCCAGCCTGGAAACAGGCATCTGGGGAAGACTTTAAGTCTTTCTGAGTCCCCTAGGGAGAGAGCCTCTTTGGTGTGTGAGTCCCTGCAGGGCTAGTGGGGAAGGCTCTAGAAGGTTCTAGAAGACAGGATTCAGGGTGGCTGCTTTTGACAAATGGAATAATCAGGGTCTTGGGAACCAAATACCAGAGGTGAGCTCCTGACCGATTCTATGCCTTGGTTTTCCCTTCTGTGAAATGGAGACATCAGTGTCAGAATTGGTTGCCTGTGGCCTGAGCACCTACAATGGGCCTTTCTCTGAATGCACAAAGGAGGCTGGGGAGGAAGCTGGCCTCAGAGGCCTCAGGAGATAAAGCTCAGACCAGGGGAACAGGGACAGGATCAGAGAGCCTGAGCAGCTGCGATTCCCAGCGCAGCCGGGGAAGGGCGCCTGGCCAGTGCCTCCTGCAGCCCTGGCGCCTGGCTGAAGGCTGGAGCAGAGGAGCGAGGACACACAGGTGTTACTCACCATCTGCTGCCCTGTCTGCAAGCTGGAGCATCTCCCTCCGGGTTACCTGAGGAAAAGCTGCTCTGGACCCAGGCTGCTGGAAGCCCAGCGCCCCCGTGAGTGGCTGAGAGGGCGAGTGGGGTGGGGCCCTGGGAGGGGACATGAAGGTGGAAGTAGGTGTGACCAGCTGTTGACGATTTGTCTGAGACTGAGGGGTTTCCTGAGACATGGGACTTTCAGGGCTAAAACTGGGAAAGTCCCGGGCAAACTAGGTCAGTCAGAGTCATGCCACCCTGACAGTGGCATTGAGCCCTCTGGGTCATGGGTGGACAGTGTAAGAGGGGTTGTCTCTGCCCCGAGCCTCAGTGCCTCTCAGACTTGACTGCCCTTCCTCCGTGCTCCCAGAGCCCTGTGCACGAGGAATCACTGACTCTTGCCGTCCCCAGGTCTGTGAGCACAGAAGGCAGAACCCACACTGTCCTCGGGCCACCCCTGCCTGTCCCCGAGCACAGAGTGTTTGGTAAACCTGTGGGATGAGTGAACGAGGGGCTGAGGGTCTCCACCTTCATCTCCTCCACACTGGAGACGAATCGCTCTGATGCTAACTCACGTTTTGCCAGTTTGCACATGCTGTTCCCTCTCCCCATGCCCTTCCCTCCCGTGGTCACCTCCTCTTGGCTCCTCTCCCCACCATCCCTCTCCACAGGCGGTGTGTCCCCCACCCCCGGCGTGTCCCCTCTGAACTGAACTCAGTTCCCTAGCTGGGCGTCTTGGTTGGTGCATCTTTCCCCCCACACGGAGCTCCTCAAGAGAAGGTCCCCAGCTTAGTATTTTCTCCTCTCTACGCGGCGCCTAGAGACCCTGTAAAGTTTTCTTCAGGGAATGAATGGTACTGAACACACAGAGCAGAGATTCATTCATTCATTCCCTCACCAGCTCCCTGCTGAGGGCCAACTGTGTGCCAGGCACTGTCCGGGCCGGTGGGATAGGAGTAGTGAAAATAACTGGCAAAGTCTTTGTTCCAATGGAACTTACATTCTAGAAGGATCTAGAACCATCTAGATTCAACTAGCAAGCAATAAGTAAACAAGACTACATCAGAAGGTCCCGTATGCTCTGAAGAAAATGTGAAGGAGAAGATGCGTCCCCACCCCTGCCGTTGCTGCAGGCCGGGGCGGAGGCTGTAGCTCCCTGAGGGGAAATGACCTCGGCCCAGTACATTGGCGCCCTTCTGATGGAGGCAGAGAGAATGTGCCTCCCCTGGGTGGGGGCAGCCCCCTGGTCAACTCCCGGATGCTGGCCTTTGCCTTTCATGCAAAGCCTGGGGCCATCAGTCCCTTCAAGGCCATCCATTCACACCAGCATTGTGCGAGAGGAGGGAGAAAACGCATTTCAGAAAGTCAGATGGCGTTTTGTGCCTGGCGGGGACGCCAAGTATGTGTCTGCCCCCCACTGGCTGGGGAGCTCTCCTGCTGACCGCCCCCTCCCCTAGCCGGGTGGGTGACCGCGCCGGGGCAGCAGCAGACAGGGCCGTGGGCTCTGTCAGGGACGTTTGGGGAGAACCCAGGAGCCCAGGTTCCCAAGGGGGAAAGGGATTAAACTGCATCCCAGTCCTGGTTGGGGGGCGTCAGGGAGAGAGGATACTGAGGGGGACAGGCTTAGTCAGCTTCCAAGCACTGCCCACACTCTGAGGTATTGTCCACTGCGACTGACAGAGAGCTCAGCCCCAGACACTGGCCCCCCTGGGAGGGAGGACACGGCCAAGTCTGCCAGGGCCAAGCGCCCCGTGCTCAGGACGCCTGCTCCCCAGAGCCCGGGGGCGGCTTCTCCCTGCTGCCTCCTGCGGGCAGCCCCTGGCGCTGGAGCCTGGGGGGTTCAGGCTGCACCTCTGGGTCCACAGGGGAGTCGCTCACCCCTGCTGGTAACACCCTCATGCTGCGACCCCAGAGAGCAGAGGAACAAAAGAGAGTCCCCAGGCCGGGTGCCCTTGGCTCCACAGGGACACATGGTAAGCCTGGCGCCCCGAAGCCCTGGCAGGAACAGGCATGTGCTAATTATATCCTCAGGGCCTGCCACCCATCGACCTTGGACGCCAGGGAAATGAAGGTTGCCAGGGGGAGGTCTCAGGGGTGCTCAGGAGTCCAGATATAAGGCAGGGGGTAGCAGGACAGAGGACGGACTCCTTAAAGCTCGGTGGACATCACCTTGCAGCTCCAGCAGAATGGGGATGACTTTAAACCTCTTGGGCTCGCTAAGGGACTGTTGGGGAGAACGAGGCAGCAGAATTACTTGCTGTGTGACCTTGGGCAGGTTACTTAACCACTCTGACCCTTGATTTCTTTGCCTAAAAAAAGAAGACAATCATTCCTACTTAACAGTGTGTAGGAGACCGCAATGAGCTGATGCATGTGAACAACTAACACAGTGCCTGACACCTGGTAGGTTCTTAGCAATGTTAGTTCCCAGCCCTCTAACCCCTGAAAAATTCTGGAGGGCTTCCTGGATTCAGTGATGCCAGAGCTCATGGGTGAATGTAGCCAGGCAAAGAAGAGCATGGAGGGGAAAAGCCCCTGGGAGCTTGTGCTGCAGGGAGAGGGGGTGGGAGGTGGTGGGAGGTGAGGCTGCAGAGATGGATGAAAAGGGCTTCACCCGTCTCCATCATGGGCTTTCTCAGGGGGCTGTGGAGCACCGGAGGTTTAAGTCAGAGAGGCCCGTGACCCCGAGCCCTTCAGTGCCCCTCTCTGCCGGAAGGATGGTCTCTGGTCCTCTGCCTCCAGCCGCACTGGCAGATGTCCTGGGGAAGGAGTCGAAGTACCCTGGCCCCAAGCCTGCGGAGCCGGGCGTGGGGTGGCTCCACGGGGCATGAGTCTCCCAGGAGTTCAGCGGGCACAGCCCCGGGAACTCCCGCCCTCCCGGAACTCCCTGTGGCATGCCCCCGCCTTCCGGGCTGTCCTTCCCGCCGCAGGAGTGCCTGAGTAATTGAGGAGTGAGGTTCGAGCTGTTCTGTCATTTTACAAACCAACCCTGAAACCCCGCGAGGGCAGTTTTCTTAGCTGGAAAGCAAAGCGTGCTGGCCTCCAGGTCGGCCTTGTTCCTGGTGACAGCATGGGCCCGAGGTCAGCAGGATCTGGCCTGTGTGGGTCCGTGTGGGGCTGAGGTGGCTTCTTTGCATTGAGTGCCTACCGGGCCCCAGGCTCATTGCTAAGCCTTTGTATGCCTCTTGGTGCCATTGTTATCCTCACTTTACAAACAAGGAAACAGAGGAACAGAGAGGTTAATAAACTTGCCCAAGGTCACACAGCTAGTAGGTGGAGAAGCCAGGTTCAGTCCCAGATTGGCCATGCTTCAAAGTCTCCACCTTTTCTGTACAGCATAATATGAATGCTGGGCTGAATACTCATTTGCACTTATTTTGAACATCTAATAGAATCGTGAAATCTCTTAATTTGTTATTAGAATGTATGTAACTTAAGTCCTTTAATTTTTAAAAAACTGTGACTACGCCCTTAACGAAATGGAAATTTTGAAAATGTACCTATGATTCCAGTGCTCTGAAAGAACTCTTTACTTTTTTCCACATTCCTTTCAATCTTCATCTTTTTTGACACAGTTTTTGCATAATTTGCACAGCAGGGTTGGCAAACTGCAGCCCACCAGCCAAATGTTTGTGTAAACAAAGTCCCTGGAACGCAGCCACGCGCGTCATTTACACGTTGTCTGTGACTGTTTTCACACTCTGGCTGCAGATCTGAGTAGTTGTGACAGAGACCATATGGCTTGCGAAACTCCAATTCCTTACTCTCCGATCCTTTCCAGGAGAAGTCCGCCGGCCCCTGGTCCAGAGCACAGAGCTGTGCCGCCTGCTCCTTCTCTTTGGCCGCAGCATCCTTCTGTGGTGTCAACCGTCACACTTCTCATTGTCAACGGCCCAGAATATTCCACGGAATGGATATCACAAACTTTTCTTAACCCTTTCCTTTTTTGCTGGACTGTTACATTGCATTTTTCCTTCCTCCATACAACTGTCGCAATGCAAATTTATGATGTCTTTAAAACACTTATCTAAGGCCTACTGCTTACCGGCGCTGTTCTGAGGACTTTACCAATATAACTCACTTAATCCTCAGATCAGCGACGAGGTCACATTATTATTACCCCCATTTTACAGATGGGAAAGTGAAGTCAGAGGAGTTAAGTCCCCTCGGCTGAGGCCGTATAGTGTTTCTGCAGCGAAGTTCGGTCTGAATCTCCGAGGGAGGCTGGCTCCGGAGTCTCGGCAGCTGTTAGGAGGCGTCCCAGAAGAGGCAGGGTTTGTGCCTGTGTGTGAGGGCGGGGGGTCCAGGGCAGTGACTCAGCAGGAGGGAGCCCCACCCTGCCCGGCCCCACCTAGCCACCCATGTCACCCTGGTTTGGTTTTTCTCTGGTCTTCCTTGTTACAAGCCAGGCATCTAGGGCCACATGACCACAGACTTTGTTTCTTTATGGAAGATGGCCCTGAAAAGAAGGCCACCGCTGATGCTGAAGAGAGCAATGATGTGTCCTGGTCAGAAAAATGCCGTTTGGGTGTAATAATACCAGAGGAGATCGGGGCTTCGCTTTGTGGCCAGAGGGGTCAGGGCTTGCTCAACTGTTAAATAAATGATCAATTAGCAAATGTTCTAGTTGCACTGAGAAAAACAACAATAAAACATGCAACATAACTGTCCAGCAAAATGGAAATGATTAAGGAAGTTTGTGACATCCGCCCCATGGATGGATATTCTGAGTCATTCTCGATGACACATGTTAATGATTACCACCAGCGCCTGCATGTGGCAAGCTTGTTTTCAGTCCTCCCGGAGTCAGGGGGCCTTCGGGAAGCTGATGGGACCTGTACAGCTCAGCGGGAGAACAAGCACTGCCTAAGATTTCAGGGGGCTCATGGGGCCCTCTCAGCCCATCCAGGGGCCCCCGCACTGTGTCGGAGGAGGCTCTGGTCCACAGCCATTTTGAAAAGTGGATTTAGTGAGCGCTTCCCGCAGGGCATCTGTGAGCTGGTGGATTCTGGAAGGTCTCAGGTCGAGAAATGCTGTGTCTCAGAGACTCGGGGCTGGGAGGCAGCCCGTGAGTGTTGAGAGGACTCTGACCGCTGTGCCCATCTTCCAGAGGGGAAGAGGGAGACTGAGCCGTCAGGCCACCCAGGAGTGCGCCACCTGGTCAGTTTGTTCCTCTCCATGATCTTCGGCAGCGACCGCAGCGTCTGCTGCAGGGTGGGTGTTGAGACAAGATTCATCATTAAAGGATGGTCAAGCGTCCCCCAAGCTTGGACCAGAGGGAAGTCAGGCCTGGGGTGATTCTGCATTAGAGGATGAGACGAGCCCAGCCCAGCTCTGCCTGCTCACTCGGGGTCCTTTGAGGACACGCCCTTCATCTTTACCGGCCTCACTGGGTGGACTGAGAAGGCCCAAGGGGGAGTAGGAGGAGGGAGTGGGTTTGTCTTAGCTGTCAGTTCCCGGGATCCCCAGCCTAAGGCCCCCGCAGCTGGGATTGGTATCCCTGTCTGGCCTGATTCATTTCGAGCCGTGTCCCCGAGAGGCCTCCTGGGGAGGCATCGCCAGGCCCATCAGCAGTAACCCCAAGCCCTGCAGGCCCCTTGGGCTTGTCCCCACCTCCAGCTCGCTTTCTACGGAGGGGCTGGCTTGGGCTGGGCACCTTGTCAGTCTAGGCCGCTGGGGTTCACGCCCCTCCCCGCCTGCCTCTGCAGGTGTGTGATGGGAAATCCTGTTCTGACTCAAAAAGGAACCCACCCCCCCTTCTTTTGCCTTCCTGACTCACTTCCTCCTTCTGCTGACCATTTTGCAGCATGGCACAGGCGCTGCAGCCAGACGGGCCTGGGCCTGCTCCCGGCTCTGCGCCCCAGTAGCTGTCTGACCTGGCCAGGCAAGATGGCCCCTCTGAGCCTCAGTTTCCCCATCTGCAAGGTGGCGCCGTCAGCCCTGCCTCGGTGCTTGGTGGGTAATGGGTGTACAGCATCTGCCCTGCGCCTGTGCACAGCAGGTGGCCTCACATGTAGGAACTTTTGGTGACATTTTCCCCAACCCACAGGAACCTTCTTTGGCATCCAAAGATCAAGACCCATGGTGACCTTGACACCCATCCAGGGCAATCACAGGGTCACAGATGAGCCCAGGACGGGGACAGAGTAGCAGCAGGCAGGACCCATGTCACCCACCGGATAACTCTGGCTATGGTATGCGGCCGGTGCTTTGCCGGGAGAGGACCGTGAGGACGAGCTTTGAGCGCAGACACCGCGGGGAGGCTGGAGGCTGCTCTGGACAGCACATCAGATGCCTGCGCGTCACTCAGTTGTTGAGAAAGAATCCTGTGACTTGAACACTTGGCTCTTTTTTTGAAGAGCAGGTTTCCAAACGAAGGATGCCTTAGGGTTAAATGGAGATTTGCAAGGTGTTTCCTAGCTTGCGACCTAAGGTGACGTGTTGCAAGGAGCCTGCTTGGTGCAGGGTTGTTTCCAGATGGTTGGTCAGATGCTGCCCCGGCTGCTTGTGCGTCTGTCACTGACCAGAGCATGTCTTTCCCTTGCTCACAGACCCTCACTGGCTCCCTATTGCCCACAGACTAAAGCCGGTGGCCCCTTTGAATCCGGTGCTGTGCAGGTCCCCCAGCCTGCCTCTCTCCAACCCTGCTTCCTTCCGTCTCCCGTTAGTTCCCAAGCCCACCCTGCCACCGGAACTTGGCCTCCCGTTTTCCCACCTCCCAGCTTTTGCTCATGTGGGTCCATCCACTTGGCATGCCCTTTCTCACTTCTCATCTTATCCAGACCCTGCTCCTCCTCCACATCTCAGCCAGGGTGTCCCCTCCTCCGTGAGCCCCCCCTGGGGTCCCCTCATCAGCATCCTCACTCCCCTCTCCAGGCTCCAGAGCTGCTTGCGTTCCTCTCCATCGAGCGGCCATAACAGCCTCACTGAGCGCTCATGGTGACGCAGACTGGGAGCTGTGAGGCCCTCAGGCCCCCGCCTGGCCCTACTTTGGGCACATCTGCGTGATGAAGTCAAATGGTCTGAGATTTGACCCCTTGTCTCCCAACTGCCTGCTCTGGGACCTTGGGCAGCCATGACACTGGTCTGAGTGTCCTCATCTGTAGAATGGAAGTGAATATTAAGACCTGCCTCTCACGTAGAGAAGATATTTTTATTGTTAACTCAGCCAACGCTGTTGCACTGAATCGAGTAGCTTCTCACGGGAGAGGGTCTGTTCCTCACAGGAATTTCAGATGCCAGACGATGCCTCCTTGAGTTGAGACCCTGCTGCCCAAGGCCGTGTGAACGCTTCTGAGGGCCTCCCTCAGCCTAGCTTCCTCTGAGGCTGCCCAGGGTCGGCCTGCTTCCCACAGTGATGCCATCCCTGAGGCCATGCCTCCTGCTCCCAGGCCGGCGCTGCCCCCATCCCATCGCGCTACTTGCAGCCCCTCTTTTGGGAGACAGAGTTTGCTTTCTGTTGGTTTCATTGTTTGATTTGAAAATTTCATGCCGTTTGTTCATATAATGCCAGTGAGACCCATTTGGACGCTGTGAGGGTGTGGGGCTCTCAGAAGCAGCCTGGTTGAAGGGGCTGGGTCAGCCACAGCTCTGGAGTCCAAGAGACCCGGGTTCAAACCCCAGCTCTGCCTACTGGGCAATAACAGTGACCGGTTCTGAGATTTTAAAGTCAAGTTATTTCCCCTCTCTGAGCCTCAGTTTCCATATCTCTGCAGTGGGGACGGTGATGACAACCTTCAAAGTTGCCTTAAGGATCGAGTGAAGTAATGACGCCCGGAGAGGGAGGAGCACAGGGACCGGCACCTAATGCCTAATGCTCAGTGACTGGAAGGTACTCTGCCATTTTCAAGAAGACCTCAGGCAGTCCCTTAGCTCCATGTACATCAGTACACCGTTGACAAGGTCCAGGGTTTGGCTCCATGGAAGGAAGAATTTCCTTCTTACCTGAGCTCTGTGACAACAGAGTAGGCTGCCTAGGGTAGGTAGTGAGCCACCCATCACTGGAGGTGTGCAAGAGTCTTGGAAGCCTTTTGGTAGGTATATTTTTAAGGAAATTCAAGCACAGATGGTTGGTTAAACTAGGTCAATTTGAATGGCCCTCTTAGTTTTGGGATTCTGATTGTTTCTCTTTTTAAAAACAGCTTTATTGAGATACAATTCACCCATTTAAAGTGTACAACTCCATGCCTTTTCATGTATTCACAGAGTTGTGCAACCATCACTACAATCATTTTTAGAACATTTTTATTACCCCCAAAAGAAACCCATACAGCCCCCAATCTTCCCACCCGCCCAGCCCTAGGCAACACTAATCTACTTTCTGTCGCTATAGATTTGCCTGTTCTGTGCTTTTCATATAAGTGGAATCACAGTATGTGGTCATTTGTGATTGCCTTCTTTCCCTGAGCATGTTTTCAAGGTTCCTTTTGTTGTAGCGTTCATCATTACTTCATTCCTTTTTATTGCTAAATAATATTCCACGATATCCATACAATACGTTTTATTTATCTATTTGTAAGTTGATGGGCATTTGGGTTGTTTCAACTTTTTTGGCTCTTATGTACACGTGTGTACGAGTTTTTGCGTGGACACATGTATTCATTTCTCTTGCGTATATACCTAGACGTGGAATTGCTGGGTCGTGTGGTAACTCTGTGTTTAATCATTTGAGGACGTGCCAGGCTGTTTTCCAAAGAGGCTGCACCATTTTATATTGTCACCAGCAGCATATGAAGGTTCCACTTTCTCCACGTCTTCACCAATACTTTGTTATTGTCTGTCTTTTTGATTATAGCCATTCTAGTGGGTGTGCAGTGGTGTCTCATTTTGGTTTTAATCTGCATTTCCCTGATGACTGATGATGCTGAGCATCTTTTCATGCGCCTTTTGGCCATTTGTAGGTACATTTTCTTTGAAGAAATGCCTATTCAGATCTTTTGCCTATTTTATAATTGGTTTTTTGTCTTTCTAGACACAAGTCCCTTATCAGATAAATGATTTGCAAAATTTTTCTCCCATTCTGTGGGTTGTCTTTTTACTTTCTTTATGGTGTCCTTTGAAATACAAACGTTTGTAATTTTGATGGAGTCCAGATTATCTTTTTTTGCTTTTGCTTTTGATGTCACGTCTATGAAATCATCGCATAATCCAGGGTCAGGGAGATTTATGCCTATGTTTTCTTCTAAGAATTTTATAGTTTTGGCTCTTATGATTTGGTCTTTGCTCTATTTTGAGTTAGTTTTTGTACATGGTGAGAGGAAGGGGTGTACATTCTTTTGCGTGTGGATATCCAGTTGTCCCCAGCACCATGTGTTGAAAAGACTCTTCTTTTCCCGTTGAGTTGTCTCGGCCCCCTTGTTGAAAATTGTCTGTCAATATGAGAGCTGACTGTTCCTTTATCTCTGGGTCATTCTGAAGAAATGTGATAATCTCCCTCAGAGGCACAGGATGTTTTTAGACCAAGACGAGTCCTGGCCGTGGCTCTGCGTCTGAGCTGCGGCAAGGTCTTGGGTGGCTCTCTTTCCTTCTCTAAGCCTCCGTCTCCCCAGCTATAAAATGGCACAGCTAGATAAGAGGATTCCTGAGAAGTGGTCCAATCGTGACAAGCTGAGGCTCAGGAAGATTTCCCTAGGACCTTTCCCTGGCTCCTTGGGATGTCCCAGCATCCCGTGAGGCCTAGCCCTACAGCCTGAGATCTGGAGCTAGTTTCCAATCTGGGGGTGATGCCAAAAACTTGCTACCCTGGCCTGGCCCCTCGAGGGCCAGCCCTGCGTTTCCAAGAACGTTGGGACTGTGCTCATTAAGGAACCCTCCTCCAGACCAGCTGTGCTCCAGGCCTGGGGACACAGAGCAGGTGAGAGGTGGCCTCCGCCCTTGAAGGCGACAGTCTGATGGAAAGACAGACGCTTCAGCAATGGTCATGTTGCTGCATGCGCCATGCTGGTCGGTGCTGTGTACCAAGGGCTGCAGGTGCAAGGGGGTGGATGGCAAACCACGGCTCGGCAGATAGAGCCGCAGGCCTGGCCCCAGTGCAAACCCTTGCCCTGCTGGGTGTCTGAAGCATCAGGTTGAGCTTCACAGGACGGCACCATCCTCTTCACAGTCCTCCACCCGCCATCCTGCCGCAGCTGTTACTTCACTCACACCTTTGGCTCTCCAGCCGACCCTAACATGCTGCCGGGGGTGCTGCTGACCACTTGTCTCCAGGTAAGGTGCAGTGGTTAAGGGGAAGCCCCTGGAGCCAAGTTGTCTTGGTTTCACTCCCAGCTCTGTGTGCTCTGGGGAAAGTTACTGAACATCTCTGTGCTGTTTCCTTATCTATAATACGGAGATAATAATAGCACCTACCTTGGAGGATATTTGTTTCCAAAGCATTTGAATTGTAAACACACAAAACCTAGAACTGTAGCTTGGAACAATGTAGCATTTACTCCATCAGGCTCTGCCAGCCCACAATCATTATTCCAGCCCACGGCTATTATCCGTGGTAGCACGGTCACGTGGTACGATTAGCCTTTAGGTGGCCAGAACAGAAGATGATCATTACAGTCTTTACACTGGAGAGAGCAGGCCTTCTCGCCAGCGTGTATTTCCCTTACTGACAGTGATTCTGTTAGAAAACGTCCCGAGGACCAGCCCGGTGGCTCAGCGGTTAAGTTCGCACGTTCTGCTTCGGCAGCCCGGGATTCGCCAGTTCAGATCCCAGGTGCAGACATGGCACTGCTTGGCAAGCCATGCTGTGGCAGGCGTCCCATGTATAAAGTAGAGGAAGATGGGCATGGATGTTAGCTCAGGGCCAGTCTTCCTCAGCAAAAAGAGAAGGATTGACGGCAGATGTTAGCTCAGGGCTAATCTTCCTAAAAAAAAAAAAAAGAAAAAACAAAAAGTCACAAGATGAATCGGATGGGCCCTTTTCCTTCGTGACAACCTTCAATTTAAAGCCCATCCATCACAGAGAGGATGGAAGTCAGGCGGCAACTATTGCTCCCACTTGACCAACAAGGAGACTGATGTTTGGGAGCTGGTTGGTGGCAGAGCCTGCACCAGAACCCGTGTTCCCTGGACCCAGTCCTGGGCTCGCTCTGCCCCCAACCCCTGGCCTGAAGGAAGGCTCTGATTGTGGAGTCTCACAGTCTGTGCTTCCGCCCAACTCCCGCCTGTATCAAGTTCCCCTGAACCGGAGCTTGTGTATATCAAGGACAATAAGCCAGAGAGATGCTTGTTCTGGTTCCACATGTTTTCCTTTCCTGAACTAACAATTATCGAGTACCTACTGAGTGCCAGTGGGGGTAGGTGTTATTTATATTTTCCAGATTTATCTATGCATTCATAAATATTTATGAGCACCTGCCAACAGGCCTGCCCTGAGCACGCTGATAGCCTTAGAGGAGGAGCTTGGGAAGTGCTTAGCACAGAGTCCCGGAGCTTAGTAAGGGCGTCCTAAATTACAAATGCGAACTCAGTCAGATGGTTTGGGACCACAAATTAAAACCCCAATGAGACATTCCTACCCACCGATTAGAAAGGCTAAGGTTAAAAAAGACTGAGCAGAGAGGGTGCACGGCAACCAGCACTCTCACGCACTGCTGGTGGGAATATCAGTGGTGCCATCACTTTGGAAAACAGTTTGGCTGTTTCTTAAAATGTAAACATACACCTCCCCTGTGATACAGCCACTCCACTCCTTACGTATTTCTGCAGGAGAAAGGAAAGCGTATGTCCACACACAGGCATTCAGAGCAGCTTCCTTTGTAACGGGCAAAACTGCCTGCTAGTCAGTGGGTGATGGGGAAACGGCCCGTGCTCTGTGCATCCTATGGAATGTCACTCACAGCAGAGAGGAGTGAACCACTGATACAGACAGCAACGCGGCCGAGTCTCAGAGTCGTTATGCTGAGTGAAAGAAGCCAGACACCCCCCCTTCAAAAACCCCACATCCTGTATCATTCCATTTATGTAAGACTCCCCAGCAAAGGCAAATTAACCTCTAGTGACAGTAAGCAGATCAGCGGCTGCCTGGGACAGGGTGTGGGCAGGAGGGAGGGGTTAGAAATGGGATCAGGAGACACTGGGGGTGATAGATATGCTCTTTATCCTATTTGGGGTGACGGTTTTATGGGTGTATATGTCAAAACCCATCAAGTTGTACATTTAAATGTGTTTATTGTTTATCAATTATACCCCCAATAAAGCTGTTAAAAATAAAGGTAACCCTATCTCCAGTCAATCAATCAATAAGATGAATCTGACCCTGCCTTCTTTTAGGGAGCTCCTGTGGTTTGGGCTAACAGTAAAATACAAACAGCCTGGTCCGACTGCTGGTCCCGTCCTGGGTCCAGCCTTGCTAACCTTGCTGGGCCCAAACCCTGGTTTTCTCACTGTAAGATGGGACGGATAATAGTACCTACTTCCTAGGGTTGTTGGGAGGAGAACACAGGAAAATCTGTGCAATGAATGGTAGCATGCAGAGGTCCCCGGGGGGGAGGGGGCAAGGAAAGGAGGGGTTGTTCCTACAGGGGAGAGGACGCTGGTGTCCCCTCTGAGTGGCTGTGAGCTGAATCTTGAAAGAACAGGGACAAGTTTGCTGGAAGGAGCTGTGGAGGAATCGGGGAGGACTTACCCGGCAGAACTAAGCCCGGGAGGCAGCACCCAGACTCTCAGCTTCTGGAAACACGGGTGGTGTGGTGCCGCTGGTGTGCAGGGACCAGGAGCACCGTGGGGAGTCAGGACTGTAGGATCACGTGGGAGCTCCATCCTTGAGGGTTCCGAGCTGCGCTGGCTTCATCCTCCAGGCCAGGGTTTCTCAAAAGGGGATCTGCGGAAGATTTCTGCAGAGACCACCAGTTCCATGAGAAGTTTTGAAATTTTTTTCTAATTAAAACAAACAAAAACTTGAAAACCCTCTATTTTGGTGCAATGGTTTTGAATTGAAAGACATTTTCATCTAGTAGGAAGCTCTCATTTCTAAAGTCTGCATTGATAAGAGTAGGTTCTGAGTATTTGTTATTGTACAGCCATAATTTTCTTTGAAAAAGATCTGTCTGTGCCTTATTCAGGTTCGAGGGCAGCAGGAGGTAGGTGGCAAGGTGTGTATGGTCATTGTGATCAGACCTGCACCCCTGGACTGTGGTGCAGACGGTCCAGGGAGGGGGCTCTGGTTCGTAAGAGATGCTGAGGAAGCTGGGCCAGGTGGCCAGGCAGGTGCGGTGGGTTCAGGGATGACTGTGGGATCGCCCCTCTGTGGGGAAGATTCCTGCCTGAGAGAAGGTGTGAGGCTCTGGGGGCCTGCCATGTGCCTCTGATTCCCAGGGCTAATGAGAGAGAGGCCTGGGGTGGGGGGAGACGTAATGGGGATGTCTGTCACTGCCAAGCGGTCATGGATGCTGGTGTGGGTCACTTGGGGAGGAAGGTGAGGGCAGATGAGGGACAAGGAGCTGACATCCCATCCTGGCAGCTCCACCCCACCGGTCCAGATCTTCTCAAGGAGGGGCCTTGGGGGCTGGAGCAGCACCTGGGGTGGCCTTGCCACGGGCCAGATGGGCTCATCTACAGGGTACTTGGGAGTGCTGGTGGTGTTTTCCCTGCAGAGGCATGGGGTTGGGTCACAGCCCACAGTGTGAAAATCCAACACCCACCTACGGCTCCCTTTCTCAATCAGGGGCCGGCCAGGCGGCCTTGATTGGTCTGCCCAGCCTCACGCCTGTGGTCCGAGGCACTCAGTGTCCCAGCCAGGTCTGACCGGTCCCCTGACGCCCTGCCCAGCGCTTTTCGACCTGCAGCTGAGGCCTGTTCCTGCCTCTCCGATCCCTGACCGTCCCGCCCACACTGCCAGCAGCCGGCTGTGACCCTGGGGCCAGGGCGCCCTTCTGGACTCCCCTTATAACCCCCCTCAGGGAGCCCTCCCCTTCGCGGCCTCTGATTGGCTGCCCTCCAGCAGCCTGAGCCAATCACACCTGGGCCCGAGGAGCTAAGGCCCCACCCCTTGGAGCCACCTCCCGGGCCCCTGGATGCCTGTCTGGCGGCCCAGCCTTATGCCCCCGCTTCTCGCTGAGGGGCTGTGTGCCATCTCTGTCCTCCCAGAGGTTTATATCTGACCGAGCGTTGCCAGTAGAAATCGTGGCGTCCTCCACTCTCTGCCTTTTGATGGGGAGCTTGGGTTTAGTTAATTTCAGAGTGATTGGAAATGCTGATATAAAGTCAGTGGATCTCTGGAAGGAGCCGGGCCACAGAGCAGACCGTTTTCACCACCAAACACCGTTTATCAGTGATGGCAGAGCTGCTTGAAAATAGCTGTCCGAGCGCTGGTCTTGGAAGCAGTGGCTGGCCCACCCACTTTGTGGCTGGCTTGTAAAGTGGACCCCACAACCCTGTTACTAAGCAAGGTGTCTTGCATAAATATTTACAAGCCGATGGACAGAGGGTGGGTTGTGGCGCCTTTTGGCCTGTGTGGCTTTGGTGCAATGCCTTAGCCTCTCCAAGCCTGTGGTTACCTCTCGGATGGGATAAAGCCCAGGAATTGTTCCCAACTCTAATTCAGCTGTCTTGGAGGGTTGTTGTAAGAGTGTATAAGATGGTGTGAGAGTTCCTGGTCCAAAGACCCTTTTAGATGCTGCCGAGAGTTCCTGTCCCTCCTTTTTACACACTTTGCTCTCAGAATCGCCTTCTGCAAATTCCACATAAGAGCGTATTGCCAGGACCATTCCGGTGCTCTGAACGATACTCTGAGTGATGGCCTCTCTGCTATATTGTAAACACAAGAGAGCGTTCCCAGAATCCACTTGGAATAAGCTTTGGGATTAAAACCAGCTGCCCGCTCAGTTCCTGAAATCCCATCGGTGTGTGTCAGACTAAGGGTGGAAACTGTGTGTGGCAGGGCAGGACTGAGTCACCGGGAAGCCAAGCGAGTCACAGGAAGGGGAGCGCACCCATGCCAGGGCTCTGGGTCAGCTGGTGGTGGGGGCCCCTGGCCCGGTTGGCGGAGCAGGCACACCAGGCTGTAACTGCCTGTGGGGCCTGCCATGGGAGCTGGGCTTTACTCGAGTCTGAATCCTGAGGGCTTCTGGGGTCCAGAGCAAAATGCCAGTGGGCAGCCGGGTTGGCACAGGACCAGAGTGACTGGGTACCCTATGATGAGGCTGCCTGGCAGCTGGGGCCTTAGCTTATTGTCTCCAATGCTAGGTCCTTGAGCTGAGGCCCAGATTTATGCCCTGGAGTCACCTTCCTGGAACTTAGATGCTCATCGAGGGTGACCCACAGGGGGCTGGCTGCCCCAGGCTCCCTCCACTGCATGGGCAGCAATCACTGGGGTTCCAGGGTCGGGAGTCAGGTCGGGGTGTGGAAGCCGGGTAGCACCGCGCTGTTTCAGAGCAAAGGCTCTGGACTCAGGCTGTCCTGGGTTCAAGTCCCGCCTCTGCCACTTAACATCCCTCTGACTTTGAGCAGTGTTGTGAGTATCCGCCATCCTCAGTTTTCTCAGCTGTGAAGAAGAGATAAGTGTCTCGCTGGGTCTTTGTAAGGTAAATGAATTAATAGCTATAAGTCCTTTATCTTAGAGTTGGGCACACAGAGAATGCCAATCCGTGTGGGCTATGATGACTGTTATCGTTAATCCTGCATCTGCCACTTTTTGGCAGGCTGTTCACTTTGCTGAGTCTGTTTCCATCTTTGTAAAATTGTACTAATAATGCCTGCCACGTGACAGCCACTCCGTGAACCTGACTTTGCCCCTCTCTGTGCTTGGGAGGAGTTTGTTGTCCTGTGTTGAGGGTGGTCCCTGATGGGATTAGGTTAGGTCCTAAGCAGGATTCTTGGAGCTTGGGGCTCACGGAATGGCGAGTGGAGTTACAGTATCTGCACATTCCCAGAGACGTTTTAGAATTGCTGCCATGGTGTCAGAGGGGTTGAGGCAGGGGCTGTCCCAACCTGGTCCTTATGGGGTGTCTGCCCCTCACCGGTGGCAATGCAGAGCCAAGTAGGGGCCTCCACTCTGCAGCCTTGGCCTCACAGGGCCCAGGAAGAGGAAGAGAGAGGAAGGAAGGGCTAAGCCGACCAGCCCCCAGGAGACAGGGTTCTGAGCCCCGGTCAGCAATCCATGGACTCCCCATCGAGGCTGACCTGGCGAGCAGTCAGTGTCAGGCACTTTTGTTGGTGCCAGTACCCTGTCCTTTTTCCTGCAAGGCTGGTTTCCCTGGAGACCAAATTGCAGCCCAGCCAGTTGCTCCGAGGCCGAGAATCAGGGCAAAGGGAGCTGGTGTCCTTTGCAGTCTCCAAATGGACGGCCTCTGCAGTCCTGGCCTGGGAGCCTCGCATCCATTCCTCCTGTCCCCTGCTCTGCCCTGGGTCACAGGAGGGCTGATGTCTGTGGGCTGCAACGCACAGGCTCCCCTGTGCTGGTCCAGGGATTTCTCCTGCAGCCAACAGGCTCTCCGCCCTGGCTGGGGGTGTGTTTCTTTTGAGGCTCCAGCTCCTGTTGCTCAGGGGCTCCCACCTGGTCTGCTAGCATCACCTCCCTGCTTCGTCCCTCTGGCCTAGTGATGGAAGAGACCAGTCTCTGGGTTCCCCTTTGTCTCCTGGCAGTTTCTCAGCTCCTTCACCCCCGTGTAGCCAGGCCTTTCTGGTTTGCTGCTGGACTCGGAGTGGATTTCCTCAGCCTGGTTGGACCCTGTCCGATACAGGGTTGCTGTCCTCCCCAGGACAGTTCTGCCTGATGCCCCGATGGGCGGTGGAGTTGAACTTGGTTTTGGAGGCAGTGTGGTCGGTGAGACAAGCCCAGGCTTTGGAATCCAGCAGAACAGGGTTCAAATTTTAGTGCTGCCCTGATGGGTGGCTCTGTGTACTGGACCAGTTCCTCCAGTCCCAGTGTTCTGGTCTGCAATTGAGGGAGGTGATGGCAGCCCTACCTACTGAACACCTGTTCCTGAGCAGGTGCCAGGTGAGACCCCACAGCATTCTAACAGGAAGGTGCTCTTGCCATCTCCGTGGTGGGGAGAAAGAAGCTCCGCCCACCGAGGCCTCCAGCCAATCAGCCGCGGCGCTGAGCCCCAGGGGAAGCCCCACTGCTCCACCTCTGCTGCCTCCTGTTTGCCCTGCCTCCCAGGCCAGGGATGCTCTGAGGACTAACGGGGGCCTTTTACACAGTGCCTAGAATGATATAGGGTTTCCACCATCTCAGAAATGTTAGCAGCCTCCTCTGCCCTGTGAAGTCTACATTGCGTTTTCCAGCGCCCTTCTGTCCACCGCACTCTTCTGCCTCCTCACTTCACTCTGAGCCTTTTCAATGACTCTAAGTTCTCCCTTTTTGAGGAGATGGCTCAGGCCTGCAGCTCAGATTCTGGAAGCTTCTCAGCCTTCCCCAAAGTACATCCTCATAGTCCATTCCTGGAGAAACTGTGTCCCCAGCCGTGCCAGCGGGTCCTGCCTGCTTGCTGTGGACATGTCAGTTCTCACAGACTGATGGCTTTTGACTCAGATTCCGCCTGAGCACAGGCTCTGTCTTAACTCTGCTCCATCGTCTGCACTGACTCGGCTTGTCTGTCGTCAAGGCAAAAAAGTCATTTCCCTTCCGGCTGCCATTTGTGATAACCACGTGGGATGCTGAAAACCAAGGCTGTTTCCTCTCTAACCGCCTCCTCTGGCAGACAGCGCTTGCTAGAACCAGAAAGAACCACGTCCTCCTGCCCAGCCCTCTCTCGCCAGTTCCTCAGGGACGACCCAGAGACACACCCAGCGCCCCAGTCTCCTGCTGCTAGCAGCCACACCCCAGGGCTGCTTCTTGGACTTGGAAATGAAAACGGTATTTTTTCCTTTTTTTTCACCCTTGAGCACTTTTTTTTTTTCTTTTGCCAAAGTGTGTGGAAAATACTTAGTGCCTTTTTTTATACTGTATCCGTTCAGCTGGTCCAAGAAGGACAGACACACTTGTCAAAGATGAGAATCCTCCCCTCCCTCCCAGAGAGGCACGCGTGCCGTGCCCCCTCCCACAGAGTCCTTGGTCTCTGCACTGACCCCAGCCTCCACCCACTCCTTTGTGAGTGCTTCACCTTTCTACCCACTCTGGCCAGGGTGACCTTTCTGAAGCTCAGAAATAGTTGTGTCACCCCCACCTGAACCCTTGCTGGCTCCCTATTGCCCCCAGGGAGCAGCTCAGCCTCCTGGATGTGGCTCCTCAGGCTCTGATCTGGCCCTTACCACCCCCCCCCCCAGCTTCCTCCTTTGGCTCGCCTTGTTCCTATGCTCCAGCCTCACCATCCCCCAGGGTACCACCAGCCTCCTCCCAGCCCTCGGCATGCAACACCTCCCACTTAGCCCACCCGCCCCGGGCCAGGTGACAACCCCTCCTTGGTGGCCCTGTGGCCGCTGTGCTCCCCTCTCTTAAAGCTCACATTGGTCCTTCTCGTGGGACATGGAGCACCATGGGGCCAGAGCTTTACCTGGTTCCTCTCTGAATCCTCAGCATCAGCACTCTCTGGCTGTTGAGACGCACAATGTGTTAGTCCGCAGCCACCCCTGTCCTGCCGCACACCCTGATTGGTTTGAGAGCCGCCATCTGGATGCAGGTTCCTAAGGAAGGAAACGGTCCACCTGACACAGGAGGCACTTAGGGTAAAAAAGGACCCGCCTCCAAGTCTGGAGTGTGTCCCAGGCGCTGGGGAAGAGGTGTTTCATCAACCACATCTAGGTGTTATCACCGGGATGTTTGTGTCCCCCCAGAATTCACATGTTGAAATCCTAACCCCCAAAAGTGATGGTGTGAGGAGGTGGGGCCTTGGGAGTTGATTAGGTCATGAGAGTGGAGCCTCACGAGTGGGATTAGTGTTCTTATGAAAGAGCCCCCACAGAGTGCCCTAGCCTCTTCCACCATGTGACGATAGAACATAAAGTCTGTGACCCAGAAGAGGGCCCTCGCTGGACCGTGCTGGCACCCTGAGCTTAGACTTCCAGCTTCCAGACCGCTGAGAAACATGTTTCTGTTGTGTATAAGCCATCCAGTCTGTGGCATTTTGTGACAGCAGTCCAGAGGGACCAAGACAACTCATCTTCCAGATAAGGAGATGGAGACCCAGAGAGGTTAAGCAAATTGTCAGATGTCACACAGCTAGGGCATAGTGGGGCTAGGACCCCCAGGACCAATTCTAGGTCCTTCTCGTACCTGCCCTATCCCAGGATACGTGCCTGTGGTCACTTAGTCAGCTAGCTTTGCCTGCTGGCCACTGGGGCTTCCTGCAGCTGCTGGTTGTAGCCTTGGGCCATCTAAAACAGGGCTACAAGCTACAGCCCATAGACCACATTCTGCCAGTGGTCTGTTTTGGTACAGCCCATGAATGTAGAATGGTTCTTCCATTTTTAGAGGGTTGTAAAATCAAAGAAGAGTTTGCAACAGAGGCAGTATGTGGCCTGCAAAGTCTAAAAATATTTACTACCTGACCATTTAAAACAAGAGTGTGCCCCGCTGCTGATGTTAAAGGTCCCCTGGACCAGCTCCCTTGGGAGTGGCGTGGGGAGTAATTGCATGTGGCCTCACCCTGACCTGCCTTAGAAGGGCCACGATGCTGGAAGTGGCACTCTGAGCTGGCTGAGGGGCTCCATAGGGACACGGGGGCCAGAGCCCAGGCCAGGCGGACGGTCTGAGGGTGGAGGCTGGCTCAGAGATCTCAGCAATGTGGACCCGCTCAATCCACAACCTCGGAGTCCCTCAGAGATGCTCTGTTCAACACTCACAGTGTCCAGATGGGGAAACCGAGGCCCGGCGAGCAAAGGCACTTGCTCAGGGTAAACGTGCAGAATCCCAGTCCAGGGCTCCTTCTGCTTTCCAGCCTCAGGAGGGAAGGCCCCTCGTCTGCTCCGCCCAGTACCGGGCTGGCCATTTCCTCTGCTCCTTCCTTCCTGCAGTCGGCATTCATCATTCATGACGGGCGGGTGATTCTCCTCGCTAGCTCAGGGCCTCAGGGTAGTAGGGCACCGCCCTGCTCCCAGGCCAGAGGGGAGACGGGCCTGCCCAGAAGAGGGTGCTCGGTGGTCACAGGCACTCTGGGTTCCTCAGCAGGTGACGATGCTTTGGGGAGGCGCAGGCTTCTAGCAGAGGGGTCTGATCCAGGCCTGGCCGTGTCCGAGAGGACACTGTGTGCTAACAACTGCTCGCCTGCCTGGGCTGGGTTGTGAGGAGGGATGTGGCTTTGAAGAAGCGAGGCTGGAGACACTTGGGGGCCAATCAGAAGACCCGGCTGCAACAGATCTTTTAAGTAGGGCAACAGCCAGCTGCGTCTGTGTTTTAGAAGCCCCTCCAGCTGCCGCCTGGAGCAGGGATGGGGAGAGGGCCAGAAGCTGATTTGAGTTCTCTGAGGACCGAGCGCCTCTATTCATCAGAGGAGGTGCTGGGGGCCGCCTCTTTGAGGCAGGGTCTGCACTGCCTTGCCCACCTGGCCATGTGGTGATCTGTCTCTCTGAGGCCTCCACCTCCCGCCCTGGCTTCTGCAAAGGGAAATCCATGAGGTTTTGTAGTGAGCTTTTGGCGAGGGACGCTTAGGGGGAGCATCTTCCTGGGCCTTAAACCAATTGTGGTTGTCTTTCTAGAGCTGCTCATTTGCTTTTTTTTGAGGAAGATTAGCCTTGAGCTAACATCTGCTGCGAATCCTCCTCTTTTTGCTGAGAAAGACTGTCCCTGAGCTAACATCCATGCCCATCTTCCTCTACTTTCTATGTGGGACGCCTGCCACAGCATGGCTTGCCAAGCGGTGCCGTGTCCGCACCCAGGATCGCAACCAGCGAACCCCGGGCCGCTGAAGCAGAATGTGTGAACTTAACTGTTGCGCCATCGGGCCAGCCCCAGGCTCATTTGGTTTTTAACTTCAGACTTTTAAACTTGTGTAAGGAAACAGGCTGTCCTTTGCATTGGCTGTTAGAAGCTCAGGGCAGGAGCCTTACTCGGGGTCCGTGGACCGACAGGGAGCTACGGAAAGAATTTAGGGGCCCAGAACTTGGATAGGAAACTAACGCCGTTCTTATTGCTACTAATCTCTAGCCAATAGCAATTCCTTCAGTTACACATGAGGCAAAACAAAAACAAAGCCGCTCTTGTCTCAGCGGTGCCCGGGGCTTTGTCACATGTATTTTTATGTTGCATTGCAGCTGTTGTAGATTTCTTGAAATGTCATTTGCGCCCATCACTATTTCAAAATTACGGTGGTTATTGGACTCATTGTTAGATCTTGTGACTTAATGTGTTAATAAAGTGTGTGCACGCATATCTCATGAATTCGATTTTTAATATTTTCATAACTATATTTTAATATGATTGGTTTCCTTCGTAGTTCTGTGCACTTTATTCTCAGCATTTAAAGCCTTTATTCTGAGAAGGGGTCCGCAGAAAAAGTTAAGAGCCCGTCTACTCTCCTCGACACCCCCACCCCGGCTTGCAGCTCGTTCACCTGCAGCCCGTACTGCGTTCTAGGTGCAGCCTCTCTCCTGGGAGATTCTCGAGGCCGGGGTGGGGCCTGCTCATTGGCTGCTGTGGCGTCCCTGGAGCCTGAGCTTAGTTCCTGTGCGTTCCATTGAATTGGAACGAAATGATTGAGCGGAACAGGCCCAGAGACCCCAGTCTCTTGAACTCTGCCTGTAACCTCGCCAAGCCTACAGTTAGTTAGGTCCTTCAGCTGATCTGTGGGTCTGAGGCCCACCCGAGCCACCCCCCACCACCCGCTGGACACCTTGTGTTCCATCCTGTGTACCTCAGGGTCTCCAAACCCCAGCCTCACAGGCTCCGGGCCTTTCCAGCTGGAAGGGTCTCCAAGCCCTCGCTGTCTTTGGGTGATGAGAGCTGTGCTTTGTCACATCATCTGAAACTCTGGGAGACGAGTTTCTGCCTCTCTCCTTCCTTGCTTTGTAAAAATAAAAGCTGAGCTTTTGGAAGCCAGTCAAGTCACACACTAGACAGGAGATTAAAGCCACAATGAACCAATTTAAACGCCTGCACATTCTAATGTGTTTCCAAACAGAGCATTCAAAGATGGGGAGTGGCTGCAGGGAACATATTAACTGGCTAGAAAAAATCAAAACAGCTCTGAAAGAAAACAGCGTTGGGAGACTGATCTCCAAACCACGGGCCCACGTCCCGGAGCAAAGCCCACTCTGCGTCGCCCGCTCCCTTCCCCTCGCTGACGCGTCCTTCCCCCCAGCGCGCATCTGGTGGCGGGTCTCCTGCAGTCCGATGGCAGAGCCCGCCCAGTGCAGGGACCCGGAGGGGGCCCAGGTTCCCAGTCCACACTTACGGAACAACCAGCTGATGCTGGAGAACTGAGGGCCCGTGAACAATTCAGCCAATGTTAAGAAACTGTTTGTTTATTTTATTTAAAAGTAACGATTTCCTTTCTGGAAAATTCACAAAGTGCCTAAGAGGAAGAATAAGGAAACAGGTAAACTTCCAACTGTGGTTCCACAGACCACGGACAAATCGTCCTTAACCAAGTGGCCTCCGAGGACACCAGGCCGGGAAAGGAGAGGCCTGAGCTCACAGGGGGCGGCTGCAGCCACTTCTGCCAGTTCAGTCACACGGACCCTGTAATGGCAAGACTTCCCAACCTTTCTCTACGAGTCTAGTTTTTTTGTGGTTGTTTTGTTGCATTTTTATTAATCATAGAGTTGTGACTACTAAATATACGACTTGGTCTCGTTTTTTGGTATTATCGTTATATCCTAAGAATTCTCCATCACAAATTCATTTTAAGCGTACTTTTTGTTGGCTGAATAATATTCTGAAATGCAAGTCTACCTTGCTTTAGCTAACTCATCCCCTGTTATTGGCATTTGGGTTGTTTCTAGTTTTATTTTGTTATGCCTTTTTAACTAATGCTGTGATCAATTTTTGGGGCACTGAGCTTTATACTGATTCTGGGCTATTTCAACCTTTGTGGAGGGCTTACTCTGTGCAAGGCATTATGGGAGATTGGAGGTTAAGCTGGACCCAATCCCTTCACCTCAGATGCAGATATAAATACCTTTAATCCACTGTAGGTTCTAGTGTCCATAAGCTGACAATTAGAACTGGAATACAGAAGAATTTTGCTGGGTTTATGGGACTTTAAGAAAGTTACGTGAGAAAATCAAAGACTCTGCATCCACTGCTAAAAGGTGAGAGGAAGAGAGGAAGGAGGCGTGTAGCCTGGGGCGCTGGCTTGGCTGGGAGGCCTGGGCCAGCAGGCAGGCGTCACCTGTGACAGGCAGAGCAAGTGGGCGTCATCTCGGGTGCTGAGCCAGTTGATTGTCAGTGGCTGCCAGGAGGCAGGAGGTCCCTGGCTCGGTGGAAACACGAGCAACGTCTGCCGTGGATCCCAGCTGGTGGAGAAGGGGCCGCAAGACCCCTGGCTGACGTGGCCGGCCCCAGCCTGAGAGGTTAATTCCAGGTGAGGTTCGGAGACTGCCATCAGCTTGGCCGATGCCAAAAATTGTGTTTCTTAGGTGGGGGATTCTCGATCCATTCAGATGAAGATTCATTATCTGTCACCGTCATCTCAGACTGTATGTGTTTTAGGAGGGGCTTCAACCCAAAGAGACAGAAGAGAGCGGCCCCCGAGTCCCAAGGTGGGATCAGCGGGGAGCAGAGAAGCCAAGAGGCGCAGAGAGTCTCTGCTAACCCAGTGCCCAGGGCCGCTCTCCCTGCTCCGGGACAGGAGAGCCCAGACCCATCCTCCTGCCGGGCCACTTTCCAGTCCCCGGGCCCCTTGACAAACACAATCGCCGCTGGCTGTGTCGCCCGAGTTGCAGCACCAGGAGGGGTGTTGGTGGGTCTGGCCCCAGTGTCCGTCTCCCACCCCCTCGCCGCCCTGTCGCAGACCCTGCGTCTGGCCGTCTGCCCCATCTCACGTGGTCCTGTCTCCAGCCCGCAGGTGCAATGACGCAGCAGCCACAGGAGGGTTTTGACAGGAGCGTGGAGGACGCGCGGCAGTGGATGAAGGCTGTGCAGGAGCGGCTGCAGATCAGCGACAACACCCAGGGACCACGTGCGGCCCTGGAGGCCAGGCTGCGGGAGACCGAGGTAGGCAGCAGCTGCCGAGGCCACCACAGCCCTGTGGCCTGGGCTGCATCCCTTCCTCTCTGCCCTCAGGTTTCCCGACGTGTCAGCGGCAGCGGTGGACTAGACTAGTGTTTCTCAAACTCTGGTACATCTGAGTCTCCCGGGGATTTTGGCTTAAGTGCAGGTTCTGACCCAGGAGGTCGAGGTGGGCCCGAGATGTGGCATTTCTGACATGCTCCAGGTGGCGATTTTGCTGCCGATTCCAGGTCCATACTTTCATAGTAAGGGTCTGGAGCCCGCCTTCTGGCCCTCCTGTCCTGACAGGGGGCACCGTGCAGCCAGGTGGCCCCCACCTCAGCTGGCCCAGCCTGGCTTCCTCCCCGTCCCTGCTTCCCTGTGGCTGAGGTCCCTGCGGGTCTGGTGGGCCCAGGTCAGCCTTCAGGGGAATGGGGAGGGGGCTCTGCCCAGTGAGGAGGGACCCCCTCAGCTCCTCCAGGGCCAGGGACTGGCTCTACCCCCAACCTGGCACAAGGCAGGGCTCAGTGCATGGGGTGCTGCACTGACCAGAAGTGTGGATGCCCAGTGCCTGGCCTGGCATTGAGGTGCCCCCATCTGAGGGCATGTGCTCCAGGCCAGGGGGCAAGGGGGACGAGCACTGGACTCAGAGTCAGAGACCTGGGTTATAGATCTCCTTGCTGATGCTAGAGTGCTGTGTGACCTCAGCCAAGTCCCTGTCCCTCTCTGGGCCTCAGTTTTCCATCTGGAAGCAAAGCGGTTGACTTACATGTCTCTCGAGTCACCTCCGTTGAGATATTCCACAATTCTAATTTATCACCTGTCAATGGTTGCTTTTAAGGGGGCGCTTACCTTCTCCTTCACAAGCTGATCCCCCGACTCGGAGCTAACCCCACACCCAGATCCCTGTGTGCTTTCTTTTTTTGTGCTCTCCTATTGATTTTGTGCATTTTACTGAAAATAGCGAATACTCTTTTGCAAGTGGACAGTGAAAGTGAAGACTTTACACCACCTTTCAGGGTAATGATTTAAGCTTCACCACGTTATGAGGGAGGGGCCATTGTCCATTGTCTGCCTTTACCGTGGGGAAACTGAGTCTTGGGGCGGTCGTGTGGCTTGTCCGAGTTGCAGAGGTCTCTGGAAGGACGTCCGCCATGGAATTCGGGGCTCCTGCCTCCTCGTCAGGTGAGCGTCCTGCTGCTGTAAGCATCACGTGCTTGTCAGGAGCCAGGTCTTCACAGCAAACTCGTGCCTGGCTGGGTCAGGGAGCGGGGGCCCCGGTTTCGCAAACATTCTGTCTGATAAAAACGCTCGCTGGACTAGAGAGAGGACAGACTGTGGGGTCTGCACGGCCTGGGTTCAAATCCCAGCTCCGATTCTTGCTGGTGATTCCCTGCCAGTCACTTGACCCTGCTGGGTCTCAGTTTACCTCCCTTCTGGAATGGTGTGGTGCTGATTCTCAGAATGCTGACCTGAGGCAAGCGGGGGACACCAAAGGGGCTCAGTAAGGGGTGGCGTTGTTGCCAAATGAATGACTGTTCGCTTAGGAGAAAGCACTGTGCTACCTGCGAAGCTCGATGCCAGTGCCCGGAGCTGGCGGTGACCGTGACGCCCTCTGCCACCCCTTCCCCGCCCCGGTCCCCCACCAATGCTTTTCTCCCCAGTCACCTGCCGTCCAATTTGCCCTCAGAATAGTCCTTCTCTGTCCTCCTTGGCTGACCCCATGGGCCTGAGACCCTCCCCTTTGGTCCCGATCCCCCCCAGGCCTCCAACCAGGGCCTCGGGACCCAGGTGAGCGTCCCTGGTCCCAACACAGCCCCTTGCCACATACCTTGATTAATACAGCCCTGCACCTCTGAGGCCAGCACAGCGAGGCCCGCGTCTCCCAGGGGGAAAGGTCGCCATCCCCGTGTGACCGTCACCGCCGAAAGGAGGGGGTGACCGCTCCTGAGCGATCCGGTCAGAGGCTTCCCGGTTGGATGTGAAGTGAGTGCAGAACCTGGGGCACTTGGGGCGCCCCCAGGAGGTCACGTCCCCCGGCCTGGGGCGTCAAGAGAGGCCTCTGAGGACCTTTACTGCCAAGGCTTAAGTGAGGAGCAGTTAGCCAGATTGGAGATGCAGGGGGGACGGAGGGGAGGAGGGGCTCCAGGTGGAGGGACAGCGTGGGAGGGGCACTGGAGGTGGGCACGGCAGGGGGCACGTGCGGGAGCCCCGACAGGGTTGGTGTTGGGGCAGCGTCGACCGTCAGGCAGAAGCGGGAGACAGGGCCAGAGAGCAGGGCAGGGGTCAGAGGGTGACAGCCTCGAACGCCGAGCCAAGGAGGATTCTGAGCCAGGGCGGATTGGAAACTGGAAGGTCAGGCGTTGAAGGGATGGGGCAAGCCTGGAGGTGGGAGAGGAGGTGGCAGCCCAAAGCCCCCTCCCTGGTCAGACTTGGCCTTTGTCATCACCATCATTGTTAGTGTCACCGATAGATTTATCGAATGATTACTCCGCCCCGTCTTGGGAGAGGGGGACTGACATCCATGCACCGCCTATTATGTGCCCAAGGCTGTTCAATTTCACAAAAGCCCCGTGCATGTGGTTTTACTGTCCTCACTTTTCGATAATGACATGGACTCCTAGACACAGTGACAGGCCAAAATTCAAGGAATTGATCTGGTCAAGGGCTTGAACCCAGAGCTGAGTCCAGAGTGTCACCGGCCATCCCCACATGGAGGCCTGGGTGGTGGAGGCAGATAAGGCACACCCTGCTCTTGGGTTCATGGCATAGCAGGGGACAGGGATGCACATAATCCAGGAAGCCACACAAGTATGTGTAAGGAGCATCCCTAACATGTTATTCTCCTCCTCTAAAACCTTCCATGGCTCCCTATTGCCCACCAAAGTAAAACCAAACTTCCCTTGGTATCCAAAGTCCTCCACTATCTATATGACCCTGTCTTCTAGTCTTGGCTCCTGTCGCCATCCCACCTCCCAGGCACACATCCTCTCCTGTTGGCAGAAAACCTCCCAGATTTCCTATTACTAAGCCTTTGTTTGTGCCGTTGCCTCTACTTGGAACGCCCTTTTGTTTGGCTGTGGGTGTGCGTCTGAAATGAAATGTTCCTTTGTCCGAGAGTCTTCCCACACCCCCTCCCAGTCCCAGCTCCTGACGTCCCCTGTCTGGCAACACCAGCGTGTCCTCGCTGCCTCTTGGTGCTCAGCCCTTCGGACTTTGTGGCCTTAGCCGGCAGGTCATGACCCCCTGGCGGTGGGTCTGGCTTAAGCGAAGGCAGGGGTGGTCCTTAGGAAGGGTCGTTGGCGAGGCCAGAGTGGAGGGGCCCTGGAAGCCGGGGGGCACTTCCATCAGGTGAGCCCCCGGGGACTTGATCTGGAGCCCAGGCAGAGGGAGTCCCGTCCTGGGAGCCCCCCACCGTGCTCTCCCCTGGGCTCAGGCACACACGTTTTCTGTGCCCTTTGACATTCCAACCCAATTTCACAACAAGAAGGAAAACATTTCACTCCTGCCATCTGGTGCAAGGGCAGAGCTAGTGCCTTCTCCACTCTCCCCCCCGCCCATGGGACCTCCCCTCGGGGTCTGGGCCATCCCTTGTGATCCCTCCGCCAGCTCAGTGACACATGTCCCCTGCCTGTTTGCTAGGGGGACCGGAATGTGAGTTCTGATCCAGCTCTGATGCTTAGTGGCTGTGTGTCTGGGGGCAAGTCCCATGTCCCCCGCAACCTCATTTTCCCAGCCATAAAGTGCGAGAAGAACCCCTCGCCCCTTGTGCCCAGGGGCTGCGGGAGGCTCAGGGACCCTCACGGAGGTGGATGCCTTCTGTGAGGGGAGAGTGGAGAGAGAGATGGGAGGCAGGACGCACAGAGGTTGGGAGCTTGGGCTCTGGGGCCGGCGGGCCTGGGTTCGATCCCCGCTATGGCCGTGGCATCGTGGGAGAGTTTCCGGAGCTCCCTGAGCTTCAGCTTACTCGGGGTGGAGGGAAAGTGGTAGTTGTCCCTTCAGGAGGGACGGAGGATTGAGGAGAGTAACTTACTGGCTGCTTGGCCAAGTGCAGGTGGCGCTGGCAGAGCCGGCCCGATAGAGAGGGTCCTTTCCTGTGGTTTCCATGCAGGGGTGCACCTGTGCCCACTGTCCCACCCCCCCCCCCCACCCCGTCCCAGCCCCCAGGAGCTGGTCCCCTGGATCCCAGCGTCTTGTCCCTTGGCCCTCTGGTTCTAGCCTCCTTGGCCCTGCCCTTGGGGCCTGGCCTTAGCCAAGCTGCTCCCTAGCTGGCTGCAGGCCCCTTCGTGGTCAGGGACGTGCTGCATTTCCTAGGACTTCCAAAAGCCAACGCACCAGCCCTAAACACTCAGCTTCTCTACCTTTGCTCAAGCTCCCATCTCAAATGTCTGCACGTCACAAGGCTTGGTGCCAGCGCCACCTACTCACAAAACCGTCTTGGATTTCCCCACATCCCGCCTTGGAGCTCCAATAATCCTTTGTGGTCTCTTGTCTGCCGACCACACCATAGCCTGCAAGCACCGGGCCATATTTGTTTATCCTGGACTCCAGTGCCAGCACAGTACCTAGAATAGTACCTAGCACAGTGCCCAACACAGTACCCAGCATAGTGCCCAGCATGGTACTCAGCACAGTACCCAGCAGAGTACTTAGCACAGTGCCAGCATAATACCTAGCACAGTACCCAGCACAGTGCCCAAAATTGTACCCAGCATAGTGTCCAACATAGTACCTGGCACAGTGCCAAACTCAGTACCCAGCACAGTACCCAACTCAGTACCTAGTATAGTGCCATCCTGGTCTTGGCTGTGTTGAAGGAAAGCCCTGACTAACCTCATTCCTTCAGCTTTCCTGGTCTCCTGGTTCTTCTCCCTGCTGGAGTTTTCCCTCCATCCAACCCTCAGCTGACTGTTGCCCTCATTGGCTCCTTCAAATCGGAATTGTTTTGTGGCTGCAGTACAAGTACCCTTCCCAGCTGGCTTGTGTCCCTTGCCCAGCATTCCTGGACCAGCTCCTTTCTCGTGATGGCTGTAAAACCTCACAGCAGCCAAACCTCACCTAATCCTCAGGGCAGTGAAGAAGGGTGGAATCTACTTCTCGAAAGTTGGCTTTGCCAGCTCAGCCACAGCCTCTGACCCCTGGCCTCCTGGGCCCAGGCCCACAGCCAACATCCCCCTAGTTGATATGCAGGCTTCTGCTTCAGGCCGGGTGGGGCTTGGTGTTCTACCTGCCTTTGGGACTGGCCAGCTCCTCTCTCTGGCAGGGAAGCAACAGGCTCATTCCCCTGAAAGGGCAGCAGGTCTCAGGTCTCCCTTGTTCCCGAGTCCAGCCCGTGCCTACCTGACCAGGAATCAGGAGGACACAGGTCCAGGGGCCTGGATGAGGTCGCACAATCAGGACACTAGGCATTGTCCTATGCGGGCTTTCCAGGCCTCCTGGCCCCTTCTGGGTGTGGCAGAGAGAGCCTGAACTGAGTTTCTGCCCCAAAGCTGTTGGCTCTCTTCATTTAAGGAGCTGGATTCCGACGGAGCTTAATCGGGCAGCAGGAAGAAGGCAGCCTCCCTGCCCGCGGCGGAGTTGTTCTGCGGGGCTCGACGTCTCTGTGGGTCCCCAGCGCCCTTGTTTGTGAAACTGGAATTACTGTGGTGCCCTCGTCTTCGCTTGGGGAGTGGGCACGCCGTCTGCCCCACGACTCTGGGTGTCAGAAATATCAGATCCTTAATATTCTTATTCCTAATCAAATTACATCTCACTGGATGGCAGGAAGTTCGTCCTCAGCCGCGTCATGGGACCCCTGCTCCTGAGCGGTGTGAAGTGTTCTGGGCAGGGGGTGGGTAATCTTACTCTGCCCAGAACCTCCCACAGGCGCCCCCAGACCTTTAGTCCACACCGATGGCTGTGGTACCCTTGCTTCCGTGTTGCTGCTTGCTGCGCAGCGGGACTCGGGTCCCCGCTAGGTGCTTGCGGCAGCCATTGCCCACTGGCCCTGCCACGTCCTGCTGCTTGGCCCGCCCCCGAAACCCAAACAAAACCTCCTCCCCTGTGTTGGGACATCTGCCCGCTCTTCCCTCCCCCAGCTCCCGCACCCACTCAGCCTGCGGAAGGGGCCCGCTGAGTCCCACTCTGGGATCACGCAGGAGGGGCAGACTCTCTGTGCTGTCCTCATCGTCCTCATCTTCCTTGTTGACCATTCTCAGAGAAAGCAACAAAAGCGCTGGCACCAGTGCCCATGTGCACATGTTGGGGGAGGGTCTCCGTAATGGTTCAATGGTTTACAAAGTCTACTCATGTATCAATGGTGTAATTAATAGTACTTTTTACATTAATATTATAACCCTAGGAGGCAGAAAAAGCAGTCATTGTTATTGCTATCTCAGGGTTGAGAGAGGGAGGCCCAGAGTGGTCAAGTGACCTACCCAGGGTCACACAGCTATCAATGGGGTAGCTTTTGACACAGCAGGGACCCCTCCCCCACCCCAACCACAAAGAAGGATCAGACGGCCAGCCCACTGGGACATCAGTCAGAGAAAACACTGACACCCCCCGGGGAGGAGCCTGAGCTTTAGGCAAATGTCATGCTGCCAGTGAATACAGCTCAGAAGGTAAGCAAAGCCACCACTAACAGTGGACAGTCAGCGATTGAGAATGAATGATGGGCCGGGCAGTATGCTAATGGTTCTCGCTGTGTCACACAACGCTCACTGTCATCCTTGGTGGCATAACCATTGTCTTCCCTATTCCACAGGCCTAGAGAATTTAAGCAGGGGGTCGTGCAGGTGGTAGGGAGTGGCCCTGGAATTGGAATCCAGGCATTTTTTTACTACAAGGACCAAGCTTTAGTTGCTGAAGATCTGGAATAATAATTAATAATGACAATAACTAATGTTAAACAGAGACATCCTATTTGCTAGACGTTGTGTTTTAGTCTTGGGGCTCCAAGAAGCCAACACCAAGAGGAGATGAAATGTGCACAATGTTTC
The DNA here is from genome assembly GCF_037783145.1 of Equus przewalskii. NCBI lineage: Eukaryota > Metazoa > Chordata > Mammalia > Perissodactyla > Equidae > Equus > Equus przewalskii. Next base: position 37,502,040 of record NC_091855.1, on the reverse strand, counting down.
ATAGGGAGAAGCCTGAGGGGAAATATTGGGAGGGAGCACAGAGAGGCTGGGAGGATGGAGCCCTGAGCCCCGGAGACCAGGAGCATCTCGGACTGCCCTTCGGTTCTAAGGAGTTTGGCAAGAGCGTGGGGCATCCTGGACCACCTCCATCAGAGGAGCCCAGTATCTCCCAGGAACCAGCCTGCCTTCGTGTTCCTGCTCCATCACTGGTGGGAGCAGCTGAGGGAGCAGGGTCTTGGTGCAAACTGCAAACTCCTAGAGAATTTTGGAGCCTCAGCCGGGGCCCTGTGTCAAGCCCACGCCCTTTGGTAGACCTGAGGCAGATTCCCACGGCCCCACCCTCTGTGACCTGCACTTTACATGCATTTTCTCATTTCATCCTGAAAACCTCTGAGAACTAGATACTATGAAAACCCCCAGTTTACAGATGAGAAAACTAAGTCCAAAGAGACAATGGAACTTTTCGAGTTCACACGGCTGGAAATGGGCCAGTGCGGAAGGAGAGGCCCTCCTCACCCCAGACAGCCGGGCAGTTCTGTGCTCATTACCCTGCTCCCTGCTCGCCCTCAGAGCCGTCAGCAGGCTGCCCAAGGTCACAGGAGACGATGCAGGGGCTGCCATTCAAACCCCGGCTCCTCTGGTCCCCACCGCCTGGCTCTTTCCATCGCGCACTGTCTTCCCAAGGCTCTGCCTGTTTGCATTTTGTCTAATCCCCGGAAACTGGCTTTTGTGTCCCCGACAGAAAATATGCCAGCTGGAGCCCGAGGGGCGCGTGAAGCTGGACCTGGCGCTGCGGGCGGCCGAAGCCCTCCTGGCATGCTGCCCCGAGGACCAGAAGCCAGAGATCCTGGCCCGGCTGAGGGACATCAAGGCCCAGTGGGAGGAGACCGTCACCTACATGACTCACTGTCACAGGTGGGGCAGCCAGGGACCTGCCAGGCCTTCGTGTGCAGCTGTCGCTGACCTCCTTGCCACCACCACGCTGGCCTGGGGCCTCTGCCAGAGGGACATTTCTCCAGGCCTGGGAACAGGAGGTTCTCTTGGGATTTGAGCCAGCCCTGCCTGCCTCTGTCTAATTAAAATCAAGCTTAATGATGATAATAGACGGTGGGAGCCCACTGTGTTTTGCCAGCAATGAATTCCTGGTAGACTTGCCACGCGTGCATCCTCAGCAGAAGGGCAGCTGCCCTGGAGTGACAGGGCCTGCTGTCTTGCTAGCACTTTAGCCCAGATTCTCTGCCCAAACCAGGGAGCCAAATGGGGGTGGAGGGCTTCGACAGACCTGGGTTTGTCTGCTGCTCTGCTGGTTACTTGCTGTGTGGCCTTGAGAAAGTTACTTGACCTCTCTGAGCCTCAGGCTCCTCCTCTGGACAATGGCTGTAACCAAGTGTTCCTTTGAAGGTTGTTAGGAAGACAGAAGGGGATAGCAAATGTCCAGAGTGAGGCACAGTGCTTGGCACACAGTAGGCCCTCAGTCAACCAGAGCTGCTTGCCTCCTCTCCATCTTTATAAAACCAGAACGTGAGTGGACTGGGGCACTTTGCACAGTGATTTCAAATCCTTTCACTTGGAATTCCAATCAAAGTGACTTGATATTGGCTGGACAGACAGGGCCAGCTCCATGTTACGGATGGGGAAACTGAGGCGGGTGAGGCGGCAGGGTTATGCAGTGAGTTCACGGCACCCCTGGGACCCACACACAGATCCCCAGCCTTCCGTCCCCACTTAGCAGTGACGAGCCCACAGATGCTATTGTGCTCTGCAGGCTGTTAGACACTCTCCCGGTGGCAGTGTTCTAGTGACTATTGGTGGGCACGCATGTGGTCAGAGCATGTGGCTTGTGCTACATCCCGACACCAGAGCGAGACAAGTGGCTGGGGATGTCGTGCATCAGTAATGGGAGTTTAGAGCTGGAATATGGGTGCCGGAGGCTGACAGCTCCCCAGGCTGCATCAGCAAGGCCGGCGGTTCTCAGAGCCAGTCTGGAATCTGAGCCCCATTGACCCATGGAGCTTATTTACCGTCTAGTAGGAGTGAGGTGGGGCCCAGAACCTGGAGTGCCAACAAGCTGCCCAGGTGACCCTGAAGCCCAGAGAAGGCGTCATTGTTCCTCCCTCCCACAGCCCCCTAGTGCTGGGGTGGGCGCCGTGGCCTGTCCTCTCTGCCCGGGAGCCAGGAAGGCAGGTGGGTCACAGCCCCCTGGTCTCTGTGCCCACAGCCGCATCGAGTGGGTGTGGCTGCACTGGAGCGAATACCTGCTGGCCCGGGATGACTTCTACCGCTGGTTCCAGAAGATGGTGGTGGCGCTGGAGCCGCCCGTGGAGCTGCAGCTGGGCCTGAAGGAGAAGCAGTGGCAGCTGAGCCACGCCCAGGTGCTGCTGCACAACGTGGACAACCAGGCCGTGCTCCTGGACCGGCTGCTGGAGGAGGCGGGCTCCCTGTTCAACAGGATTGGGGACCCCAGCGTGGACGAGGACGCCCAGAAGAGGATGAAGGCAGAGTACGATGCAGTGAAGGCCAAAGCCCAGGTGGGTAAGGTGTGGTGGGCTCTGTCTTCACCCGTCCATCCGTTTATCCACCCCTGTCTGCCCATCCGGCCACTCATTTGCCCACTAACCATCTACCCATCCATCTACTCACCATCCACTACCACCAGCCCAACACCTTGCCACCCACCTACCCACCCACCACCATCCGTCCATCTCCCCCCCTCCTATCCACTCACCCATCTTTCTCCCCAACAAACTGCCAAATCTCCCAGTCACGATCCATTCACTCACCACCCCATCCACTTACCTACCCAACCATCTATCCGTCTACCAACCTCCTATCCATTTGTTTATTCACTCATCCATCTACCTCCCCACCACTAACCAATCTCCTATTCGTCTATACAACCACTTAATCACCCACCCATCCATCTATCTACTCGTTCACCTACTCATTAACCTGCCTCTTCACCCACCCATTCATTCATCCATCTCTCCACTGTCGGCTACCCACCCACTGTCTACCCCTTCACCCGCCTACCTACTCACTCACTATCTGCCTGTCACCCATCTTCATCAGCTCACCCACCCACCACCTAACTACCCACCCAGCAATCTTCCATCCACCCATGCACCCACCCTTCCGCCATCCACTCATCCATCAACCCATTGTTTCCATCCACGTGCCCAGTGTCACTCTGTGGTTTATACACATGTGGGCGCTTGATACGTGTGTGTTGACTGACAGATGGACCGTGAGGTTGGCTTTTACCTGGTTCCCCTCCTGTCCTCCCGTCCCTCCTCCTGCCCTTTAGCCTTTCCTCCTCATCTCTGACTTGCTCTCCCCCCATCCCTCTGCCCATCCTTGTCCCCATTCCCTCATCTCATCCTTATCTTCATTTTCAAACAGTCCATTGAGTTATGAAGTTCAATTACTATTATTTTTAAAGAAATTCTATTTGAGCAGTTATTACATCTGCCGTTCTTTTTTTCATTGTGTCTCTTTTTCCCTTAAATTTGGCACCCCTTCCAGATATGGATGATATCTGTAATCATTCTAAGTGCACAAATTTTGCAATCTCCATCAGCTTGCTCCAGCAGCTGAAGGTCTGGGGCCTGACACTGCCGTCTGCTGGGTGTCCTGACGTGGTGGGTCGTTTCCTCGAGGGCTGTGTGATTTTGAGCTGTGAGCATCCTAAGCAGGGCTTTATCTGAGGACCCCATGGCCGGGGCCTGGCCTCAGAGGAGCTCCACAGAGCCAGGCTTCCCAGGGAATTGACCTTCCTAATTCCCATTTTTATGTCAGAATATTGGCTTGGGTTCCTGAATCAGGTGAGAGCTCTGAACTTGAATCCTTAGCCAAAATTATCCACGAGGTCCCTGGCTCCGTGCTCTGAAAGGTGACTGCTGTTTTCATTTGTTTTTGTTTTTTTATCCCAGAGCCTGAGTTGAAACACAAGCTTCCTTCTCCTATTGTGCTTATGGGGAGATTTTTTTTTCTAGTTCTAGAGATTTCTGTGCCTTCACAGAGGGACAGCTCCTTGAGGCATCTGCCTTTTTGCAGTGGTCTCTCCCCCTCTGCGCCCAAAGTCTGCTTTCCTCCTCCAGCCTGAGCATTAAACCTGAGAAGACCCCAAGTAGACGTGTGAGCTGAGCAGTCTGGTTTCTGTAACTCCTTTGCTGCTGCTCCACGGGTCTCTCTTACCTTGGTGTGCATGCAGGTCTGCATTTGAACAAGCTTGTTCTACTTTATGCAGCGTTTCTGGCTGCTGTGGTGGATGGTATGCAGGCTCACTAGTCCTCCGCCGTGCTGGACCTGGAAGTCTCCTGGGCCCTTCGTGTTTACAGGCTAAGAGAAATAGTTCCATCATAAGCAGAGACCTGGGAATCTGTTATCAGGACAGGATCTGGCCCCTGACTGCCTGGGAAGGGGCCCTGCTTCAGGACAGGCTCTGCTGCTTCCCGGGTGTGTGGCCTCAGGGCAGCTCTCCCTACCTGTAACCAGGTGCTGAGGACGGAATGAGTTCATGTGCGAGCTCTGTGAAAACTGGCGAGCATCTTCCCAGCATAAGGGCTTCACTCTCAGTAGCAATGAAAATAAATAGCAACGACCATGGTGTTGGACTCACAGCCGGTGCTGGGAGCTATTATTGAATGAGAGAGAACCCCACCCCTGCCACTTGAAGGCACACAGCGCCCAGGGCCCCAGAGGGGCGTGGCAGGAGGGTCCCGGTGCTGCGCAGGTGAGGCAGCGATGACTTCCGGCTCTTGCAGGTGTGGCCAGTTGGCCCTCACCAAGGGCCGGGGCAGGTGTACCTGCGATTCTCTCTCCAGGTCTGCCCCTCGGGCCCCGCAGGGAAGGTGCCTGGTGCCATGGCCTCCTTGGGGTGACTCCACAGGAAACAGGTGCTTCTGCCCACCAGCAGAGAGCCCCTCGCGCAGCGGGCGGAGGAGAGGAAGCAGAAAGCGGTTGGGCGTGTGTACATGTGCATGCGTGCGTGCATGTGTGTGTGCGTGTGTGTGTATGGAGGTGACGCCAGGTGGGCACCACTTCTGGCCACGTGCAGAAATGATCATCTCAGAGCTCCTCATGGTCACTCCAGGGGACTCTCCCCTCAGTGGATCCAAAAAATCCTAGAAATCACGGCTCGTATCAGCAGCTGCCATCTTTTCTAAGTCTCATGTCTTTGACTTCTTTTGGTCCTCCAACCTTCTTACGTCGTAGATAGAGAAGATGTGACGGGGCCTGTGTTTTAGACTTAAAAAGAAAATCTAAGTGTCAGGTACACTGGCCCACTGGAAAGAACCAGAAGTGTTCTAGGTGGCTCCCAACATGGCCTCTACCTCTGTTTGTACCTGCGGTCCTGTGCCCATCAGGACAGAGCTGGGGCCGCGGGTGCTTCTGTGCGTCAGGCTGAGCACGCAGAGGCAGGAGTAAGTGGGAGGTCAGAGCTCCTGGAGGAGGGAGCGCGTGGCTTCCAAGGGTTTTCACGAGGCAGAGGTGAGCAAGCAGCGTCCTGGGGGCCGGAGCGTGGGGGCCTCTGCCCCAAGAGGATGGTGTTGGGGAGGGAGCTGCCTCCCTGGGGGGAGCTCTCAGAGTTGCCGGACCAGCTGGTCCGTGCCGACCCCAATGTGGAAATGGGGTGCTGGGGTTTGCAGAGTGACTGGATCCTGTGTAGAGAAGTAAATTCAGTTTGGTCTTCCAGCTGTGGGCTGAAGCTCCCAGACTTGGTTTTCCCCTCCTGGCCATCAGAGGTTTGGCAGCTCTGTGCTCACGCCCAGGAAACCGCATTTGCTCTTGGATGGGGAGGGGTATGTGAACCACGGAGCTGTTTCTCCTCTCTCCCAGAGCTGGCTGTAGGGTGCGGAGTGCCCCTTCGGGCCCTTTGAGGTTATATTCCACCTGTTGCATGTGTGCAACCCTGCTGCAGAGAGGAGCCATGGCTGCCCTCAGATTCCCGGGGTGCTGTGAGCTTCAGAAGACTGAGGGGCTGCGGAGAGGGGCGAACTTTTACATCGCCTTTAGCAAGAGGTTTAACTCCCCTCCCCAAGGTCCTCATTAGGAAATGGGCTGTTGTAGCCCCAGGCAGCAACCTCGTGGCCTCCCCTGGCCTGCCAGCCCTAGATGGAAGGATAACCCTCTGGCTCCATGCTAAGCAGGATGGGGGCACTGCACGTCCAATAGCCCCCAGATGCCTCCTGGTTGCCTGCTCTGTACGTCTGATGAAGGCCTCCCCTTGCATCCAAGGCTGTCTCGATGATGAGAAGCCATTTGGAGGCGGGCAGCCGAAATCCTCCTCTCCCGGTGACAGGACTAGAGCCGTGTGGCGATTCTGCGAGGTCCAGGCCTTTTCTCAGAGTGGCGAGGGTCCCTGGGGTATTGTCTTCGTCTGCTCAGGCTGCGGTAACAGAATACAGACTGGGCGGCTTAAACAGCAGGAATGTAATTCTCATAGTTCTGGAGGCTGGAAGCTTGAGAGCCAGGTGCCGGCAGATTCGGTTCTGGGTTAGGGCCCTCTTCGTGGCTTGCAGACAGCTCTCTGATATCTCTTCTTCTAAGGGCACCAATCCCATCATGAGGGCCCCACCCTCACAACCTCATCTGATCCCGGTTATCTCCCACAGGCCCCAGCTCCCCACCCTGAGGGTTAGGGGGGCCTTCCGTATATGAATCTGGGGAGGGCAGAATTCAGTCCGCAGCAGATACCGTGTGTATTAATACCTTGACTTTCACCGATGGGAGCCCATTTCAACATTTCTCATGCTAGTTAACAGGCCATTATTTTCACCTCCGAAAATCCATTTTTGATTTCCAATTTGTTAATTAGCAAAGCTTCTGGTGTTGATGGGAACAGGACCACAGAAGCGCTGTGAGGGCCACCTCTGGACTGGGGCCTTGGTGGCCAACCCCTAGAGAGAGATTCTTGACCAGGACGGCTGGCCAAGTCCAGGGTGAGCAACAGCACGCTGTCAGCCCAAAGCGTTTGAAAGTCCACAATGGACAGAGCAGGCTGGTTGCCAGGAGGGTCCTGCTTGTTTATTTTGTCTGAGTGTTTTAATCCATGGATCTGTTTTCCGAAGGGCCAGGCCAATAGCAGCGTCTTCCTCCTCCCTCCTTCCCGGGCAGCCCTCAGAGGAGGCGTGTTCGGCTGGCATCTGGGACGTGAATCAAAGCTGTTCGTGCACCCCCTTGCAGAGGCATAAATCCACGCCGCCCTTGTTAATTGGTTGGGTTTTGACATTCCTGACAACCCTGCCCGGCCACAGATGGTTTAATTGTTTGGTCTAACGAGAGAGGGTTGAGCACTCTCCCATTTGTCACCCCTGTCATCCTCCCGACGCGGCCAGCCCGGCAGCCGCTGAATCGCGCTCTGTGATCTCATTATGCCTGGCACCGAGCTCGTCTGGACGCCTGCCCTGCTCGGCCGCAGTCCCCTCCGAGCGCCTGCTCAGCATCACGGAGACCTTCATTTACTCTGGATTTCCCCAAGTGCCAGCACCTCATCGCTCACACGCACACACGCACACACACACACAGATGACTTTCACTGGAGAGTTTGTTTTGCTATAACATTTATCACCATCAGCGTCAACCGGGGACCCAGCATTTATTCTCTGCTTATTATTCCTGACCCACTTTGTTTCATAAATGAGCCCTTCCTGTGGATGGAGGAAGGTCTGTGAGGGTTTTGATGGATGCAAATCCCTCGGGAAGGCGGAGCCAGCAAGGGAAACACGAAGGAGCCATTCGCCGTCCCTTGGTCCACTTTGGGAATTTAAGCAGCTGCATGTGTTTCCACCCACCATGTGCTGCTGTTGAAGCTCTGAGCCTCGCTCCCGTAGGCGAGAGGCTTCTCTGCTCATCTCTGACGGATTTGGTCCTGTGCCTTGCTTGCCCCATCTCTAAAATGGGGATATTTTCTTCTACTTGCAATGGTTGTAGCAGAGTTTTAAATGAATTAGTTAGTATTTCTTTCTTTCTTTCTTTTTTTTGAGGAAGATTAGCCCTGAACTAACATCTGCCACCAGTCCTCCTCTTTTTTGCTGAGGAAGATTGGCCCTGAGCTAACATCCGTGCCCATCTTCCTCTTCTTTGTATGTGGGACACTTGCCACAGCGTGGCTTGATAAGCAGTGCATAGGTCCCCACCCAGGATCTAAACTGGGGAACCCCAGGTCGCCAAAGTGGAGTGTGCAAACTTAACCGCTGCGCCACCAGGCCGACCCAGTTAGTATTCCTAGATTTGGTGAGGAGCCTTTCAAAGGGAGGGCAAGGCCAATGCAAATAACCAGGGAAGGTTTTCAAATCCGTGTGTTTCCACACTTCCCGGGCGAGAGCTTTTGCGTAGCTTCCGTGGTGGTCAGGGCCCTTTTGGACGTGGCCTGGCTCCCTGGCTGAGAGCTGAAGTCAGCAAACTACGGCCCCCGGGCCAGATCAGCCCACCTCCCGGCTTTGGATGACCTGTGAGCTAAGAATGCCTTATATGTTTTTATAAGAATGCTTAATACATTAAGGTAAATGAATCGTTTTACACCTTTTTAATGATCGAGGGGAAAATAAAAAGCAGACTATTTCACAACATGTGAAAATGGCATGAAATTCACATTTCAGCATCCATAATTCAAGTCTTATTGGAATCCGACCATTCCTTATGGGTTTGCCCCTCACTGCTTGTGTGCTATGACATGGTCGCACGTACGTGGTTGAGTAGCTGCAACAGGAACCATCCCTGGGCAGAGCCAAAACCATCCACTGTCTGACAGAAGCGTCGGCCACCCGCCGTCTAGAGCGGTGGTTTTGGAGTCCGACACCTGCCTTGTACGTCACGTCTGCAGGGCCCTGCGAGGTCCTGAGACCTCTCAGCTCCAGTTTGCGGTTTGCAAATGGGAGGGTTTTGAGATTGTTGTGAAGGTTAAATAAGATAATGCCTGTCAAGTTCCAGGCGCATCGTAGGTGCCTATTAAATGGGAAGCCCCTCTTTCCCTTTTCTTTCTTTTTTTTTTTAAAGATTTTATTTTTTCCTTTTTCTCCCCAAAGCCCCCCGGTACATAGTTGTGTATTCTTCGTTGTGGGTTCCTCTAGTTGTGGCATGTGGGACGCTGCCTCAGCGTGGTCTGACGAGCAGTGCCATGTCCGCGCCGAGGATTCGAACCGACGAAACACTGGGCCGCCTGCAGCGGAGCGCGCGAACTTAACCACTCGGCCACGGGGCCAGCCCCCCCTTTCCCTTTTCTTAACTCTCCTTGAAAACCTTCCCCTGGCCGACCCTCCATGTTTATTCTTACAGCCGTTCAGGAAGCTTCACAGCTGCCCGGAGCCGAACCTGGGAGACGAAACCAACAAGGGGCAGCTCTGCCGTAGGGAGCGCTTGGTCCCCGCGGTGGGTGACAGTGCAGTAGACATGCTGTGAGAGAGCCACAGTGCAGAGGGCAGGCCATTAATCCAGCCCGCGGCGGTGGGCAAACCTCAGAGAAGGAAGGTGCTGCCTGGAGGTTGGGTGTGACAATGAATGACGGCTCACAGTTCCTAAGCACTTACTAGCTGCCCGGGCTGTTTGCGTTGCTCGAGCTCTGGCTCATTTAATCCCACTGCACCCCAAGGTGGCAGAACTGTTGTTAATCACACAGAGGAGGGGACTGGGCATGGAGGGGTTAATTACGTGCCCCAGGCAGGCCAAGGTTCAAGTCACAGGCCATGGGCTCCCAAGCCCAGGGTCTCCACCACCGGGCCACAGCCGCATCATGGGGTCCTGCCCTTGACTGCCAGGCTGAGGAGGGGAGGAGCTGAAAGAGATGGTGCTGTGTTCTGTGTGTTTTGAAAAACAGAGTCTCTAGGCACATAGTAGGTCTTATAGCAGGGACACCGTTATTTCCTCAGATTCAGCCACCCTCAGGACAACATCCTGCCCCTGTGTGATTAGAACTTCAGTGGGATTGTCTGAAAGTGGAGACGATTCCAACCCACGCAGACATCGCTGCACTCGCGAGAAGAGGCAGCAGCTGGCTGGTTGCATTCCCCGCAGACACCGTTGTGATGGGGCGGAAACGCGCCCACCAGCCTCGCCTCCCCGGTTCGGATCTTGGTGCTTCCCTAGCCAGGGGACCTTGGCCGAGTCATTTCACTGCTGTGCCTCAGTTTTCTCATCTGTCATGCTGGGAGAATAATGGTGCCACCTGGTGGGCTGGTCAGGCGAGTTCAATGAGCTGAGCATGTGCGCAATCTCTCAGAGCAGTGCTGGCACCCTGGGGAACGCTCGGATGATCATAAATACGTAGCAATAGTTGTTACCACACTTCTGTCTTGAGTGCCGTTCTTAGGACATGGCAGGAAAGAAGGCCATGGATAGTGGACAGGCCCAGTGCTGACATGCTTTGGTCTCCAAAGCCAAGCATCCTTGGCTTATTACTAAGAAGGTAGAGAAGAGTGTCTGGGATCTCTTTGTCTCCAGCAAAAGAGCTGAGGGTTGGTTGCATTCCCACCCCCGCCACACCCAGGCAGACCCTGAAGGCCAGGGCAGCCCAGGCTGGGGAGCCTCGTTGTTACTGACTTTCCTCCCCTCCCACAGGACAGGGTGGACCTGCTGGAGCAGGTGGCCCGGGAGCATGAGCATTTCCAGGCAAGTGTGGATGAGTTCCAGCTGTGGCTGAAGGCCGTAGTGGAGAAGGTGGCCGGCTGCCTGGGGCAGAACTGCAAGCTGACCACCCAGCACCGTCTCTCTGCGTTGCAGGTAACCCCAGCCCGGTCTCCACCACGGGGTCCACTGAGGGAGCGCTCGCGTTTGGCGGGGTCTGTGTTGTACTTTATTTAACGGGGTAGTGCTGGGGCCGCAGGAGATACCAACATCCATGCACGCGGACCCCACGTGAGGAGAAGCATGGAATTGAGCGCCACATGTTTGCTTCCTGGAAATCTCTGGCCCAGCAGGGCATTTGGAAACCCAAGGCCACAGCAGCATGGTCAAGACCAGAGGGCCTCAAATAGGGGATATTTGGCCATGTCTGGGGACATTTTTGGTTGTCCCAACTCGGAGTGGGGATGCTACTGGTATCTAGTGGGTGGAGGCCGGAGATGCTGCTGACCACCCTGTGATGCCCAGGACAGCCCCCCAAAGAAGAATGAGCTGTCCTCAAAGGTCAGTCGTGCTGAGAGTAAGGAAGCCTGGGGCAGGCACCAGGCCTGTGGTCAGAGGAAGCTGGGTCCGCTCTGACCTTCCGAACTCGCCGTGACCCTGAACGAGCTTCTGACTCTCTGTAAAGTCTGTGGGTAGAACATCTTCAATAATTCAAGGACTATTTTATAATTTTTGCCACAGCTGTACAGAACCTGTACCATTTATTTAATATTTGTATTTAAATTGACTCACCTTTAAAAAAACCGGTGAATGATGACCAAAAAATATCTTATATGACTTGTATGAGAATGTTCACAGTGGGGCTGGCCTCGTGGCTGAGTGCGTAACTTCACGTGCTCCACTTCGATGGCCAGGGGTTCGCTGGTTTGGATCCTGGGGGTGGACCTACACACCGCTCATCAGGCCATGCTGAGGCAGCATCCCACGTAGAAGAGCCAGAATGACCTATGGCTAGGATATACAACTATGTATTGGGGCTTGGGGAGGAAAAAAAAAAGGAAAAATTGGCAACAGCTGTTAGCTCAGGGCCAATCTTCCTCACTAAAAAAAAAAGAAAGACTTGGGAGTCAATCCAGCTGGATCTGCAGGTTCTCATCTTGGCTCTGTGTGGATGGCCTCTGTCCTCTTTGGACCCAAGGCCGATCACCTGCACAAAGGGTGATTGGACTGCAGCTTTAAAAAAAAAAGAATGTTCACAGTGACCTTGTTCATAATAGTTCCAAACTGAATACGACTCTGATTTTTATCAACAGATCATTGGATGAACACATTGCAGAAGAGAATATACATAGGAAGGAATATTACTCGCAATAAAAAGGAATGAAGTACTGGTATACACGACAGCATGGAAGAATCTAGAAAACATGCTGAGTGAAGGAAGCCAGTTTCAAAAGAGACTACATTCTACGATTTCAAATATATGAAGTTCTAGAATCTTCTGGGGTGTTAGAAATGCCCTTTATTTTGATAACAGGGTGGACTACCTGGGCATGCATATTTCTCAAAACTCTTTGAATTGTAACACTTAAGATCTAGATATTTTACTCTGTATAAATAACACTTCTGCAAAAAAGTAAAAAAAATATGTTGAAGGCATTTTCACATAAAACAGATTTAAAGGTGTTTATATAAAACATTTTAAAAATTAAAAAGCTGATGGATGTTTATTTAAAAAGAAAATTTATGTCATTGTCATAAGTGGAAAACCAGTCCCCATTCATAGTTTACAGTAGATAATCACAAAAATAAATATAGCAAGACCAAATGGGTTCCTGAGGTTCTATTTGGCTCCATACTTTTGCCAGCTGAAGGCTCCTCTCTCTTTGTTAAAAAGGCAGGTTCACCAATGTCGTAGAGAGTTAAGACAGAGAAGCACCCAACAGGGGCTTTCTCCTTGACGTAATCAGACGGCTTGAAAAAGACAAGACGGAGAAAGGGAATTACTTTCTCACGTTGGGAGTCAGTGTCATTAAGGCAGAAGGTCCACCCCTCGGAAAGGCACCTCTGGCTCTCACCAGGAATCTGGGAATTAGTGGTTGGCACGACCTTCCCAGGGGTTCTGGAAAATGCAGCAAATGTTTTCTTTTTCCCCTCAAGCTTTTTTTTCCATCCGCCCCCTCTCCCCTTTAGGACATTGCCAAAGATTTTCCCAGGGGCGACGAGTCTTTGAAGAGGCTGGAGGAACAGGCCGTGGGGGTCATCCAGAATACCTCTCCTTTGGGTGCAGAGAAGATCACTGAGGAACTGGAGGAGATGCGGAAAGTTCTGGAGAAGCTGCGGCTCCTCTGGGAGGAGGAGGAGGGGCGGCTGCAGGGCCTGCTCAAGTCCAAGGGGGCCTGTGAGCAGCAGAGGAGGCAGCTGGAGGCCGAGCTGGGAGAGTTCAGGAAGGGCCTCCAGAGGCTGGCGGAGGAGGGCCTGGAGCCCCAGGCGAAGGCGGGGACTGAGGACGAGCTGGTGGCCCGCTGGAGACTCTACTCGGTAAGCACAGTTTGGCTGAGCCATGGGCCAGTGCAGGCGCCGTGTGTGCCTCAGGGTGTCACCCCTCGGAGCTCCTCCACATGGTGGGAGAATCACGCTAAGCCTTAAGCACACTCTGGTTTTCCTGGTAATTATAGTTGGTAATCTAAGTTGGGTATTTGTATCCATTTTCTGGATGAGGAAACTGAGGCTGGAGAGATTTTTTTTCCGACATCCCCAGGATGGCCTGATATGTCAGTGGGTAAATAAGACCAGAGGTGGATTGGCTCTGGGTTTGCCATTCCCTTGCCCAATGATGAGATGTGGGGTGGCCTTCCCCAACACAGAGCAGGGAGGGAAAGCCCTTAGTGTAAAGATGGTGAGGAACAAACACAGTGGGTGTTCTGGGGAGGCCAAGCAGACGATGCCCACCCTGGGGAGGAGAGGGTGGGTTCCAACCCAGACACGATGTCTGGTCAGACCTCCTCCCCCTCCCCCCACCGTGTGCACACTGCAGGAGGTTTGACTTGAGGACAGAGAGAGTGTTGGAATAAGGATTAACACCTTCCTCCCCCCACCATCCTTATTTATTAACTCAATGGGTTAGCTCATTGTCAGCTCCATTAGGGAAAATTTCTGAAAGATAAGCCGTCCCAGATCCCACCTCCACTCCGCACTGTGGTTCTGTTTTTTCTCTTCCTTCTAATGTTTGCCCGTATGCAAAAATATTTTTGTGTGGGTAGAAAAACCACATCATACTCTTTAGGGCTCACTCAGCCTCGTGGGGACCGGATTCCCCTGCAGTGACCAAGTTCATACAAAGGGGATCATCTCCCTTTAGGGCTGGCTGCCTCAGCAGAGGCTGGTGTGGTGCAGAGGTTAAGGCGGGGGCTTTCCAATCAGACTGCCCAGCTTCAAGTCCTGCTTTGCCTCCTTGCTGAGCGGATGGCTTGAGAATTACTCTAAGCTCAGTTACATGTGAGATGGGGAGCAGGATGCTAGGACCTGGCCCACACATTCCTCATGAACATGTGAGAACAGAATGTGCTCAGAATAGCGCCCGCCGAGGAGCCAGCACTCAGAGGATTGGCTTTGACCCTGTGTTCCGGATGAGGGATGAGGTCGAAGGTACAAACTTGGGAGGGTCAGGCCTGGAAAGCCCAGCCCCGGCTGTCTGTCTTGGCAGCCACTTGGCTGTGCCCAGCTCGGTTTCAGGATGCCTTCCCTGAGGCAGGAGGCTGACCACATCCTTACAGAGGCTCCCTGCCCCACCCGATTCCGGTGTCACTTCAATTATCATCGTCATGACTAACCAGAAATCAATGAAAGGGACTTTCAGAATTTATTACTCGAGACTTTCATTCTTAAACTAGCATTCACGTAGTTACGTTTGCACTTCTTATTATGTGTCCTCCAGCAAGAAGCAGACTTTCCTGACCTGCTCCAGCCCAGCCCTCTGGAGTGACTGCATGCCCAGGGACAAGGCCAGGCGTGTGGCTGTGAGGCAGCTGGCCTGGCTTGGGCTGGGGGCACCCTTGGCCCAGCAGAGCAGGGGAAGGTTGACTGCAGTCACCCTGGCTTGCACCAAAAAAGAAAGTTGGACTGTTTGCCCTCTTTTGAGAAACAGGCAGACTTAGGGAAGCAGGTTGTGTCAGGGCCTCAGCTGAAAGAACAATTTGTAAAGAAAGTCTCTGTGAGGCACGTGTTCACCTTCCGCATTGTCACGGTGAGGTCGTTATTTACCCGGTGGATGCTGTTCTGAGTGCTGCACAGCCCTACGCAAAGGGTGCTGTCACGAACCCTCTTTTAGACAGGGAAACTGAGGCACTGGGAGGCTTGAGGCCTTCCCAGTGGTTGTGCAGCCTACAGGTGGATGCAGGGTCTGGACTTGAACCCAGGCCGTCTGACTCAAGAGTGCGCGCTTCTGGCTGCTGGGCCAGCTCAGGTCCCCAGTTTCAGAAAATGAGCATAACAGAGGAGCAGACCAGCAGGAAGGACGTGGGTGCTCGTCCGGCTGTGATCACTGGCTGATCTCTCCACCTGCGGTCCCAAGACCCTCCCTCACAGAGAGCTGGGGGACAGGAGTGATTTGTGACCTCCCTGTGCTGACCAGGGCAGGACCATTTGTCCATTTCAGGGGGCCTTTTAGCACCTAAGGTTGAAATCAGAGCAGTTTTGTGACTAAACGCGCGAGATGGTCAGGAAACGGAGCTGCCTAGCAGGGCCCATCCTCCCAGGCATCCAAGGCCGCCTACAAACTAAAGATGACAGCGTCATGGGTGCAGATTCAGCATGGCAGGGCTGGCAGGGCCCCTCTTATTTCACAAGGAAGGAAACCGCGTCCAGAGAGGGCCGGAGCTTAGCCAGGCCAGGGCTGTGGGGCAGCGTCCTTCCTGCTCTGGCTCCCTGGTCACTCGCTGCGTCTCCAGCACCCAGGGCCTTTGGCATTTTTGCAACCTGCCTGGCCTCCAATTGGCTCTTGACCTCCCTGTGGTCTGGACAGGCCTTTCTCCCGAGGCGGCCCATGGTCCCGCTCCCCCTGCAGACCCCGGCTCTGCCCGGCTGCGTCTCCGCTTGCCTGCAGTCCGGCCAGCCCTCCTGGGGGCTGAAGTGCCAGCTTCTGCATGGATGGTTTGGAAACTGCCAGTTTACACAAGCCAATTGTGTTTTCATCGTCTATGGAAACTTGTATAGATTTCATTACATTGGCTTCATAATTGAACGTGGACAGGAATGTTTGTGAGGATACACAGGCCTGGCTGGGCAGGTTCTTCATCCTGCTGCCTGCACAGCGCCCCCTCTGGCCTCCAGCCGCTGCCTACATTCCCTCTATTTGAGCTTGCTCCCTCGGATTTAAAACTCTGCTCCCTGTTCACCTGTGGCTCACTAGGGACTGAGCCAGATGGGAGCTGCCCCTGGTCCCTGGGCATGGAGGATCTGGGTGGAACCCGAGGCTGCCCCCTGGGAGAGTGGAGGCGGGCCCCTGCTCTGTACTCAGCGCCTCGTCACCTTGTCAAGCTGTGGGGGAAAGGCCTGTTTTGCTAATGAGGGGACAGCCCAAGCTTGCACAGCTAGGAAGGGGTGCAGAGGCGGGTTTCCAGGCCAGCCTGGGCTACACCAAAGCCACGCACTGTCCACTTCCCCGTTCTGCCTCCTCCCACGCATGGGCCCTTCAAGAGTCAAGGTCAAGGTGAAACTCTGCACTTCCCAGGACAGCAGGGAAAGGCCTGGTTGGAGCGTCGGAACGCAGTGAGTGGAGCGGCTCAGGAGGCTCAGTGCAAACATCCTAGCCGCCTGATCATAACGATAACCAATTCTCAGAGCACCTTCAGACCTCCACGTCCTCTGGTGCTGACGAGGCAGGTTAAGAGCCAGCAGGTCCAGCTCCGACGTCAGGTCCACCTTTTGCCAGCTCTGCAACCATCAGAAAACTCTTAGCCGGCCTTTCCTTGTGTATAAAGTGGGGACACAGAGACCTACCTCCCGGGATCCTTGCAAGGCTGAACTGAATGGGACACCAGAGCACTCAGCACAGTGTCAGTGCTCCCCAGATGTTAGTTATCTGTATTCTTAGCTGCTGGTCCTCGTCAGGACGATGCCACGGGGTCAATGGTAAGAGAGAAAAAGTGCAGCTCTGCAGGAGTGAATGCCGTGTTCGATTTCAGAGAGCAGGAGGCGTAAGAGGGGGCGCTGATTTCACGGGGGCCCCAGTCTCTGCCTCTGGTCACAGTTTTCTTCCAGGCTGGCCCACCCCCACTGGCCATGCTCATCCCCCTGCACACACACCCCTGTCCTGTCACAGAACCTCACCTGCCCCCTCGGGGGTCATTTGTGCTGCAGGCGACACGGGCGGCGCTGGCCGCGGAGGAGCCCCGGGTGGACTGGCTGCAGGCGCAGCTGAAGGAGCTCATCGCCTTCCCGCAGGACCTGCAGCCGCTCTCGGACGGCGTCGTCGCAGCCATCCAGGAGTACCAGAGGTATCTGGACAGGCTGAGGGTGGGTGGACTCACCGTGCCTGAACCCCAGGCTCAAGGGGCCCCCTTACCCCACCCAATGCATCTCCCAGAGAGGGGCTTGCTGTCTCTTGCAGCCTGCTCTTTTTTTTTTTAACTTTTTATTGAGATTATGATAGTTTACAACCTTGTGAAATTTCAGTTGTACATTATTGTCAGTCGTGTTGTAGGTGCACCACTTCACCCTTTGTGCCCTCCCCCCACACCCGTCTCCCCTGCTAACCACCAATCAGTTCTCTTTGTCTATATGTTTAACTTCCACCTATGAGTGGAGTCATACAGAATTCGTCTTTCTGTGTCTGGCTTATTTCACTTAACATAATACCTTCAAGGTCCGTCCATGTTGTTGTGAATGGGACGATTTTATCCTTTTTTATGGCTGAGTAGTATTCCATTGTGTGTGTGTGTGTGTGTGTGTGTGTGTGTATATATATATATATATATATATATATATATATATATATATATATACCATGTCTTCTTAATTCAATCATCAGTTGATGGGCACTTAGGTTGCTTCCATGTCTTGGCTATTGTAAATAATGCTGCAATGAACACAGGGGTGCATGGGACTTTTGGAATTGCTGATTTCAATTTCTTTGGATAGATACCCAGTAGTGGGATGGCTGGGTCATAAGGTATTTCTATTTTTAATTTTTTGAGAAATCTCCATACTGTTTTCCATAGTGGCTGCACCAGTTTGCATTCCCACCAATAGTGTATGAGGGTTCCTTTTTCTCCACAACCTCTCCAACATTTGTCACTTTTTGTTTTGGATATTTTTGCCATTCTAACAGGTGTAAGGTGATATCTTAGTGTAGTTTTGATTTGCATTTCCCTGATGATTAGTGATGATGAGCATCTTTTCATGTGTCTATTGGCCATCCATATATCTTCTTTGGAGAAATGTCTGTTCATGTCCCCTGCCCATTTTTTGATCGGGTTGTTGTTGAGCTGTGTGAGTTCTTTATATATTATGGAGATTAACCCTTTGTCGGATATATAACTTATAAATATTTTTTCCCAACTATAGGTTGTTTTTTTGTTTCAATCCTGTTTTCCCTTGCCTTGAAGAAGCTCTTTAGTCTGATGAAGTCCCATTGCAGCCTGCTAACTCTTAAATAATTCTTGCACCTCCCAGCGACTGGCTGTCACAGGATGTCACTCTGCTCAGCGCTATCTCCTTTGACCGTGTTTTGCATTTTGCTGCCAGAAGGAGACCTGAACCTTGCTTTTTTCCATGCTAAGTGGCTCATTCACCCATTTCCATCAAGTCTCTTTATGCAGCTTAGCACAGGGCACAGGTCCACCATGTGATGGCCCAAGGGGAGAGCTTTTCTAGACAAACCCCATTCCCCTGCCTTCTGACGGTGATGGCATAAGCATCTGAGCCTGTCCCGGACCAGCTTCTACCTCCCCTTCAGCCCATGGGCTCAGGCGAGGCAGGATATCCGGTTTCCTAGCTCAGCAAAGACCGCGGATCAAATATCCACCCTGCGTGGAACTGAGCACAGTGTCAATTTGAAATCTGTAGCTATTTTTGCTGCGGGAGCCTCAGAGGTGTTCTCAACATAGCACAGCTATCCACGTATCTGTAGAACCTCCCACTCCTCTGCCTGATGGAGGGGTTCCTCCAGAATGAGCTCAGGGAGCTCCCCCCAGCTGTGTGTCTCTCACCCCACAGTGTGCTCAGGCCCCACATCTGCAGGACCAGAGCGGGGGCCTGGATCCCCCGTGGGATGCTAAGTGGCGGTAGGGGCCTGAATTTCCTGTGCACAGAGCAGACGGTGAGACAGGGTGGCGAGCATCTCCCGTTCCCTCCAGTTGCTCTTGCTGAGGTTTCATGTGCTGCTATTTATGATTTATGACTGGGTGCTGGATATTGCATTTGAAAAATTATTTGGGCCTGGGGTGATGGTCTCCTACTCAAAAGAGGATTTCGTTTGCTTCTGGTAGGTGCCTGGGGCAGGCTGCATCAGCCCAGGGTCTCTGTAATTCCTCTGCAAGGCTTGAGGTCGCTGGCCATGGAGCTGGCCTACAAGTCTGTCTGAGGACTGGCTTACTCCCAGTGCACTTTTTTCCAGGGGACATAGACCTTTGGGATCCCACATTCCCAGCAGTGCAAGCCTGGCTCCCTGGGGGTTCAGGCAGAGGCCCCATTCCAAACTGACCCCACTCTCTCCTCCCTTGGTTTCCTCCTTCCATGGCCCCTGCAGCATGAAGGGAAAGAGCACCAGGCTGCGGAATGCCACGGGGACGGAGCTGTGGCAGCGTTTCCAGCGGCCTCTGCAGGACCTGCAGCTGTGGAAAGCCCTGGCCCAAAGGCTCCTGGATGTTACCACCAGCCTGCCAGACCTGCCCTCCATTCATACCTTCCTGCCCCAGATTGAGGTAACCGGGGTCCTGCCAGGAGGGTGCTGCTGGGGGAGGCCACCAGCCAAGCCTGGCGTATCAGCCCCTCTCACAGGGAAAGGCGTGTTCCTGGGTCCTCCAGATGTGTAGGTAGAGTTCACGGCACCATCTAGCACAGGAGTCCTGTGTGCACAGCAAGTGTCAACACTTGTTATCAGTGACAAAGGTCATCCTCAGTTCTTGGGTCGAAGGTGAAGCCTGATGCCTGTGTGACCCCAGGACTCTGCACCAACCCTCGCACGCCCCTTCTCTTTGGGACCCCATTGCAGGCAGTCCTCTGGTGGAAGCACGAGCAGTTCTGAGATAGAGAAGCTGGTCAGGTCATTACCTTTACTGTGTATCAGTTAGGATGCATGTCACAAGTGACAGAGAACCTGACCAATGGTGGCTTAAGACACAGAGACCTTCAGGTCGTCCCAGGGCTGGCTTGACATCTCAACAGTGTCATCCAGGACTCAAGTTCTTTCCAGCTCTAAGCCATGCCCCCCTTCATGGCCCCAAGATGGCTGCCACCACTGCAAGCATGCGTCCTCAGTGAACAGCAAAGTCTTGTGTAGGAAGGAATGGCATGGGGACAAAAGGGCACTCTCCATCTGCCATTTCCAACAGAGAGGCAAGTTCTTCCCAGAGGCCTCAGCTGACTCCCCTTACATCTCATTGGCTAGACCAGGTCACATGACCATCCTCGGACCAATCACTAGCTGGAGATGATGGGATCTCTGTGAGTGCCTTATACCAATTATAGTCATAACCCTGGAACTGGGCACTTTGCCACCCACACAAAATCTTGGTTGCTTGTTGAGGAAGAAGGAGGAATGGCTGTCGGGTGAGCAGCCAACAGTGTCTGTCACAAATACCTGTCAACACAGTAGCTCCCATTTGCCTGTCAACAATGCCTTATGGTATCCTGGCGCTCTGAGGCCCGTGAAACGCTTTCGGGTCTAGAGATCTTGGACACAAAGAGTGGGAGGAGACACAGGAGAGTATCAGGTGTGAGCCCATTTTATATTAATTTTCCTTCTGCTTATAAAAGTCATGCCTACGTGGAGAAGGTAAAGATTTGTGAGGAAGAGAATAAAAAGCACCCACAGTCCCATGAGCCACGGGACCGCCGTTACCATGGGGCACTTTCTCCATCTCGTTTTCGGTCCAACTTGGTATTATGGGGAGAATCATTAACCAGACTTGGCCCCTACTCACCCCTGACTGAGCACACTACCCGGCCATGGACCAGGGCCTGCGTTTTGGAGTGTCTGCTCTCTTGATTGTCCACTTGGGGCTCACGTTAGAATGAGAGCTTGTTTGCTGTCATCATAGTCAAGCCGTAGAGCACGGCCTTTCTTTTTTTTTTTTTTTTTTAAGATTTTATTTTTTCCTTTTTCTCCCCAAAGCCCCCCAGTACATAGTTGTGTATTCTTCGTTGTGGGTTCTTCTAGTTGTGGCATGTGGGACACTGCCTCAGCGTGGTCTGATGAGCAGTGCCATGTCCACGCCCAGGATTCGAACTAACGAAACACTGGGCCGCCTGCAGCGGAGCGCGCGAACTTAACCACTCGGCCACGGGGCCAGCCCCACGGCCTTTCTTTTTTATTTATTTATTTTTTGAGGAAGATCAGCCCTGAGCATCTGCTGCCAATCCTCCTCTTTTTGCTGAGGAAGACTGGCCCTGAGCTAACATCCATGTCCATCTTCCTCTACTTTATATGTGGGACGCCTGCCACAGCATGGCTTGCCAAGCGGTGCCATGTCCGCACCCACGATCCGAACCAGTGAACCGTGGGGCGCCAAAGCGAAACATGCAAACTTAACTGCTGTGCCACTGGGCTGGCCCTGTGTCATAAACCTCAATTTTAGGTCAGACAATCCTGAATATACCCTTTATCCATCTAGCCATTTCCGTGAGATATGATCACCAATAGGCAGAAGCTTTAATTAATTTATTACAATTTTTCTGTACTTGGGGGTCATGTTATGTAGTCATAAATTCTGGTATTTTCATTTGACACAAATGAGCTTTTCCTCAGCTTCATTTACGATGGTTCAAAGCAGTCATCACTTTAAATGGCTGCATAATATTCCATTCAGGGGGATGCTGTTGTTTATTTAGCGTATCTGAAATTAGATATTTGGGTTTCCAGTTTTCATCGTCATAATTAACATATGCTGAATATCTACCTACATAGATCTTTGTCTCCATTTCTACCATTCTCCTCATTTTGCTGATGAGGGACCAGGGGGAAGTTGGGGTGCTTGTTCAAGGTCACTCTGCTCCAGAGAGGCAAAGCTGGGGCCAGTGCGGTGGGTCCTAGACTCTCGTCTACTGTCCTCAGCCCTGTTTTCATGTTGGCTCGGGAAGCAGCTTTGTGAGGCTGGCAGAACAACTTTATTATTGTCATTTGACTTCTGAGGAAGCCAAGTCTCAGAGAGGGGAAGCCGCTTGCTCAAGGTCACACAGCATTAAGTGGCAGGGCTGGCTTTGACCCAGACCTGTCTGACTTCACAGCAAGTGCTCCCCCTAACAGTTTGCAATTACATTTCCTCCTTATCCTTCCCACTCGGATAGAAAGCAAACTGGGACCCCCTTGAGGCAGGAAGGAGAGGTGCTGTCTTTCTAGAGTGGGACCGAGGACTCGGCGCAGAATTTCATGGAGCCGTGGGTTGGAACAAGTCGGGCCAGGCCTGTGGTTTGTTCCTATTTGTCTGCTGTTTGCTGGTGGGGAGCAGGGCTTGTTTCTCTCTCACGGCCTGCCCGGGTGGGATGGACTCTACGGGCCAGGGCTCAAGCTGCCAGCCTTCTTTCCTTGACTCAGCTCCAGCATCGAGCCCCAGAGTGACTATGGATCCACGAAGTTCCTCTGGAACGGAAGCCTCGAGCCCCCGAGCAGGGCATGGCTGAGGTCGTAGTTTCTTAGGGCGACGGTCACAGAGTATCCAAAGCTGGGGGGTGTAAAGCAACAGGAATTCCTCCTCTCACGGTTCTGGAGGCTGGAAGTCCAAAATCAAGGGCCAGGAGGGCCTTGCTCTCTCTGCTGGCTCTGGGGGGAATCTCCCTGGCCTCTTCCCGCGTCTGCTGTTGGCTGGCAGTCATGGGGGTTCCATGGCTTGTGGCTCCATCACTCCACTCTCTGCTCTGCCGTCACGTGGACATCTTCTCCCCATGTGTCTTCACATTGTCTTCCCTCTGTGCCTGTGTGTCTGGGTCCGAGTTTCCCCATTTAGTAAGGGCACCAGTCATTGGATTAGGGCCCACCCTCAAGACCTCATTCTGTCTCTGTCACCTCTGGAAAGACCCTGTCTCCAAATAAGGTCGGAGGTTAAGACTTCATTATATCTTTTCCTGGGGCACAATTCAACCACAACAGCGGGTTAGGTGATCACAGCTGAGAAGAGCTGTTTCGCTCTGCCTTCACTGCGTCATGCACCATGTTAAATGCTCTGTAGGCATTATCTCGTTTAGGCCTCAGGACAAGCCCATGAGCTGGGGCGTGACTACCCCTATATTGCAGAGGAGGAAACTGAGGCCCAGAATGCTGTGATGCACTGCCCAAGGCCTCCCAGCTAGTGTGTAGCCTCCCAAACTCATGATCGCGACTCCCCAGCCTGAATTCTTAACCTCCGTGATATCGTGTCTGGGCTTGGTGAATGGTGGGGGAAGGTGACCCCTACAGAGCGAGCCTTGACCTCTGTGCGGCTGATCGCAAAGCGCAGGCTCTCATCTGCACGTTACAGTCCAGCTGGGCCGACTGTGTTTATGCTGCCCTTCCTCCAGCACGCCCTCTGCCCTTCCAGGGCTGTTGTCAGTACTGCCTCCTCTGAGCAGCCTTCTCAGATTTCCCCATCGGGGAGTGTCCACCAGGAGGCGACAGCCTCCTCTGAGGAGCCTTCCTGATTTTCCACTGATCGTGTTCCATAGGCCCTTAGCCCCCTCCAGATGTCCCAAACACCACCTGGGGCTGTCAGTGATGGGCAATTGTTGAGTAGAGGATCAAACTGATTTGGTTTAGGTTCAGCTACAGTGTGGACCATCGATTCTGGGGGCAGCTGAGGGGCAGTGGGCGGTCGGAAGCTGCGGGGATCTGGGTGAGCAAGGCTGAGGATACGCCTTGGGCAGTGGCAGTGGGAATGGAGAGGAGGCGGATTTCCGAGACCTGTAGGAGGGAGAATTCTGGCCCAGGCTTTGATAGTGGGAGGGATGTCGGGCGCGAGAGGAATCAGGTTAACCCTGAAATTCAGGACCGCCCTCCCCCCGCCACCTTCCCGCCCGCCTGGCTCTCCTGCTTCCTCAGAGCCTGCACCGAGGTGCAGCCAGCTAAGCAGTTGCAGCAGAACAGTGTGCTCCTGGCGCTGTCCCTGAGCTTGGTCCTGCCCCATTGTGCTCTGGGTTAAAGGAGGCTTGTCTCCCACAGGCGGCCCTGGCCGAAAGCTCCCGCCTGAAGGAGCCGCTGACCATGCTGCAGCTGCGGAAGGACCTGCTGAGCAGCGTCTTTGGCCAGGAGAGAGCCACGGCCCTGCTGGAGCAGGTGGCGAGTTCCATGAGGGACAGAGACCTGCTGCTCAACAGCCTTCTGCAGAGGAAAAGCAAACTGCAGGTGAGCATCTCCGGCTGTCTGCTCGGCGCTCGAGCCCGGCACTGGCGCTGGGGGCCACTCTTCCCGGGAGGCGGGCGGCCCTGCGTTCTAACCTCAGCTCCAGCCCTTGCCGCTGTGTGGCCCTGGGCACGTCCCTTTGTCGCCCACAATCTCAGGCTCCTTGTCTATAAACTGGGTAAGATTATTGTGTGATCCGTCCAGTTGGTCTCCTAGTCACCTGTCTGCCCCTGGCCCCTGCCCCCGGATCCCCTGTCTACACTGCCATCAACCTGAACTGCTCTCTGCAGAGAGCCGGGGAGCGTCAGATGAGAAAACACAGAGAAAACGCTTGTAGGCTTTAAACCACAGAGAGCTGGGAGCTCTTACTACTAGGGACCCATTTCGAAATGACTCCACTAAACCAAAGACGTGACATGGCTCCTTGTGGACAGTTTATGCTTTGGCATAACAAGCATTTGCTGAGCGTCTAATGATGTAACGGCTGTGATCTCTGGGGCTCTGACGAGGGGCCCAGCACTGGCCGAGAGCTTTACATCCGTGATCTCATCTAGTCCAAGTAGCAAACTTTTAGCAAACATTTTAGGGTTTGCAGGCCCCATGGTCTCCGCTGCAGCCACTCAGCTCTGCCACGGTCGCATGAAAGCAGCGGTAAATGAACAGGCGTGGCTGTGTTCCAATAAAACTTTATTTACAAAAACAAGCCTCTGGTGGGATTTGGGGGGTGTGGTATGAGATGTAGTTTTCCAGCCCTTGTTCTAGAAGGCGGAGCAACTGTGATGCAGGGACGTTATGGTGACTCTAAGGAGGGATGTCCAACCCCATCAAGGGCTCTGGGAAGGCTTCCTGGAGGAGGCGACGCCAACTCCTGAGTGCGTATGAGTGGGCCAGGAGAAGGCTGGAGAAGGAGCAGCTGGTTGTGAGTGTCAGGTCGTACAACAGGGTGCCTGGGAGGAAATTTCTTAATGTGTGTGCTGCCTGTTGGTGTCTCTCCAGAGCTTGCTCGCTCAGCACAAAGATTTTGGGGCTGCTTTTGAGCCCCTGCAGAGGAAGCTCTCAGACCTACAAGTCAGAGTCCGAGCCGAGAATGGGCTCCAGCGGGACCTTCCTGGGAAGCAGGCCCAGCTTTCGAGGTTGCAGGTAAGGGGTCTGTGGGGCCCGAGTCACCTCCACTCAGGTGCTCAGCTGCCCTCCTGTGGCAGGAACCTGCAGGGCAGCGGCGGCCGAGCCAGGACTTCGACTGTACTTGAGATCTCACTTATCATCTCAGTAGAACCTCTGCTGATTTATCTGATGATTCCCCGGCCTCAGCAGGGCCTTTAGCCTTCAGCCCCTCCAAACTGCTGATTCAGAGCCTAACAGAATGACAAGCTGCCCTTTTGTTTACTTCAAGGTTCCAAAGTCTAACATTGATATTTGTTTTTAAAGTTACTTGACTAAGTGTCCCTAATGAGTCTAGGAGCCTTCCGTTAAATACACTGATTTAAGGCTTAAGAGAAATGCTTTAAAACACATGTAGACCGTAAATAGGCTGATCATTGATCATTGGTTGGCTGGACCAGGAGCTTGCTGGTTTTTAACATCATGTGATACAACAATTATCTTTTTAAAACCCGAGCACAGCTCATACATGAATAGAGAGTGTTGTTTGGAAAACATTAAAAATAGTGTATTGGGGGCTTTAAAACTAAACTTGGGATGTGATTCTTTATAACGAGAGGTGTTCATCAAGTAGGAGTCCGGACAACGGTTTGTCCCCAGAGATGCCCTCTGATCTCAGCAGTTTGCTTTCATGGTGTCTCAGAATATTTGCATCTCGTTTTTAAAATTCTCACCAGCCCTGGGAGGAGGCCCATTAGGTGGCCGTATGGTACAACTGCTGGTGTGGAGGAGCCCCTCCACCCCAGGACCCTCCCATCGCTCCCACTCAGAGCCCCCCGCCCTGATCAGCATCCATGATGAGAGGAAGCCTAGACACCCCCCCATCATTCCTTCTTCCACTGCAGGGGCTGCAGGAGGACGGGCTGGACCTGGGGGTGCAGGTGGAGGCCGTGAGGCCTCTCATCCAGGGGAACTCCAACCACCAGCACAAAATGGACCAGCTCTCTGCCGACTACCAGGCCCTGCAGAGGTTTCTGGAGGTAAGGGGCCACCGGAGGGCCTGTGCTGTGACAGAGACCTCTGGAGTCCAGCACTCCTGGGGACCTCTCCCTCTTCTCTCCCTTCATTCCTTCCACCTTTCTTTTTCTTTCTCCTTTCCTTCCTTCCCCTCCTCATTCATTCAGCAGATGGCTATTGAGTGCCTTCTGTATGCCCATCAGTGTTCTGAGCCCTAAGGATGGAGGCAGCATGAGAGGACAGCCAAGACCACTTTCTAGTGAGGAGATGGATGAGTCAGCAAGCCAGCACGTAATAGACAATTCCACATGTGCCAGGAGCCAGGGACACAACAGGCTGCTCCGTCCCATCAGCAGCCGGGCAGGCAGAGGGCCCTCGCTTTTGCTGACTTATCACCAGGTTGAAACGCGCGTCCCGGCGGCTGGCCGGGAGCCTCATCGGCAGTGCCCTCTGGTGGCCACCTGGATCTTTCTCATGTCCCACGAGATGGAGTCCCCTTTGAGCAGTGGGAATGAACTGAGGCTCCTTCAAAACTGGCCTGAGGACAAGTGGAAATGCAGCTTCCAGGCCCCACCCTGACACTGATTCGGATGGAGTCCTGAGTCTACTTGGCACATGTGCCCTGGGAATGCAAAGGGGCCCTCAGGCAGCCACCTGGCAAGCACACTCAGTCTGGGGCAGGGGTCTCCACCCTACTGGACGCTGCATGCCCTATTTCAATAACACTCCTATCCTCCTCTTTGCAGTTCATAGGTCATGTAAGTTACCCACACCATTTAAAAATCTAATACAACACCTTTTCTACAATAGAAAAGAGAAATAAGAGGAAAGTAATTATTGTCAGATAATGTCTTTGAATATGTGAGTGCTCCAAGATGGCCACACTGAAGACACGAGGAGGCAATCAGAACGTACCCCCTTAACGTGACAGCCATGGGTGCCAAGTCACGTGGCATAGCCGGCTTCACCTCTAGTGATGAAACTTTCTGAAGTGTGAACAGGCCTTGGTAAAGTTTCAGTCAAACCAAAGCGCAGTCTTCCATCGGTTTACAAAATAGATGCGTTCCTGGAAAAGTCAGCCTGTTTATTAAAACTCCAGAACCTCTTGTGTTCGTACATTAACTGCAGTAAGAGTCTAAACTCGGGTCCCAATAAAGAGGTCATGAGAAAACCTGTGGGACGTGGGGTGGTTCTGCATTGTGGACTGTCCTCCCCAGAGGGAGATGAGGGCACCCATCGCTCTCACTGTGTCTGCTGGCGTCACCCCCACCCCGTCATTATCACAGCCACCAAAACCCGCCGTGAGTTTCCAGAAAACCTGGCTCCACCTATAGAGACCCATCGGTCTGAGTGAGGCGTAAAGTCTAGATGAATTCATCTCGTTCCATTTAATAAATTAGCAGCTTGCGATCTCCAGGTTGAGGGAGGGGGCGTAGAGAAATATCCTGGCCCTGCTCCTCAGGAGCCCGTAGAAGCAGCGACTGTCGGCTTCAATGCCCACCTCAGACGATGAGCCAGACGGATCGTTACAATAATTAGAAGAAGTAACAACGGAGCATCATTGGGGGCTGCAAAATGGCGATATTCCAGTTCTATCTTACTTCTTTATTTATGGTTTAAATGCTTCTTTAAAGACGTATAGCTGCTATTTTATTTTGTACTCAAGGCTTTTTCAGTCTAATAAGTTCTAATAAGTCTCCCCGCCCCCAGCCCCGGTGATCTTCCTGTTCCCCTGGGGGGCACATACCCCACCAAGCAACCAGGGCCACTGAAGCCATTGGGTCTGATGTTGACGCCCAGGGGACAGGCGGGGACGGTGGTAGTGAGAGCACAGAGAGGTGGAGTTTTAGAGAATTTTCCAGGCCCTCGTCAAATGGTTGTGGGGGACAGATGCACCGCGCCGTCTCTGTGTCCCCAGCTCCTCAGGGGCCTGGCATCGCGTGGTGTCAGCCAGTGTCTGTGCAATGCAGGAAGGCAGGGCCTGTGGTGGCCCAGCAGAGAGTCATGAGGCCCTCAGCCGAGGATCACAGCAAGAGAGGGGGCGACAGGCCCTGGGGCCTGACTGGCCCGTGGTGGGCTGAGGGGAGGGGCTCGGAGGGTCCCAGGCTGGGCGACCAGGAGGACGGAGACTGGCTGCTCTGCTGGATACAGAGCCCCCCTTTCATGGAGACAGAGGAAAACAAGACCCCAGCCTCGGAGCTGAGCAATGACTGACCCAGGGGACGGGACAAGAAGCAAGACTGCTTTTAAAAACTTTGTATTAAAGTATATTCATACACATCAAAGTGGACGTGTAAGAGTACAGCTTGGTAAATTTTTGGTAACTGGCTACATCCATGTTACCAGCACCCAGAGCATGAAACAGAATGATACCAGCCCCTCAGGCCCCTGCAGTCACTGCCCACCACCCCCCATATCTGCGGGTGACCCTGACCTTCAGCTTAGAACAACACGGGTTGGGTTTGCCTGATTTTATGCATTATTTAAATGGAATCAGACAGAGCGTATTCCTTGTGTAGGTTTCCAGCTGTGCGCGTGACAGTTATAAATTCATCTAACGGTGCATTAGATTGCTGTGTGCATTGTTCATTCTTGCTGCTGTAAAATATTCCATTGTATGAACCCACCTCACCGTGTTCCTCCATCCTCCTGTCGGTGGTCACTGGGTAGTTTCCAGCTTGGGGCTATTACAGGCAACACCACACGCATGTCTTTTGTGAAGACATGTTTGCATCTGTTGGGTACCCACCCAGGGGTGAGAAGGTTGGGTTGTAGGCATGCTTGAGTCCAGTTTTCGTAGATACCGACCCATGGTTTTCTCAAGTGGTTGTGCCGGTTTACACCCACTCTGGTGGTGGACGAGAGCTCCGACTGCCCACAGCCTCCTCCAGACCTGGTACTTTGCATAAACGTAAAGCGGAGTTGATCGTTCCGGGGTAAATTCCTTGCACTGTGGAGCAGGAAGGACCAGCCTCTCATGTTCCTACTGCTTGGGATCTCTGGTTGGGGAGCCCCGGGCCCCAGGCAGATGTGGGGGTCCTGCGGGGTGGGATGGCCCAGGGTCTCAGCCTCGGCCAGCGCTCAGGGTGCCCTGACCCCCCTGGGGCTGTGCTGCAGGACCTTGTGGACGGGTGCCAGCAGAGCGTGCGGGAGCATTGCACCTTCAGCCACAAGCTGCTGGAGCTGCGGCAGTGGATAGCAGTGGTCACTCAGAAGCTGGAGTCACACCTGGGGGACACAGGCCTGTGGGATGCTCAGGCCCAAGAGGCCGAAGTCGAGGTAAGATGGCTTTCCTCACAAAAAAGCTGATTCCCTCCCCTGCACCCCCAAAAGCAGGCTTGCGAGGCCAAAGTGCCCCACTGCAGAGCAGAGACCCCCTGCCCAGGACCTCACTGTGCATGTGCGTGTGTGTCCTTCAGAGGCTGCTGGCTGAATTCCCAGAGAAGGAGGCCCAGCTGCCCCTGATCAAAGCGCACGGCTGGCTGGTGATGGAGAAGTCTTCTCTGGAAGGGGCCGCTGTGGTCCAGGAGGAGCTGGAGGAGCTGGAGGAGGCGTGGCGGGCCCTGAGGCTGCTGGAGGAGAGCCTGCTGAGGTGAGGGGTCTCCCGGCTCTGGGCCTGGTCTCGGACAATGCCCCCTTCCCATCCAGGGGAGAGCTCGGTGGTGCTCCTAGAAGAGAAGGCTGGGGTTCTGCCATGTGCCAGACATGACTCCAGGTGCCTCTGGGCATCTCCAGTCTGGCCCAATTGGCAATCCCAGCAGGGCAGGAAGAGCAGGCAGATGTCCCATCTTGGGCGTTGGCCTCCAGCCTATTCTGGCTTGGGCCTCGGCCGCATCAGTGAGTACATGCACCTCAATGATGGTAAGGTGAGTCTCAGCTGGGACACTGGAAATGCGTGTGCCTTGGGAACGTTCTGACAAATCTGAGGACAGGCACTGACTTGTGAAGACCAGAAGCTTCCTCCCACCCGACGATGCCCCACCTCTGTTACTTCTCCCATGACATGGTGAATCCTCATCTTATCACCGCATTGACTGGGCAAAGTTTGTCTTCTCAGCCTCATCAGAAACCGGCAGCTACAGAGGACGGAAGTGGATTTGGGGAAGAAAACGATTTTCACCAACAACATCCCGAAGCCTGGGTTTCTCATCACCCCCACGGATCCTATTGCCAGGTATCGCCGCCAGGTGAGTCTGTCTAGAGGGGCTTCTGGGGAGGGACCAGGTCCTGAGTCAACTGATGGGGGTCTCCAGGAAAGCCCCCTCCCTGGCCCGGGCCACCTGCTCGGCTCAGGACTTGGCCACATCCCCGTCTCGGTTGAGCCTGTCTGAGTCTGATGAGGCCCAAGGAACCCTCGTGCCGCTGGATAGAGGGACTCAGAGACCCCAGACCCAGGCCCCCCAGGGAAGGTCATGGGCATCCCTTGGGCACACATGCCCCCACCCTCAGAAACACCGGCAGCTGTCCCCGCCCGGAGGAGAGTGTCAGGCTTGGAAGCTTCCTGCGGGCCCCAGATTGGACGCTGAAATCACACAAGATTTGTGTGCCATAAGTTGTATTTTGTTAAAAGAACTTATCTAACTGCATGTTATGATCTGTCCCGTCTCCTGACTGCCTTTAAAACACAGAAACCACACTGAAAAAAATTCATTCCTTGTCCTTCGAGGAGAACAGATCAATTCGTTCATTCTCCCATTCATTCCTTTATTTTTCCATCCAAAAAGCACGGATTGAGGTTCCTATGTTCTGAGGACTGTGCGTGGAGCTGGGCACAGCTGTGAGTAAGACAGAAACACTTCTGAGCCTCCAAGAACGCAGAATCCAGCACAGAGCTTTCCAGATTGTGATGTGCCTTCGGATCGTATTAAAATGCGGATTCTGGGGTGGGGCCTGTGATCCTGCATTTCTGCAGGCTCCTGGGCCACGCCTATGCCTGAGAGCACATTTTGAGGATCAAGGAAGTGGGGACCACAGGCCGTTAAATAAGGGTTTGCAAAAAGCCGAGGGGCCGGGTGATATGGGAGCCTGCAGGAGAGTGATCGCAACCTAGCTGTGGGGTAGCGAAGCCCCTCCAGGAGAAACGGAATGCCCCGGGAATCCCCATGGCTGATTTGGGGTGAGGAGGGGAGCAGAGGGAGATGTTCCATGCAGACGAGACAATGTGTGCAGAGACCCGGAGCGCAAGGAACCAAGACGTGTCCGTGGACTGGGGCTCAGAGAAGGGGGACGGCGGCACAAGCCACAGGGTCCACAGAGCCAGACTCTAAGGCTCTCAGGCCACAGCGAGGAGTGTGAGAAGCCACTGAGGTGTGTAAGCGAGGGCTCAGCTGAATGGACTTAAATTTTAGACAGATCATTCTGGCCACAGAGCCTGGAAGGGGACAAGAGTGGCAGAAGGGTGACCACTATTATAGCCAACCTGGTAAGGGACAATGGTGGCTGCCACAAGGAGACCAGGGAGGTGACAGTGAGGAATGTCCTTGGCCCCTGAACATGGCCACATTGAGTGGGGATGCATTGTTCATCCCCCCAGGTCCCTCTCATCACCCTTTGGGCATCCTCATCCCCACTCCTCTGCCTCAGATGGAATCCCCGGGACGCGTGGCCAGCGGCTTGTTTTCACCTCTGATGCTCAGGTCATGCTGTGCTTTCCCGCAGGCAGGTCTGCTCCAGGAAGAAGGGGGCAGCCAGGAAGATTTCTCCCAGCTCCTGAGGAACTTTGAGCAGTGGTTGCAGCTGGAAAATTCCAAGCTGGTTAGAATCATTGCCATGAGAACTGCCACAGCCAAGGACTTGAGGACCAGAGAGACGAAGCTGCAGGTTTGTCCCCAAGGAAAGGCCCCTTGCCCATAGGGTTTGCGCTGTAGATGTGATTGCCACCAGGGGAGTTTTTCCAAAAAAAAAAAAGGAGCACATGCATAGCTCATGAGCTGTTCTTGCTTGTGTATAAATAATGGCTTTTAAAATTTTTTGGTTAAATATTGTAGAAGAACTGTGGAAGAGTCATTCATTCATTCATGAATTCAGCCTACTTGTGTATTCCCCAACTTGGAAAATATCACCATGAATCATGACTCCTTTATCAGTCAGCTGTTGCTGGGTAACAAAGCACCTCAACAATTTGTGGCTTCAAAGAGCAGCTCTTTCTTTAACTCCTGATTCTGAAGGTTGGCACGTTAGGCTGAGTTCGGCTGGGCAGTCCTCTGGTCTTGGCTGGGCTCCCTTATTTGCTGTCAGCTGTCGATCAGCTGGATGGTCTACTTCTGGGGGTTGGTGGGCTGTTGGAGACGAGCATGAGATGGACCACGCATCTCCTGTCCTCCTGTGGGACAGCCCAGGCTTCTCGTAGCAGAGGCAGGGTCTAAGAGAGCAAGAGGGAGCATGCAAGGTGTTTTGAAGCCTAGACTAGGAACTGGGACAATGTTACGTCCCCTGTGTTCCGTTGGACAAAGAAAGTCACAAGGCCAGCCTGGGTTCAAGGGGAGGGAAAATAGATTCCACCTCTTGATGGGAAGAACTCTGAAGTCATATTGCAAAGGAGGTGGATGTGACAGGGAGGAGGGGGGCCAAGGGGATCACAGCCATTTCTGCAATCCATCTACCACAAATCTTTCTCTTTTGCTCCCACATCTAATTAGTCACCAAGCCCTCTTGACTCCACCTCCTGGAAATTTTTTGTTTCTGTCCCCTCACTACCGCTATCTTAGTCTAGGCGCTTACCATTCTTGACCCTGGTTATGGCAAGCTGGCCTCCCTTCTTCCTCTTGGGCCCCCATCCAGGTCATGGCTCATTCTGCAGCTAGAGTAACCTTTCAAAATTGCAAGTCTGACCTTGTCCTTCCCCTAATGAAAAGCTTTCAGTCTCGCATTCGACCCCCCAAGTTTATCACACAAGGCCTGTCTCCACATGGCTCCAGCCTACCTCTCTTTTTCCTTATTTTTCTGCAGTTTCATTATGTTATGGTAGGGTTTGGATTTTTTTAAATTTTTCTTTCTTGGGATTCATCTGGATTCTTGAATCGGTGGTCCAGGGTCTTTCTGGAAAATTCTCCAACATTACCTCTCAAAATACCACCTTTGCCTTTTTCTCTTTCTCCTCGCCTTCTGTGATGTCATTTAAACGTATGTTATTCCCTCTCACTGTGTGCTTTATATCTCTTACTCTCTCGTGTGTATTTTTCATCCTTCTGTCTTTTCATATCCTTTTCCGGATAGTTTTTTCTAACCCATCTTCCACTTTACTAATTCTCTCTTTAGCTGTGCCCCACTTGTTGTTATCCATGTCTATTATCTTCTCAACTTCTTACATGGTACTTATCAGTTCTAGAATTTCTACCTGGTTCTTTAGAGATCTGTCGCTTTTCATAGCTTCGAGATCTGCACTGAAATTTTTAAGCTTATCTTTTAATTCTTCAAACACAGTAAATATAGCTGTTTTACAGAGTGTGTCTAGTGATTTCAATATCTCAAGCCGTTTCAGGAATGTTTCTGCACATTCTTGGTTTCTTATATGTGTGTGGCTGCTTTAATTATGTGCTGGACATTGTGTTTGACAAAATAGGTGTAAGAGTGATTTGAGATTTAGGATCATCTCTTCTCCGGAGAGGACTTTGTTTGTGACTGCCAGGCAGTGGGGGCTTTAACATTCTGAAAACACTGAATCCAAGGTCAAAGCTAGAGGCTCCCTGGGTCGCTGAGATGACGTAAGCTGGGCTGCAAATCCACACACTACCCGAGATTACTTCTGAATCACCGTTTGGAGTCTCAGCTCAATGGGGAGTGGTTTATCAGAGTCTGCACCTCTGCAGGGCTGAGGCTGACCTTTGCCTCCCTGGGCCTGTGAGGCTGCCGAGAGCATAGATCTGTCTCACAACTATTTCTTCCGGATTGGCAGATGTCCTACGGGCACAAGCAGCCCGAACACTGGGCTTGCTTCTCTGGATTCTCAGCCCCAATGTGCCTCTCTCTCTCGCTAACTCTGCATGCTGTCTAAATGTTTTAATATTTTGTTCTCCGTGAGAGGTTTCGTCCAAGGACCTCACTGACCGTGACCAGGAAGTCCTTCCTGCCCACCTCCTACCTCATATTCGGCCACTCCTCTCGTTTCCTGCCACCACCACCCAACTCCGGCCTTATTAGAGACAACTTGCAGGTCCCCAGGTTAAGCCTCAGTGCTCTTATAGAGCTCACATTCCAGGGGCTCTGAGAAGCTAAGCAGTGTGCCCCGTATCACACAGCTCGTAGGATGGGGCAGAGCCAGGATCCAAAGGCAGAATTTAAACCCAGGCTCTTGGATTTGGAGCCCTGTTCATGCCCCCACATCACACTAGCGCTCAGGAGTCCTGAGGATAAAGGTGCCATCCTGCGGCGACACAATACTATGTTTTGGTAGACAAATTGGCCCAATCTCGACATCAGTCTGCCCGGCTTCGACAGGCCGGCACAAAGACATGTTTAACAATGGCGGCTTCTATCGTGATGATAACTCTTGTGTCAAGCGCTCTGGGGTCTTAGCTCTAGGATGTCAGGTTGGAGTCCATTCTGTAACATTCCGGAGAGCAGGTGCCTGGCCTTGGCTGGAATTTGCACGGGTGGGATTCTCACTTCGTGTGTTCTGTCGGCCACCTCTCAAGTACAATTTGGTTGGCTCCTCCTCACTAGCCAGGTGGGGCCATCTGGGCCATTTGGAAGGTGTATATGACACTGCCTTTTCCCTCAGGAGCTGGAGGCTCGGGTACCAGAAGGTCAGCATCTCTTTGAGAACCTCCTTCGTCTCGGGCCAGCAAGGGAGACCTCGGAGGAGCTGGAGGACCTGCGCTACCGGTGGATGCTGTACAAGTCCAAACTCAAGGACTCCAGCCACCTGCTGGTAGGTGCTAGGGATGCGCAGGTCCCAGGCCCCGGGGAGACATAGATCGGCCCACATCCACTCAGCTCCAGGCCTCCATGGACCAGGCTGAAGTGACCACTCAGAGAGAGGAGAGAGAGACACACGGGTCCTAGGCACTTGGCTTGCAAGATGTCATTTGGCCATCCTGCCACCCGATGAGGCTGGAGCCCCGGTAATGACAGCTTTGCTACCTACGAAGCTGGGATCTTTATGTGCATTCTCCCACTCGGTCCTCCAGCAGCCATCTGCCAGAGTAATGGGGTCTCCAGTCTCAAGAGGGGCAGCAGAGACTCTGAGGAGTTAAAAGCTTGCCCAAGTTCACACAGCCAGTAAGAGGCAGAGCCAGCATTAAATGCCCCCTGGTGTTGGGTGCATGATAGAGGGAATGCTGGATTGGGGACCGGGAGCCCCAGCATCTTGTACCACTCCTCCACCAACCTGCTTTGTGACTTTGGACAAACACCTTCCCTCTTTAGGCCCCCATGTCTCCTCACACAAAACAATAATAATAGCTAAACTAATAATAATAGCCTTTGTGAAATGCTATGTCATCATAACAACCCCATAAAGGAGGAACTATTATTATTCCCTGAGAATTGATGAGGAAGCTGAGGCACAGAGGTTAGCCCAAGAAGAGGGGTGTTGAGGTGGCCTCGGAGGGCCCCTTCCGGCCCTCAGACCCCAGACGCCAAGCTTTGGCGCTCCAGCTTTGCTGGCCCCGAAACAGCCATATCGGCCACTAGGTGGCAGCCCCGCGCCAGCCAGGTGGCCGCACGCCCCGCCCGCCCGGGCCCAGGCCGGCCCAGACGGAATCCCACCTGGGCTGAAGTGTGTTAAAAAGCTCATTAAATCGAATCACCTGCTGGCTCAGCCTGTCCAGATGACCAGAAGTTTTAGAGAAACACTCCCCTGACAAAATGAATATTCCATTACAGGCCCTGTTGGGACTTCAGTTTCACTCACTTAACTTCTTTTTTTCCCCCCTTTTCCTCTCGTTCCCTAAAAATAACAGACACAGAGTTCTCCAGGGGAGACGACGGGATTCCAGAAGGTACTGTGTCTGCCATTTGCTCCACGCGGCCAGAGGGCCGGGCGTCTGGGGGGTGGCGGGCCTGTGTCGCTGGGGCCGGACGCCTGGGCTTTCTGGAAGCTTCCATGAGGTCTGAGGAACATTTATGGGGAATCAGCTCTGGGCTGTGCTGTGCTGGGCCCCCGGGTCCTCGCTCTCAGGAAGCCCAGGGCCATGCAGAGTGTACTCAGCTGCGAAAGGAGCTTGATCGAGGGGGGCCCTGGAATTTTTCATCCCAAACCAGGACACTATTAATAATGATGCTGTGACAACAGGTGTAAACCAGGCCTGTGCTAAGAAACCCGGACCGTTGCAGGCAAACGGGACCACGTGGCCACCCGAGTGGTAGATGGGCATATGGGGCTCAGTGGGGGACAAAAGAGAAAGGGATGGTTGTGCCTGCATGTTCTACCAGGCAGGTGTTTCTACTTAGGCCCACTAAGAAGTGCTTAGAGACACTTCCATGGTGTTTGCGGGCCAAAGCAATAACAATAACAGCAGTAATAGAAATAATAATAATAATGAGTAATAATTACTGTTCTTCTAGATGCTATTTATTGACTGTCCACTGTGTGCCAGGACCTGTGCCAAGTGGTGGTTAGGGCATTTCACTTAACCCGTCAATACTGGAGAGGCATTATTCCCTCCGTCTTAAACCTGGATAACTGAGAAATGGCAAGGTTGGGATGACTTGTTCGGCAAGGGCATCTGGCTCCTGAGTGGTCTCTGACTTCTCACTCCAAAGCTCGTATCTGAACCTTCCACGCTGTGCCCTGGAGGGAGCATCCCGGGGCCCTAGCAGGTCTGATCACTTCTGGAGAAGCCCAGTATAAATTGATGTCCTCAGTACCACCTTTCCGAGAGAACACACCTGTTTTCCTGCCAAACCTTGGCTCGTAATGACGTGAAGCTCCAGCGTGCTCTGCCCCAAAGAGCACAGGTTCCTGGAGATCTCTCAGGCCGTGGGGTCTGCATTTCTGGGTGCTTCGCACAGCAGGGTCTCTTCTTGGTCTCCAGCTGGCGTTCACAGCTCCCATCTGTGGGAGAGTGGGTGTCCCCGGGACAGGGCGGGGCAGTCACGAGGCCAACGCTGTGCTCTGGGCCCAACGTCAGCCAGCTCTGTGGCCTCGGGCAAGTTGCCATGCCTCTTGGGGGTTCCCTTCCGCGTCCGCAGAATGGAATATCAATGCCAACTTTATTGACTTCATGGACCAACCGTGAAGATCGTGTGATCTGTTGTTTGCAGTTCTGAGAGCCGACAGCGCTGGTTTCCCCCCAAATTTAGAATAACAGAGAGCCTCCCCGGGAAATGAGGAAGAGCATCCGGAAGGGCAGGGTGCCCACACAGTCCGGCCTGGTGGCTCATCATGGGATATGGGGGCTGAGCCGGGTGTCCAGGCTGCCTCTAGCTCCCGCACTTTAAGCCCCTCACTGGTTGGGAGCCCCCATCTCTGCAGCTGCCAGGCCGGAGTCCATGGCTGTCACTTCTGGGTCCCCTGGTACCCAGCACATTGTGAGCGCTCACTAAATGTTTTGAGTAGGGGACACTGGGCTGGCTGACCCCGGCCCTCCAGCGCAGGCTCAGGTTCCTGGCAGGCTGTAATCGGGTTAATGTGGATGTTCGTTACCTGTGTCTCTATGCGGTCTCTCCTCCATTTATTCATTTCACAAATGGTTACTGAGTGCTGACTCTGTGCCAAGCACCGTTTCAGGTCCGTGGAATACGTCAGTGAACACAAGAGCAAAGACCTTCCCCGGTAGACTGCGTCCTGGCTGGGTGGAGAGGGCCACGGGGGAGTCTAGCTCCTGCTGCTCAGTGACAGTGCTCAGTCTCTGGTCCGGGAGCTCCGAAGGACAGCGGCCCTAGGGGCCTTTACAGCTGCAGGGTTTGCCTAATCTCTGGCTGGCGGATGCTGGGCAGTTTCCTGGGGTATGCAAAGCAGGCAGGCTCTGAATGGCCGAAACGTCTGCTTCTTCTCGAGATGTTTAAAACAATGGGATGTGTGAAAGTTTGAGTTCGGTGCTGGCTGTCTTTTGAGCTAACGGGTCTCAGTCTCTTGTGAAGGAGGAGACAATATGTAGAGGCCGTCCCAGGCTCCTTTGTGGGACAGCTTGTTTAGGCACAGAGTTCTGGGTCCCACCCCCGGAGTTTCTGATTCCTTAGGTCTAAAATGGGGCCCAGGGTCTGCATTTCTGGCAAGTTCCCAGGTGATGCTGATACTGCTGGCCTGGGGACACACTTTGAGAACCACTGCTTTACACTCTGGGTTCGGATCCGGGCTCCCCCGTTAGCATGTGTGACCACTGGCGAGTCATTTAACCACAGTTTTCCAGTGAATAAAATGAGGGTCCCCAGAGCTAGTTGTAGGCAAAGTTGTCCTAACAACCAGCACATAGTAGATTCTTAATTGCCTTGTAAACCAGGACCCTGGAGACTTCTGCAGACACTGCCCCTGCTTCTCTTTATGAGAATAAAGGGAGCAGCAACGTTTCCAGGAGAGGAGTCCTCCCTCTGGTTTGCTTCTGGTGTTGTCTTGCTGGTTGGGGTGTGTGCGTGTGCGTGTAGGGCTATGCACACACGTGCACGTATGCACATACACATGCAGGCCTGACAGACAGAAAATAGGTGCTGTCCTCAGAGGTTTTAATCTTGCCAACTTAAAAACATTCCATATATTATTTTTAGTCAAGGGAAGGGAAAAAAACCTGCCCCAAAGCTAATTATTTATGAGCAGTTGGTTCTCCATGCTTTTTTTCTCTCCGTGCACCAAGTCATTGCAAGCCCCAACGACGTCAATGGCTTCAGCCTGCTTGTTTGTATAAACAGAATAATTAAGATTTATTAAATTTGCAGCTGCCTACACGCTTGCCAGCTCAGTGCCACCGGATCTGTTTGCCTGCACACCCAGACACGTGAAATGTAATTGCTTTTCAAGTTGCTTTGGGCCGTGAGTTGACTCCGTTCCTGTGTTGGCCCGGGAAAGAGATGCAGTCCCACCTGAGACCACCTTCGAGTTGGGGAAGAGATTTGCAAATGCTGCTGTTTGTCTGGGTAAATGAGGGCAGGGCCCAGGTGCCAATTTGCAGGAGAGTGGAGCAAATTCCACCCGTGCACTGCATGTTGTGGCCTCGGGGGTATCGATCCAGATGTTGAGCGACCCAGGAGTGGCATTTTATTTACTTGACCATATTTCATAGGTCATAGGTTTCAAGCCTCATAATTTTTCACACTTTCCCGTCTCTGGATTTGGGGTGTCTCATTGCAATCTAGTTCTTCCTGCAAGGATTTGGGTTGGCTTCCTTTCACAGCCCAGGACACTACCCACCTGAGATTTCTTTAAATTAACATGCTGTGCTTGCGGATTGCGTTTTGTTTTGTTTTCCTTCGGACCACACTGATTGTGTAAATTCAGGCGACCCACCTCCGGGATCTCCAGCCTGTGGTTCAGATCCTGCGGGAGAGTTTTCTTTCTCACCGCTCACCCCGTGCCAAGATAAGACCTTGAATTTCCTTGCTTCTCCTTTCTGGGAGGCGGGATTATTCCTCATCTCCACGGAAGGCGCAGCCCTGTGGCACCCCAGCTTTATGTGGGGTCTCCCCTCAGACCTCCATCTTGGTTGCTGGTTCTTTTCTTTCTCAGTGGTATATAAAATGATGGTGCCCCTACAGTCAGTGTCGTAGATCAGATGAAATATTGTAATACCAAATCGCAGAAAGCGTTCGTGAGTTTCCTCGTTAGATAACTTTTGCAATAACTATGATTTTTTTTTAAAAATTCCCTACTGTGTGTTGGGCACTGGGCTAGTTCCGCTGTGTGGAACACCGTGCTGGTCTCTGATGCTCACGACCACCTTCTCCTTTCTAGTGGGAGGAGAGTGACCTTTGGCCCCTCCTCCCTAAGTGGCAACAGGCCCCAGTAGGGTGGGGGCAGAGGGAACGTAGCTTAACTCTATCTTCCTGAGATTCACTGGGCAACTTCCAGGGAAAGTCAAATCCGGCTCTTCCTGGGCAAATCTGCCTTTGACCTGGGCTCTGCTGGGGCCATGCCGTCTCTGACCTTCAGAAGGAGAGAGCTGGGGACAGGCCTCAAACTGTGTGCTACGTCATCCCTGGGGTCCTGTCTGTCCATCCATCTTCTGAACCCAGACTGACTGGCGGTCGCAGATTTGTGACAGAGTCAGTGCTAACCTTGGGACATGAAGGTTTTGAAGCTTGTCTTTGCTGAAATCCCGAGAAGAGTTATCAACATTCGTTCTTTCTATTTCTTCCTCCTGCCGTTGTCAGCTCACCTGCCTTCCACCCCCCACTTTCTTTAACATCCCTCCCAAGGAGGTAACCAGCAGCTCCCTCTTCACAGCCCAGTAGACATGTTTCTGTCGTCTTGTGCTCGGGCTGTGGGCAGCCGTGGGGCTGATGACCGCGTTCTCCGCCCACAGTGGCTCTGCCGGCCCTTCTCAGCCTCTGTCGTCGGGGCCTCTCTCTGTTTTGTTTTCTCCAGTTATCAGAATCAGTGTGGGTAAAATTCACTGTTGATGAAATACTATTATTTAATCCATAGTCCATATTAAAAAATTTAAGGCTATCTCAATAGCCTTTAAAAAAATTAATAGACTTTATTTTTTTGGAACAGTTCTAGGTTTACAGAAAAATTCAGCAGAAGATACAGAGAGTTCATGCACCCCCTCGCCTCGCCCCACGCTGCCACTGTTTCCCCTATTGTTAACATCTCGCATTAGAATGAATGTTGGTTATAACTGACGAACCGATATTGATACACTGTTATTAACTGAAGTCCATAGTATACATTAGGCTTCACTCTTGGTGTTGTACCATCTATAGGTTTTGTTGAATGTATAATGACATTATCCACCATTACAGACTCACGCAGAACAGTTTCACTGCCCTGAAGATCCTCCGTGGTGCACCTGTTCATCCTCCCTAGACACCCCGGCAGCCATGATCCTCCTACTGTCTCTGTAGTGTCGCCTTTTCCAGAATGTCATATAGCTGGACTCCCACAGTCTGTAGCCTTCTCAGATTGACTTCCTTCACTTAACAGCATGCATTTCAGTTTCTTCCGTGTCTTTTGTGGCTTGATAGCTCATTTCTTCTTATCACAGGATACTACTCCATTGTATTAATGTGCCACTCACAGTCTTTTTTATAGTTTTTCCCTCAGTCCAGGATCCATTCCAGGATCACACATTGCATTCAGTTGTCACGTCTCTTTAGTTTCCTCTAAGCTGGAACTATTGCTCATTTCTTCTTGACCTCGACCTTCTTGAGTACAGGCCAGAGATTTGACGGGATGTCCCTCCAGGTGGGTTTCCCTAATGGTCCTCGTGGTTGGAACGGGGTTTTGCCTCTTCTGGCGGGAATGTCACAGCAGTGAGGCTGTGTTCTGAGTGCGTCTTACTGGGACACACAATGGCAGTATGCCCCCAACATTGGTGGTGCTAACTCTGACCGCGTGGTTAAGGTGGTGACTGCCGGATTTCCCTGCTGTAAAGCTGCTATCGTTTCTTTTGTAATTAGTAAGTAATCGGTGAGGCATTGCTTAGAGACCCTGGAAATACACTTCCTCTTTCTTCAATGCTTGTATCCTCAGGGTTCTCTGGGGCCTCTTTCCCTCTCATGACTTACTCTGTTCCTGGCATGTTTGTTCTCCTACTCTAGACCTCTTGCTGTCTCTGGTCCAGCTCCAGTCCGGGGCTCTCCTTCTAGCTTCAGTCCCAAAGGCCCAACCACCTGCTAGGTGTCGACTTGGGAGTCCCACAGACCCCTCAGACTCCGTGTATCTAAAGCTGAGCTCATTGCCTTTCCCGCGCCCAACCAGGCTCCAGTCTCCATCTCGGTGGACAGCATCATGACCACCCAGTTTCCCAAGCTGGATGCCTCCAGGTCATCCTGGACCCTCAGCCACCTCGGTTCTAGTCCTGGGCTTGGAAGAGCTGGGTCACGGATGGATCTCAGATGAGGAAAGCTGAGAGATGCAAGGGGTGGGGGAGCAACCTTATGCCCATACATGTGCTCCTGAATGAGGCTCCGTCCTTGCTGAGTAATGACAGTCACTGCTCTCTCTGATCGTTTCATCTGGAGGGATTCCCACCCATTGACTAAGCCACCTGCAAAAGGCCAGCTCAGATTGTCTTTCTCTGTCACCTCCAAAACCAACTCAGGGTTCCGGAAAAATAGAGTCCTGTGGCCTGGCCATTGTGCGCAGAGCCCCACAGTGAGGAGGTGACACGGACCCAGCCCCGCCCCAGCCACTGCCATCCTGTCCCTGGGAGGGACTCTCCGGAGCCTCTGAGCCCTCATGGGAAGTGGATCTTGGGCTGCAACTTGGTGCTTCAGCCCCGAGAACCAAGTGGGGAAGTTGTCCAAGGCATCGTGGGCAGGGCCCAGCCCGGGGACCAGGGATGCCCTAGGACTCCCGGGAGCTGTCTGGGAAGTGCGGCAGGCCCCAGACACAGCCCCCTTCTGGGGATTCCAGAGGAAGCCCAGGAGAGGAGGCCAGCCAGCACACGGCTTGACAGTCCAGACGGACATCCAGGGGCTGAACTAATTGCTAGGTGACAGTTTAGTGAGGGGCACGGGGGCTGGTCCGTCTTGAATTGCCGGAGAAAAGCCAGCCACTGTCCATCACTCTGAGCTCTCAGTGATGGCCTGGAAGCATCTCCTGGAGGAGAATGACGCCCAAAGAGCTCCCGGGAAAGCCCCCAAAAGCCCCACGGGTGATGGGGCGTGACTTCCACACATGGGGCCCCGGGTCAGCGTGGGACCATCTCCAACCGGTCTAGGCTGAGTGACAGCAGAGGCCCAGGGTGACTTTCGTGGTTGTTGCCGTTTAGCTGTTTCTTACGAGATGCGCTGTGTGGGATGGTGGACAGAGCCTGGGCTGTGGGGCAGTGCTGGCGATTTGAGTCTGTCTGTGTGACCTTGGGCTGGTCCCTTCCCCACAGGCTCAGTTTCTTCCTCTGTGAAATGGGCACAGGGCAGCCACCTCACGTTGCTGTGCTGGAGCTCCGGAAGCCATGAGTGAGGGAGGAGAGCCAGTGCACGGCTTGGGGGTGTTCTCCGTGTGTTCATTAACGAGTGGAGCCCAGATGTTCTGGGGGAACCAGCGGTCAGCGAGCGTCTGCGTGGTCACACCACGGGCACCGAGGGAGGAGCAGACAGCCAGGTGCAGAGGAGGGAAGGAGCCTTGTATTCAGTATTTCCATCGTTCAGCAAGTATTTATTGAGCACTGCTGGGGGTAGAGCAATGAACCAAACTAATGTGGATCCTGCCTCCTAGGAGTCAGCGGGAACGTGGACTTTAATCCGTAATCCAAAGGAAAGGTGCCTTGAGAGTGTGTAACGGGGGCTTTTTGGGTCCAGAGGCAGGGAAGCTCTCCCTGAGGAAGCGACTCACAGCTGAGATTAGAACAACCAGCAGGAGCTAACCAGGTGCATTGGAGAAACACAGGAAATGAGTATTCCAGGCAGAAGGGATAGCCTATGCAAAGGCACTGTGGCAGGAGGATGTGAGGGCCTTTAAGAGGCCAAGAGATGGCATTTGAGGAGGGCAGTGCTTTTCTCTCTGATGGGGCTGGAAAGGTTGATGGTGCCTGATCCCTGGCATCTGGGTGGAGGGGGAAGCTCGAGGGGCTAGTGGGAGCTGCCCATCCTCCCCAGTATCCATCAGTTAGAGGAGGAAGGGAATGAGCATGCATTGAGCCCCAACTATGCATGGTAAGCATACACTGCCTCATTCATCCTTATAACCTTAGTGGGTAGGTATTGTTCCCCCTTTTCCTCAACAGATGAAGGAAGTGAGGCTCAGAGAGGCTGAGCAATTTGTCCTAGGTCACACAGCTAGGAAGTGACAGAGCCAGGGTTAGAACCCAAACTCCGACCCTTTTCTTTTCCCTCCCATCCCCTTTCATCAGTGGCAGAAGATCAGGTCACTGGGATAAACTCATCTTGCCTGAACCCTCAAATCTCTAGGGTCTTGGGTTTGTGTGAGATCTCAAAGGCCTCTTGGTCAGAGCCTCTCCCAAGCTTTTAATGACCCTACACAACATCCCTGTTTCCTCCCCACGACCAGGAGCTGTGGTCCCTCTGCTTTCATACCCCACAGGACAGGGGGCCTCTCACTTCCCGAGGAAGCCTTTCTCTCTTTGGATAGCTCTAACTGGGTAGAACACAGGTAGTACTTTCTCTGGGGAAACTGAGGCACAGAGAAGCTGAGACTGTCAATTTCTTTGTTGTCTTCTTAGAACCTAGTTCATGCCATTTGTGTGTGTGTGTGGGGGGGGGTGTTTTCTAAGCATTTGAGAATTATATTAGAATGCGTCTTTTATTTGAGAGAGCATTCTAGAATTCAGGGCCCTCCAAGGGAAGGTGTGAGCTGTAAGGAAACATCTCCTGGGTAATCTCAGGAGCCCTTTGAACAGGACCACCCCTTGTCAACACAGGTAAATGCAAACACACTTTGGGCCCTGGGAAGATGTTTCCCCCTGAGGACCATGGCCAAAGCACCGCTCCTCACTTCAGCAAGCAAAGGGTAGCTCTGAGAACAGCGGAGCAAACGGAAACAGGACGCTGTCAACAGATTCTCCGACGGGAACCATTAATTGCAGGGTTTTAGTTGTGGTGGAAACCCAGGCTGGGCCTACAGCGTGTTGTCTCGCCCGCTCTCTCTCCTGGGTGGGCTGGAGGTTT
Source organism: Equus przewalskii (assembly GCF_037783145.1). Lineage (NCBI taxonomy): Eukaryota > Metazoa > Chordata > Mammalia > Perissodactyla > Equidae > Equus > Equus przewalskii. Next base: position 37,457,168 of record NC_091855.1, on the reverse strand, counting down.
GGAATCAGGCAAAGTCAGCATGAAATATCAACGAGTCTGGGGAGAGCCCCAGTGGATGGAGGCAGCCCCACGTGAGCCGGGCCGTGGGCAGGAGCACGCGCCAGCCCGTCTGACCCAGCCCAGGTCTGTGGGGGAGCCGGCTCCTCTGTAGACCTATGGGCATTTGGCTGCTTAGGTGATGTCACCCCCACGCCTGACGTCACTGCTGAAAGAAACGCAGCCAGCAGGCCTGCTCCGCTGTGCGGGTGATGGGAAATCTGTTTTTACAAAATCAGTGTCTAAGGACTTTGGTGATGAGGATGTTTGAGGCTGGAGGCATCGGGTCAAGTGTTATCAACATGGGGGAGATAGCTGGGGCAGGAGAGCGGCGGGATGACTCGGGAATGGGAGGCAGAGAGACAGAAGTGGGCTGCTTAGAACCTCCCAGGAACACCTGCATTTGGCAGTGCTTCCTGCTCGCCATCACCACCACCATCATCACCATCATCACCATCGTCATCATCGTCATCCCCATACCGTCATCGTCATCCCCATACCGTCATCGTCATCCCCATACCGTCATCGTCATTCCCACTACTGTCATCATCATCCCCACTACTGTCATCGTCATCCCCATACCGTCATCATCATCCCCATACTGTCATCATCATCCCCACTACTGTCATCGTCATCCCCATACCGTCATCATCATCCCCATACTGTCATCATCATCCCCACTACTGTCATCGTCATCCCCATACTGTCATCATCATCCCCATACCGTCATCATCATCCCCATACCGTCATCATCATCCCCACTACTGTCATCATCATCCCCATACCATCATCATCATCCCCATACTGTCATCATCATCCCCACTACTGTCATCGTCATCCCCATACCGTCATCATCATCCCCATACTGTCATCATCATCCCCACTACTGTCATCGTCATCCCCATACTGTCATCATCATCCCCATACCGTCATCATCATCCCCATACCGTCATCATCATCCCCACTACTGTCATCGTCATCCCCATACCGTCATCATCATCCCCATACTGTCATCATCATCCCCACTACTGTCATCGTCATCCCCATACCGTCATCATCATCCCCACTACTGTCATCATCATCCCCACTACTGTCATCGTCATCCCCATACCGTCATCGTCATCCCCATACCGTCATCGTCATCCCCACTACTGTCATCATCATCATCCTCACTACCATCATCATCATCATCCCCACTACCACCATCATCATCATCCTCACTACCATCATCATCATCATTATTATCCCTACTACTGTCATCATCATCCCTATACCGTCATCATCATCCCCATACCGTCATCATCATCCCCATACTGTCATCGTCATCCTCATACCATCATCATCATCCCCATACCGTCATCATCATCCCCATACTGTCATCATCATCATCCCCATACCGTCATCGTCATCCCCATACCGTCATCATCATCCCCATACCGTCATCGTCATCCCCACTACCATCATCATCATCATCATTATTATCCCTACTACTGTCATCATCATCCCTATACCATCATCATCATCCCCATACCGTCATCATCATCCCCATACTGTCATCATCATCATCCTCACTACCACCATCATCATCATCCTCACTACTGTCATCATCATCCCCATGCCATCGTCATAATCCACACTAACATTATCATCCTCACTACCATCATCCAGCACCATCATCATCAGCACCATCATCACTGCCACCACCATCCTCATCATCATTACATGATTGTAACTTTCTGGTGTCCTGGAGGGGAATCTTTGGCTCTTCAGGGAGCCAGCGGATGTATTTTACAGTAATAATACTACTAATAGGAGCTAATTCACTTTTTAATTGGTGTATAAATAAACTTTGCTTTGAGTCCTCACCACAACCCCGTAAATGGGGTAGGTGTTTTATTACCATTTTGCAGAGAAGGAAACAGGTGCTCAGAGAGGTTGTTGACTTGCCCAAGGTCACGTAGCTAGAGTGTGACAGATCTGCACTGGAACCTCGTCAGCCAGGTTCCTAAGAGCCGGGCCCCTGCCCTGCCCCATTCTGCATCTTGACCGCGGGCCCCCACTTCCTGAGTGGCCAGCCCTTGGCCCTGCACTCCCGTGAAGCCACAACCCAGCCGCTCCCTCCGGAATTTGGAAAAGGTCCTGTGGCCACTCTCGTGGAGATTGTAGCAGAGTCCCTTAGGCATTTGGACTTGTGAGGCTGACTTTCAGGTGAGATTGATGGTGTTGATGATGGAGGGGGAGGAGGAGGAGACAGTGATGATGGATGACGTGTTGAACTTGGTGGTGGTGGTGATGATGAAGATAATGGTGGTGGTGAGGACCGTGATTTAGATGGTGATGATATTAATGATGCACAATCATAACAGCAGCAGCCTTGAGTACCTACTATGTGCCGGGCTCTGTCTCACTTAACCCTCACCACAGTCTGTCAGGTAGGTACCATTTTACCCCTATTTACAGATGAGAGATTTGACGTTGAGAGAAGTTGAGTGGCCTTCTCGAGATTCACACCCGGGACTCTTACACGCCAGGCAAAGATGTCTGTCATCACTGGCAGAGCCTGTAACTTTGTTTTTTCTTCCTCTCATGCCTTGAGTGGTTGGAGGAAACTACAGAGATCTTTGTTTCTGGCAGAACTCACATCAGCCCCACTTCACAGATGGGAAAACTGAGACCCGTGCGGTCAGATAGTCAGCCCAGAGCTGCTGCTGTTTCTGGCGTCCTCCTTGCCCTCCCCGCCCTCTGGGACCCCGGAGCCGGCTCACCCTCCTGCTTTGGTTCTGCAGAGCCGGCGGTGGCGAGGACTCGGTGCCCTCTTCCGGAAGGTGTGCTGCGTGGCGCTCCCGCTGCAGCTGCTGCTGCTTCTCTTCCTGCTGCTGCTCTTCCTGCTCCCGGTCGGGGAAGAGGACCGCAGCTGCACCCTGGCCAACAACTTCGCCCGCTCCTTCATGCTCATGCTCCGCTACGACGGCCCCCCGCCCACCTAGCCCACTGCGGGCAGCCACGTGACTCTCTTCTCCAACCCTCCCTCAGCCCCAGGGCTCCTCCTGAGGGCCCGGGGGAAACTGGAAGCAGGGGCTGCCCAGAGACGTGAATGCTGCATCCAGTGAATACCGCATCTGTGTGAATACTGTATCAATGTTCCCAGAACACAACTACTTTTTATACAGTGTTGTCTTTGTCTATTTATACTAAACAGCTACTGTGTCTGACCCGGGAATCATGTATAGAACTTTTCTCTGCTCTGTATGGAAATGCTTAGGATCTATAGTTTCATATATGACCTCTGTTTGTAGTTGAGAAAATTCTAGCAGTTTGCTTGTCCGTTGGGATTTCGTGGCATTTTGGCCTTGGTCTGCTGTTAGCCCTGGAAAGCAGGAGTGATAACATGTCACTTTTATGGTAACCTCTTTTCCAGAAGCCAACCCCTAAACCCGGATGTTAGTGAAACGACCTCTGAGCTGTCAACAGAGACAGGAACGTGGGCCCTCGCTCAGAGCCCGATGACTCTTGCTTTGGGCACAATGAGAACACACATGCTTGTCTGGTTTTTGAAGCGACAGCAGATTAGCTGCTTGTGTTGGGAGCAGAAATGGTGATGATCAAAGGCAGGCCCTGTGACGGCAGGGAACAGGGACACTGACAGAGTGACGTCGAGGGAGGAAAAGAAAAACTAAGAAGAGCAGAGCCAGAAAGAACTAGAAAAGCACAGCAGAATGGGGGCATCGCCCGCAGGAGCCCCTGGTAGCGCAGCTCCGTGATGAATGTCTGCGGTCGCGCCACCGAGTCCTCAGGAAACGGGGAGACTGTGCTCTGAGTTCTGTCGGGGGCGGGGGGGGGGGGGTAGGCTTTACTGTGGAGATCTCCCTGCAGAACGGAGCGGCGCCCACACCTTGTGGCAGCGCTGCCCCGACCCTGTCCGGAGGGGTGGGACCTCGTCATCCTGGGCTGAGCTTTTCATTGTCTACAACTCCAGCTGAAGGGACAGCACGGAGCAGCTGCCACATCAGGGACCAGCAAGCGAGGGTCCAAGACAGAGATGAGCCATCAGCCTTGCAGCTCTGCCCGTCTGAGGGCTCTCCCTCCTCCTCCCAGAATGGACTTTGCAGAGAGGCGGGTCCTCTGGGCCAAGAACGTCCCACACGCGCCCCCACAAGGGAGCCAGGGTCCAGACACCTGTCAGGTGGGAGCTAGACACCTGGGCTCTGTGCACCACCTGGGAGGGGGCGGGGCTGACCCTCCCCAGGGAGTTCTGGAGGGGTTCCTAAGTGCTCTATAACTGGATCATGTCTGCCCTAAATCAACACTAAGCTTTCCTTTTTAAAAAAATGCTTAGAGGGGCCGGCCCGGTGGCACAGCAGTTAAGTTCACACGTTCCACTTCTCGGCGGCCCAGGGTTCACCCGTTGGGATCCCGGGTGTGGACATGGCACCACTTGGCAAAAGCCATGCTGTGGCAGGTGTCCCACATATAAAGTAGAGGAAGATGGGCATGGATGTTAGCTCAGGGCCAGTCTTCCTCAGCAAAAAGAGGAGGATTGGCAGTAGTTAGCTCAGGGCTAATTTTCCTCAAAAAAAAAAAGCTTAGAGCCCAGTCTTTACAAATCGATTTGTCTGTTCAGCTACAAATAGGAGACCAAGAGGGGATCCTTTTTAGAATCATAAAGTGTTACAGACCCAGAAAGGCCCTTTAAACGGAGGGGACACTGAGACCCAGGCGGTCCTGACCCCGGCCCCATGGGCTCCACCTCCCTCCCACACATGTGGACCCCTCCTTCCTGGCGTCAGGCCCAGCCTCGGTGCAGCTCTCCGGGGGCACCCAGGCCTCGCTGGAACTAGGAGGAGCTGGGCATTCGCTGGGCAGGAAAACAGTTGCCGAGAAATTTCTTGGCGCTGACTCAGAAAGCACACTTTTCTCCAGAGCCACAAGGCCCTTCTCCGCAGGTGACCACTTTCCTGGAAAATCAGGGGCTGCGTCAACCAAGACCTCAAGCCCAGGCAGCCAAGCGCAGACACTCACTGGGTTGTGTTGGTCCTGCCCTAGAAGGGTAGAGCTGTGATGGGGGCCTTCGAACATCTCCATTCCCGTCCTCCCACTTCACAGGCGAGAAGGCTGAGGCCCAGAGAGGGGAAGTAACTTACCTATGGCCACACAGCAAGAAGCAGCAAAACCAGAGCCGATCCTGGTCACCCGCTGCCCCTGCTCACTATAGCGCAATCCCCCCCATGTCGGAAACCTCAAATCAAAGAGGAGAAGCTGTTCAAGGTGAACGGCGTCGTGTCACACGTACTACACTGTGGGGAGGGAGAAACCGCGGTGTGTGGGCTGGCAAGTGGGAATGTTTGTCTCTATTTTCTAAACTTTGATAATGATGCCACAGACTCTGTTTGTTTGCATAACTGTTTTTTTTAAAAAACCGATATTTTCATTACTTTCGTATAAATACAGTTGTAATATGCTATAACAACCCATTTACTGGTGCTTTTCAAGTATAATCTCTTTTGCATAAAGTGAATGCGGACAGTTTTGATTTTTCTGACTTTGTAGCTTGCTGAGCACCAACCACGAAGAGCTGTAAGGTGCCGTTTGAGAAAGGTGTTGCGGTGGGACCTACGGGTGTTTGTTTTCCTCTGTCCCCAGAGTGGAGGGGTGGAAAGATCTGTGACTATGACTGCCCTGCCCAGCTGTGTGTGTGTGTGTGTGTGTGTGTGTGAGAGAGAGAGAGAGAGAGAGAGATGGGAGAGAGAGAGAGGGAGAGAAGGAGGAAGGGGAGGGGGGGAGGAGGAGAGAAGCACCAGTGAGCACGGTGAAGCTGCTTATTACCGTCCTCGGTGCCTCCCTCCCCTGTCCTTTCTTCTCAGTCTGATCTCTAAGTGCAGAAAGGAATGTGTGGGATCCGGAGGGTGTTTATAGCGGAAAGATGGCTGTGGTGAGGTGGGCGGGTGTGGACAGCAGACGAGGCCAGGACTCCGGGAGGTCCTCGGCAGCGAGGGCAGAGGGGTGAGGACTCCAGAAATGGAGTGCCTTCCTCTTGGTGCTGGCGGCGCCTGGCCCCTCGGGGGGTACTCTGCAAGCCATATTTTATTTAATTCCCGCGACAACTCTCAGGGTGTGGCATTAACTTTACCTCTGTTTTTGACATGAGAAAGCTGAGGCTTAAAAATAGAAAGACGCCTGCCCCTGCAGAAGTGGGATTTGAACCCAGGCTTGTCTGGCCCCAAGCCCTTGCTGGGAGGAGAGGGCTTCTGGCTGGTTCTCTAGGGTGCAGCCTCTGGAGCCTCTGGGATGGGTTTCAGGGAGCAAGGAGCTCTGCCCTTCTGCTCAGCGGGCTAGGGCTAGGGCTGAGGCTCCGGGAGAGTCAGCCCCAGGAGCTCCGTCACGAGGGCCATCTGTGGTCATCTTCACCCCAGTCACTTCACGTGTTCGGGGGAGCGGGACTTTCTGCCCACCTGGGCGTCGAGCACCTCTCTGTCCTCCTATGAGGTCCCGGGGCATGGCTGGTGTCGCTGGAACCCGCTGCCCGGCACACGGTAGGAAGTTCAGCTGTGGTTTGTGAATGGCATAGAAACCGCCAGAGGGGAGTGTGTTTGTGGGCACCCAGCTCCCCTCCTGGGTGCAGAGGAACCGTGTCCTGGCTGATGGGGGCCGCTCCCATCTCTCGCTGCCTCCAGCTGGGGCAGCTGGCTGGAGCTCCCAGCAGGGACCAGGGGGTCTAAGGACACTTGTCCCTGGGCAGCTTCAGGGGAAGGAAGCTGGGACACTTTGCAGCCCAGGGGCCAAGGAGAACGACAGGCAGAGAGCAGAAAAAGGCCCGAACGTGGGCAGTCCGTGCTGACCAACGGCCCCCTGCTACATTGCTGTTCACACATGGGTTGCCAGTGGCGCTGGCCCCCTGCCTTGCAGGAGGATGGCTCAGGCTGCCCGACCGGCAGATGGTTAGGAGGGGATCTGATCTCTGCCCATGAGACGGCAGCCAGGGCCTGCCAGCACTGGGAGATGGGCACTGGGAGCTGACATGGCTAGAGAGGGCCACAGAGAGCGGCCAGGGGAGGGGAAGCACAGGACGGATGCGCATCCAAGGCCAGAGATGATGGTGGATTTGATGCCACTGAACTGGGCACTTAAAAATGGTTAAGGTGGTAAGTTGTATGTTCTGTGTGTTTTACCACAATGAGAAAGAGAAAGAATAGCAGGCTGTACCTTCATAGTTCCCAACTTCCATCTGAGGACAAGAACCTGTGGCAAAGCTTTCACTGACAAAATGAAAAAAAAAAAAAAGGACAAATGCCTTGAGGTTTACTTTCCGCAGGATTTGCTTTCATCTAAGTGACAGCTCTTTATTCTGAGACTGTACCTTTCCTATTAATCGGGTGTTCAGTGGCCTTTATGACACGAGAGTGGGGAGGGGACAGTTGTGTCTTCCTTTGTGGCTTATCTTTTGTTTTCAGAGTCCTCGGTGGACAAAATTAAAAGCTACCAACTCTATGTCGGTTTTCCCCAAATGCGGCGTGCTTTCTGGAAGCAAGTGAAATCCCAGAGTTGGGATGCCCTGCTCGAGAAGGTCGGGAGAAGGGAGTGGCTGCAGCTCGGTGAATGCTTGTGCAGGACCCTCAGTGGGAGAGAGGGAAAGAGAAGTGCGAAGAGGGAGACTATGGGGGTGCAGTGTGTGGCAGCAGGGTGGGGGAGAGGCCCGGGTCCGGCCAGCTGGGCCTTTAAAGAAAGAAACAGACAACCCATTAGCTCGGCTTTCCCGTTGGCTGACTGTGCGCCCCCGTGTCTGTGGCCTTCTCTCCCTGGCAAGTGGGCAGAAGTGCCCTCTGCCTCTTGTCTTCTGGAGCCAATGCAACAAGCCTGTGCCAGGCTTTGTGCTGGAGGATGCGGGTGAATTAACTCCAGTCCCTGCCCTCGAGGAGCTCACAGACCAGGAGAAGGGTTTGTGGCATACAGGATGCTGAACCACATTGAGTCCTTGCCCTTGATCTTGCCCGTCTGCTCTCCCAGAGGCGGCAGATCCACCGTCACGGAGGCTGGAAGGGAGAGCAGCCCCTTCTGCTCTGTCCTGGCTGTTTCGGCCCAGGGCTCAGCTTTTTACCACCTCTTTTTGGATTCAGGCCAAGAAATTCATATTCGCTTTAATTTCTTCTGGGACACAAGTTACTCCTGGGTGCAAATCCTGGAAAGAGAGGCGCTCAGAGCTGTTCCAGACCGGCTCCTCAATTTCTAGCACACCACTGAGGCCTCAAAAGGGAAAGTGAGCGAGCACGTCCACGGGTGGCTCCCATCATCCGGTGGACAGAGCCCACGGGCGCCTCCAGCAGAGGGCCAGATTCCAAGGATATAAACCAACAATTGCTTCTCCCTTCATCTAGATTACAAAAGAAATGCCTTCTGTCTGTCAAAGCAAGAAGAATGGGGAACTGGTTTTTAAAAGGAAGTTAAAAAACAAAAGCTCATGGTCTAAAAACAGATCTTACAGCACAGCACCCAGAGCCTTAGAGAGCAGTCGGCCGACTCAGCATCCCCCAGCACCTGCCTTTTGGTTGTCATAGTAACGTTATAGCTGCTCACTGGTTGGTACCCAAACACCTTATCCAGACAGGGGACAGTAATCATACTGGGGACCTCGGTTTCCCTAAAAGTCGCGGGCCTCCTTTCAGGAATGCTTGCTTCTGAGCTCAGCAGCCAAGCCACAGGCTGTCGGCCCCTGTCTCTGTTCTGATGGAAAAGGGATGGAAGGAACATAAATCGAGGGCCTGCAAGATGGCCCTGACTCCTTCCAAAAGCCCGCAGTATGGAATCATGATCTTGTTTTTAGATGCTGAAACCAGAGCACAGAGAGGGTTAGCAGCCTGCCTAAAAGCAACCAGCCAGTTGGTGGGTGGGGAATTTGGGACTTGAACTCGGTTCCATGCCGCTCCTTAGAACTTGCCTTCAGCCTCAGCTGGTTTTCGTTCCTCTGTGGGCCACGGGCTGCTGCTACTTTGGCAGCCGGTTAGCTAGTTGAGGGATAGGTTCCATGGCAGGGGCTGTGGGCTTTTCCCCCATGCCCACTTCCGCCAGCGAGTTCTTCAGCTCCCACTGGCATCGGGAGCTGGCAATACCAGGACGAAGTGCCGGGGCTGGAGGTGGGTCCCCGCCTTCCCCTGCAGAAACAGAAACAGGCCACCTCTTGCAGGGCGGAGGGAGGACAGAGTCGGCTTTCTGACCTTGATCCTGTGCAGCAGCTCTGATTCCTCCCACTGGAGAATAAAAGAAGCATTTTCTCTCCAGAGGCAGTGGCCGTGCACAGTCTAGAAGTTTTATTGGTGAGGAAAAAGTGGACAGAGGAAAGTGTGTGTGTGTGTGTGTGTGTGTGTGTGTGTGAAGGTGGTGTGCGTGTGCACGTGCATGTATGTGTGTGTGCACTATGTGCAAATCTCCACTCAGAAGCGCAGCTGGGCAGCCTTTGTTTCCAACCCCGCGCTTCTAGACATCAGACGCCACCAGCCCGTGGTCTCTGAGAGCCCCAGATGACCATGCTGGACCCAGGACATTTCCCCTCATTCCACTGTTTTATGCCTCGTAGGGGAGCAGCTGGCTTTCCCCCTGCCATTTCTCCACACGAAGGGGAAGGTCATCTGACCCCTGAGATCTGTGCCTTCTGGAAACACCCCCAGGCTGGTTTGGAAGCGGTGCCCTCTCTTTCTCTCAGGATTGCGTATAACCTTTTTGTGAAAGAGGACCTAACTCGATGGGTCCTATATTTGCCCATGTCCCTCTTGCTCCGTGTGTCTGTCTGTGTGTCCTTGTGTTTTAGAACCTTGTGATGTTCGGAGCATTTGTTGAGCACCTAAGGAGCCAGAACCAGGAAAAATAGCAAGTTTCCAGTACCAGCTTGGGAGGAGTCAGTACTTTTCCCTCCATTTCAAGTCCCAAAGACCAGCCCTCTCACTCCAAAGACCGTGAGCCTGATGGATTTGTTAGTTTGTCTTGTCTCCCCTCCCAAGGGAGGGCCCCCACCCCCTCAGAGCCCCACCTGGAGGCATCAGCCGCATTCCTGCATCCTCTCCATCCTCAGCTAAGTCCACAGGCAAACTCGCCACAGCCTCTCTGGAAGACCTCCTAACACTAACCTGACACTGACCAGCTAGCTGTTCACGTGGCTGCGCTGGGCTGGTTAACCCAGGGTGAGCCAGGCTGTGTCGTGGTGGAGTGTGTGTGTGTGTTTGTGTGTAGATACTGCATGAGTGGTTTTTGGTGTCAAAAAGCAAACCAACTTCATTGTTTAAAACGTTCTATGATATAAACAGTATGCACAGGGACCATAACCACTCCCATCCTATTCTTGTGATTATAAAACACGCCTTTGTAATAAACTCAGCTTTCTGGGAAGACAATCCGTGTGGGAGCCAAATGACCGTCTTGGAACATGTGTGTGTTATCCCGGTTCACATCAAGTCCAAAAGCGGCCGAGGCCCTCCCTGCTTGGCTGCTCCGGAGGAGGGACCGCCAGCTCCTTCTCAGCGCCGTATCTCAGTCACACTGACGTTCTCAGCCCTTCCTCCTGTTCACGTTGGAAGCAGCCGTGTTCGCAAAGATGGCTTGACATTTTTATTGTTGCTTAATATTTTTAAAAATGTATGTGCTTTTATGTTTGGAAATAAAAATCTCTATTTTGGTCTATGAAACATTGTGTGGTTCGGAAATTCTTTTTCTGAAGTTAAGAAAGGAGTTTGTTCAAAGAGGTTCTGAGAAGAAAGGGGACGTGTGGCTAAGAACAAGTGATGTTTAAATTCTGACTTCTGGGCAGAGCTAGTTCCTGGTTCGTGGAGGGGTGGAACTCAAGGCAATAGTGCCTCTCTGTCCAAAGGGAACATGAGGATCGCCAGGCGAGCATCTTCAGAAACATTGCCAGCATCTCCCCATACATCCTGAGTCACATCTCAGGGCTGTGCAGGCTGAGCGGATTTTGATCCCAAAATGCACTCTGAGTAGAGAGGGCCCCAAACAGATCCAGGCACCAGGGGGTCACTTTCCAGCACTCCGCTCCCACCCCCCTGGATCCAAGCCCCGCTATAATGGTCTGTTTAACAAACACTTCTTAGGTTTGAGGGTCTAGTTTTGCGACCCACGATGCATTGGAAGCTGGAGATGGAGGGGACACACTTAGATTCAGGAGAAGCGGGGATACGGTCCCCGTGTTGGAGGAGAGATCTAAGAACCCAGCAAGTGAACCCAGGACATCTCCTAACGACACCCCTGGCTTCCAAGAAGAGGGTAATTCATGTCCAGAGTCTTCTGCACACAAAGGCATGGAAGCGTACACTTCAGTTTAGAGCACTTTCTGCCAGAAGGATTTAAAATAGAAAGGCTTTGCCTCTGACATAATTTATGCCCCCCCCCAAATTTTAAAAATCTGCCATTATTTTCATAATGCATGTATACTTCTCCTAATCTGTATCTTTTTTTTCCTTTTTATTTTTCCTTTTTCTCCCCAAAGCCCCCCAGTACATAGTTGTATATTCTTCATTGTGGGTCCTTCTAGTTGTGGCATGTGGGACGTTGCCTCAGCATGGTTTGATGAGCAGCTCCATGTCCGCGCCCAGGATTCGAACTGATGAAACACTCAGCCGCCTGCAGTGGAGCGCGTGAACTTAACCACTCGACCACGGGGCCAGCCCCTCCTAATCTGTTTCTTAAGAAATTCTTCTCACCTTCTGGGAGGAGAGAGAGAAGGACCCCTCGGGTGAGAAGCAATGTGTCCGTAATCCCTCACCCCTGAAATGGCTGTTAAAAAGTAGATGCAAGGTTTTAGGCTCTGTGTTGATCTAAGAGGCATCCACAACTGTGAGTGAGAAAGACTTTGAACCCTCTAGATTGGGGATCTGGTTCCACGGCACATGTCCTGGAGGTCAACAGCGCTCAGACCGCTCTCTGAGTTGTTGACTTGGGGAGCGGCTCTGCAGACAAAGAGCAAAGGATGGAAGAGCCTGTTCTGTTAGGAGTGGGGCCTTGGTTTCCATGGTCTGCCTTGCTTAATGTGAGTAAATGATGAAGCCGCTGGCTACAGCTCCCACAGCCGCTGAAGAGGTGAGGCCGCCAGGCATCTGGCGACCCCGTGTCTGAAGTCTTAGAGTTGTGCCACTTGCCCCCAAAGAAACCCTCGTGAATCTCGTGGCCTGGGATAATGAGGCCCCTGCCTTCTAATTAGTTGTCCAAAATGATAAAGCGTTTGCCCACTGGGTACTCTGCCCTCTAGGTACACATGGAATTGTTCCTGGCGTTGCCCTACTCAGCTCATTTTAAGAAGCCTTGATCTGTGCAGTGTAAACGGGTGCCGGGCATCATTTACAGTAGCTAAACATGGTGCACGTATTTACTTCTACAACAGAGGCATTAAGCCTTGAGTCAGGAACTTTGTGTTGAAACATTGTTTCAGTGGGAACACTAGGTTCGGCCTCCTTCGTTTTAATTTCGCACCTTTTGGGGAACCCAACCCGCCTCGAAAGTTACATTAAACACACACGGTTCTAAACCTTTACTGAGCTCTCGCTCACACCCCTGGCTGGGTGATTAACTCATTGTTATGACTATGTGGGGTTTTTTCACCACCAGGCGTGCTATGGAAGTAATTATCTTACCTCTGTTTTCATCTGCGGCTCCCAAGCCCAGCCGTGACATGTTTAATGGGAGAGATCCATCATCTTTCGTGGAAACCCCTTGGTGAGAACATTATTCAGCCCCTTGGCCTTGGCCTCTGCTGTCACCGTCTCGCCAGCCCTGGCTCCCACCTCTCCCGCAGTAACCTTTCTCCACCCTGCTTCCCTCGATTACGCTTCAAGAGAAGCGACCCGACTTGCTTGGGCTCCCATCGCTGGGATTTCATGTTGCGGCAGCCTCTGGCATGCACCCTGGTCCCTGTTCTCAGCTCCCACCTGGTCTTCCCTGTGGCCTTCTGCTGCCAATTTCCAACCGGAGGGCTCCTCTCCCGATGGACATCAAGGGAAATTGTTTCAAACTGTCCTGCGACACAGCCTCTCACATGGCAAGTGTGTGTTTCCTGTCCTTGAGAATGTGCAAATAATTGAGCCCCTTTTGCTGTGGAATGAGGTGAGGGGATGACAAAAAGAAAAGTAAAATTAGAAAAAGAAGCTAAATGCAATGTGGTATCCTGGATCACATCCTGGAACGGTAAAAGGACATTAGCGAAAAACCAGATGAAACGCAAACGAAGTCTGTCGTTCTGTTAATAATATTGTACCAGTTGTAATTTCTTGGTTTTGACAGGTGTCCCATGGTTATGGAAGATGTTAGCACTGGAGGAGACCGGGTGAAGAGTATATGGGAACTTCGTGCTATTTTTGCAACTTTTCTAAAATTATTTCAAATAAAAATTTTATCTTTTAAAATAGAGATTTTTGTGGCCTTGTAAAAAATGTGAGGGCTCTCTGTTGCTCTTAACTTGCTCCCTCAAAAATGGGGATGAATCTGTTCTGGGAGCAGGCTGGGAGTCAGCGTGACCTCTGGCTCCCAGCCACCGCATCTCCAAGGTGTCTGACCTTGGGAAAGTTCCAGTCTTCCTGAATGATGCTCACTCAAAGGGATGCGGGTGGAGGACACGTGACACTGTGTACTGGACTTGCACAGTACTCGGCACGTAGGAAACGCTCCATCATTGGGAGCTGTTTGTTCACCTTCCATCCCACTGCCTCCTCGGTCACGCTATGCGGGGTCTCAAGAAGTGTCTTGTTTTAACCATCTGAGTCTCAAGCTTCTAAAATGCTAGTTTGACCCCAAATTACTGCCCTGCAACTACTGCTAGGAATCTAGGGTGTCCCCTCTGGGCTTATAAGCATCCTGGGGATACTTGTTGGGGGGAGATTCTGGAATCAGTCAGGGTTCAGTTGCAGACAACAGAATCCACTCTCAGTAGTTTAAGGAGAAAAGGATGTTTTATCGGGTGTCAGGTGGCTCACGAAATTGTTGGAAGGATTGAAGGAGTAGACGCCGGCCTGAGATTCCAGGAAGACCTCTGGCCCTAAGATCACGCTGCTGCTTCCACGAGGGAGAAAGCCACTCCGCCACAGCAAGGAGCTGCCACACCGGAAACCATCGCTGCTGCTGACCAAAGGGTCTTGTCTCCACTGCCACCCACAGCAGCAAAACACGCCCCATGTCGGGCTGTCTCCTCCTGCACTTCGCTTCCATTCTGAGAATCATGCATGAGAATCGGAACGGGCAGAACCAAGGTCACATCCAGAACTTGGCAGCAGTGGAGTCAGGCGATGTCATTTTAACTTTACCCCTTCTAGAAGGCACCTCGCAAGGAGTCTGAGTGATGAATGAGCAAATCCATAGTACCGTCCACAGTCCACACCTTTGGATACTTAAAATCCATGCACGCCCCTATTTCTGCATCTAAACTTCCAAACCAAGAAAGCTCCTACTCCACCCAAGGCAGCTGCCTCTTGTAAAATGGGTGCACGCTTAGCAACATGTCTCACCAGTCGGTATGTCCATTTCCATGCTGTCAGTTTTCCTCATGTTCATCACAATCCTGAAGTCTGCTAACTAAATTATAAGGTTAGTCACCCCCATCCCTACCACTGTGCCCACGTTGTTCGTGAGCGGGCACTAGAGTAGCTGGGGAAGAGGCTGCCGGATGTCCACAGGATGGACCGTCTTGATTGTCAGGAGCCTCTGCCACATAGACGGACTTTTGGTGAGTGTGCACAGAGCCCACATGTACCCTTACACCCGAGATCCACTCCCAAAGGGCTGCCCACGGTCCCTTCCTCAAACCTCCTTGTTAGCCATCCCCAATCTGGTTCTTTTCAAGCCCTTGACCATCCTTAAGTCAAGTCAAGAACCAAGTAAAGAATATTTAAATAAAGAATGTTGTTGAGCTCCTGTCTATGTCAGGTGTAAATAAAACGGTGGACAAAACACAAACCCAAAGCTCCCGCCTTCACGGAGCTCGCTTTCTAGGGCTGGCTGCTGCCCGCCAATCCACGTAGATCTGCACTTCCAGCCACTTCTCCTTCCAGCAGGATGGACTCCCAAATGCACAGCTCAAAGCTGGCCCCCGGGAAGACTTCCCTTCCCCACTCTGTCTTTCGCTGCCAGCCTGCTGCTGGGCTGTAATCCTGTAGCACTATCCTTCTGGCTGGTTCCGTCATATCAGACAAGGCCACGTGTAAACTAGGCTCAAAGCCTTTCCTCCGAAGATAGCTGGTCATGGGGACTCGGTGAGGCTGTGGGGGAGGGCTGAGGGACAGAAGGCTGTGCAGCAGGTGTCGGTGGCCGGGGGTGTGAGTCACCTATGGGTACAGCTCACAGCATGACCGATGAGACAGCAGGCAAAAGCTTCGTGCCTGAGCACCCATCCACAACTGCACCGTGGCATTGGGATCAGACGCGTGAGGTTCCCATTCATGGAAAGACTGGACAAGCAGCTGCTGGCAAGGTCCTCCCAGCTGGATGGCTCCTGACTACCTGAGCATCATCAGGAGGGTGCTTCTGGGATGCAGACTGCCTCCAACAACACTCTGTGATGAGGTCCATACACATGGGACTCTGCCTACCCCCCAAAGGCCAGTGTGAGACCATCGTTTTTCACCTGCACACACAGCTCCCTCCCTTACTCTTTGTCCTCTGTTCTGCTCTCTCATCCACTGTCTCAGACCCTCTTCTTCTTGTCTTTCCTCAAGTTTCTGGTTCCATAAATTCATATTTTTCTGTTTATTAGTTTGGATGCTCACATCCTCTAGGATAGGGGCTGGGCTGCAGGCCAAATGCAGCTGCCACCTGCTTTTGCACAGCTCAAGAAGTTAAGAATGACTTTAAACTTTTAAATGGTTATGCTTAAACCGTTACCTTTTAAATGGTTATGTAAGTACCTACGTAGTATCTTCAGTTTTGCCCCTGAGTCTATAAAGCCCTAAACTATTTGCTATTTGGCCCTTTACAGCAACGTTTGTCATCCTCTGTTCAACGATGTTGCATGCACAGTTTCCCGCCTAGCTGCTCCACGAATCCAAGCTGTTCACCCTGAGTCCCAGCCAGGTCCTTCTGTAAGATCGGCTCCCTGGTGGGCTGGCCCTGACCCCCGGAGGAGACCAGGAGAAAGCACATTGGACTGGGCATCAGGAGACGTTGGTTCCGTCCCTAGCCTTGGCCACCAGCTTGATTGTGACTCTTGGTGGACACAAATGAGGAGCTGGGATGTGACTTGCTGTGGAGATCTCCCACAGCAGCATCAATCCTCTTCAAACCACTGCCCACACACCGTGAGGGACACGTGGAGCGAACACCGCACCAGGCAGTGCCGAGGGACCTCAGGATCCAGCCCACGATGAGTCCTCCATGCTGGGGCTGTGGATGATGAGCTGTGCAGGTGCACGTGCACACTCACGCAGACACACACAGTACACACCATAGACACATGCACACACATTCACGTATGCATGCACACATCAAACACACCACACACATCTACCCACAACACACAGACACATCGTAGACACATGCACATGCTTGCACACATACACCACACACACTTCATGCATGCATGCACATACCACACGCACACCAAACACACACGCAGGTGTACACGTACAGACACACCACACAGACACCACAAAACAGAGAAATAAACAGATACAGACAAACACCATACGCAGTTACCATACGTGCAAACCACACACACAGGCACACACCGCAGACACACAGACCCACATAGACGCACACACACGTCTGTCTGTCCAGGCTTTGTGACTGTGTTTCATGGGTCGTTAGACTGGGAGCCCCGCCAGAGTTCTGGGGCACATCCCTGGGGAATCTCTCCTCAACTCTCAGCCTGATTAAGTCAGCTCTTTAGAAACCAGAAAATTAAATTTGAGGCCATTTCTCTGTTCCGGATATTGTGCATAATTTGAGGATTACTCTGGGCAAGGAAAAGAGAATGGACTTTTTTCTCCTTTTTTAAAGGGCGCTTGAAAAGAAAAACACGGCTGTATGGGTTAATGAGCATTTTGGTGGGTGGGGTCAGGAGAAGGCGGGGCTGGAGCACTTGGAGCTGGGTTCTGAGCCCCAGCACGCCCGGCCTTGTGGGGTCAGGGAGGGGGTCAGTAATGCAGAGCCTATAAAGGAAGAGATTGCATTTAATTAAAGAAACATCTTCTTACAATCATATTTTTGCTGAAAAGCATGTCCAACCCTGACCAAAGGCTGGGGGCCGCACATAGGGTGAGTAGTCCAGGTTGCCAGAACACCTCCCACAAGCTACGTTTTCCCGTGTATCAAAACCCGAATTTATCCAGGAGTTGGGGGAAGTCGGGGAGGGAGCCCTCTATTTTACGAGTAATGTACACCAGGCTTAATAAAATACTAACGTAATATTCACAGTTTTTGGCGGCATTTCCCCCTATGTTATTTCTTTGATTCTTACAATAGACATCAAATGTTCTACTGTGTCTAACCTCCAAGACTGTTGGTTGCACAAGAAAGAACAAGGCCTTAAGGTTGATAGAGCAGAGTTGAAGAATCTCGAACAACATCCCTTAGCCCAGAGGTACCTGATAGGTTAGCTGAATGACTGCTCAAAGCACTGTGTTAAGAAGGACTCTGAGGCTGTAATTAAGCAGAGCTCCAAGATCTCTTGGTGATGTCTACTGTGACATTGGCGATGTGTGTGTGTATGTGTGCACGTGCGCGTAATGTTTGCATTCCTTCCTTTAGCCTCAGTTTCTTTGTCTATAAAAGTGAGGGGATTGCTCTCAATCTGAGCCCATAAATTCAGATACTTACAGAACCCAGATAGGAAACACAGACGAGAGATTAGATTGAGCATAAAAAATACCCTGAAGGAAGATTTGGGGGCCCTGTCTAGTTGTTGCCATGTGCGTACGCGAGCTTTGGGTTCCTGGGTCTGACAGTTTCGAGATCATGCAAGATTTCAGATTTCAATGTTAAAAAAATTTTTTTTAAGTGGCAACTAACTTGAATACTTAAAAATACCTGTGCAAACCGTGTGTGCGTGTGTGTGTCTTTAGGATGGACACGGCCTACAGCCCTTCCCTTTGTATTGTTTGATCTAAATAATCCCCAAGTTTCCTTTCAGTTAAAAATTTCTAAAATTTTACGTGGGATGCAGACCCACAGACCACGTGCACGTGGCATGTTTCTCAGTGGACCCATAGTTCTAAACCTGGTCACTTACCCACTGGGCTTGAGATCAGTTTGAGGACCTACTATGTGCCTAGCACTGGTCTCTTACATACATGATCTCACTCAAGCTTCACGATGACTTTTCCAACTGACTCTTCTCCCTTTTAATGCAGCTGCAGACACAGGCTCAGAGAGTTTACAGACTTGGCTAAGGTTGCACAGCACATAACCAAATCAAAATTTACTCCTTGGTGGTTTTTCAAGCGCTTGGATTTCGTGGGTGGAAATTTCATGACATAATCAGCACAACCCTCTCCAAACGCTGATAACTGCATAAACTTGGGAGGACTTGAACCCCGTGCTGAATCTAGAGCCACTGGGGCATTCCCAGTGCTCACGAGGACTGCAACTTGATCCTCTTCAATGAATAACCCAGCGAGCGCCATCAGAGCGGGGCTGTGCTGGAGGCCCTGGGCGGGCAGTCCCTTGGCTGCCTTCCAGCCCGTAAATTGTCCTAAATGGCTGCCTGGTTTCAGCTGTTGGTGGAAGGTGGAAGAGATGGAGAGGCCCTGAAAGGCGGCATCTTTCCCATCTGTTCTGCATTACGACGCTGTTAAATATTTCATGCTTTCCATTGTACCAACAAATAAAAGCAGAACTAATCTTTTTGTTTAAGTTTCCTTGACTGACATCACTGGTGATTAAGCAACATACTTATTTTCTCCTAACTGGAGGGGACTTGTTCTGCAGGAGGTCTGGAAAGAGAATGGACTCTCACCCATGAAGCCAAGGGGCAAGCTTCCTCATGCTGATGGAGGTGGAAAGAAATGACAGCTCTAGGAATGAGGGTGGGAAAGAGAGGTTTTGCAACTATCTCACCCAAGGAGATGAGAACCTAGAGGAGACAAAAGACTTTCTGGGTGTTCATCCATCCATCCATCCATTTATCCATCCATCCATCCATCCGTGCGTCCATCCATCATCCATCTGTCCATCTATCTGTCCATCCATCTATCCATTCATGCATCCATCCACCCATCTATCCATCCACCCATCTACCCAATCATCCATCCATGCATCCATCCATCCATCCATCTATCCATCCATCCATCCATCCATCCATGCATCCATCTGTCCATCTATCTGTCTATCCATCTATCCATTCATGCATCCATCCACCCATCTATCCATCCACCCATCTACCCAATCATCCATCCATGCATCCATCCATCCATCTATCCATCCACCCATCTACCCAATCATCCATCCATGCATCCATCCACCCATCTACCCATCCATCCATCTATCCATCCATCCATCCATCCATGCATCCATCCATCATCCATCTATCCATCCACCCACCCATCTCTCCATCCATCCATCCACCCATCTACCCAATCATCCATCCATGCATCCATCCGTCCATCCATCCATCCATGCATCCATCCATCCATCCATGCATCCATCCATCATCCATCTATCCATCCACCCACCCATCTCTGCATCCATCCATCCACCCATCTACCCAGTCATCCATCCATGCATCCATCCATGAATCCATCCATCATCCATCCATCCATCCACCCACCCACCCACACATCCACCCAAGCATTAATTCGTCCATCTATCCACTCAACCATCCATCCATCCATCCCTTTATCCCCGCTGCTGGAAGGGGTCCAGAAGCCAAGGGATGCACATGGCCTCTAGAAGCTAGAAAAGTCAAGGAATGGATTCTTCCCTAGAACCTCCAGTAGGAACACAGCCCTGCTGACACCTTGATTTTAGCCCCATTTTCAGACTTATTAATCTTATTAAGATAATCAATCTGTGATATTTATTTATTTATTTTTTAATATTGGCACCTGAGCTAACATCTATTGCCAATCTTCTTCTTTTTTTTGTTTTTTCCTTCTTCTCCCCAAGTCCCCCCAGTACATAGTTGTATATATTTTAGTTGTAGGTCCTTCTGGTTGTGGTATGTTGGACACTGCCTCAGCAGGGCCTGATGAGCAGTGCCATGTCCACACCCAGGATCCGAACCAGGGAAACCCTGGGCCACTGAAGTGGAGCATGTGAACCTAACCACTTGGCCATGGGGCCGGCCCCAATCTGTGTTATTTTTGTTTGTTTGTTTGTTTTTGTTTTTGTTTGAGGAAGACTAGCTCTGAGCTAACATCTGCCGCCAATCCTCCTCTTTTTTTGCAGAGGAAGACTGGCTCTGAGCTAACATCCATGCCCACTTTCCCCTGCTTTTTATATGTGGGGCCCTGCCACAGCATGGCTTGACAAGTGGTGCCCGATCTGTGTTATTTTAAGCCACCCAGAGGCTGGTAGTTTGTTATGGCCACAATAGGAAACTAGCACACAACCTCAGGGGTCACTGTCGGCATTAAATGAACTCATATGTAAAAAGCACTTAGCGCAATGCCTGGCACATAGTAAATCTCAAAAAACGCTGGTTGCTCTTGTTTTTATTGTCACGACTTTTATGATGTGCTGTGGGGACAGGGCCCCTGTCTTCCAAAGAGCCCTCGGTCTGGAGGGAGAGGAGCATGTGCGTAACGCGATGGGGCCTGGATAAAGGAAGGGGTAGAGGGAAGCTCTGAGCCGGGGTGAGCCTGCAGCTTTGCCGCCGGAGCCTGGCCTGGGAGCTCTGGGGTCACAGGAGGGCGAGGGGGGTGATCGCCATCTCATCCTAATGCCGCGGGTGATATCTGAGCCTCTCGGCCCCATCTGAGCGGATTGAAGGCCTGATGGAGAAAACAGCTCTTCACGGCCTGCGGGGGGCTGGGCTCTGGGCACACCAACCTTCCGGGCTCCTGGGAGCGTCCAGTGCTCTTGCTCATGCACGGACATATTTGCATCTCATTTAGTCCTCTCTTGTTTCCTAAGCATTAATTTTGTTTCAACGTGGAAATAACTAAATTTTTTTCAGGTTAAAAATGTCACGCGTGCTCATTGAAACGAATTTGGTGGACAAAGAAGGTGCAATTCTGCTATTTTCTAGAGCAATGTTTGCGACAGATGGATCGATTGTATTGATTGCCCTGAATCTGCAGTCCTCTCTCCAGCTCCTCCCTGGGGCATGTTCCCAATCAGGAGCCTCCCACTCCGGGTGGTTGCTCCCCATGTCCTGGTTCTGGGTTTGCCTGGTGACGTGTCTTGATCATTGGGATGGTAGCAAACATGACGGTAAGCAGAGGCCCAGAAGTTGTTGTACCTCCATCCCCTGCATGAGGACGTGCCCAGGCTAGCCAGCTGGAGGGGGAGAGACGTGTGACCCAGCGTCCCCAGTGGTTCGAGCTGACCACCAGCTGGCGTTGGACCTGTGAGTGAGCCCAGCCAAGACCAAAAAAACCGCCTGGCAGAGCCCAGCCTAATCCACCAGCCCACGTCTTCATGGGCTAAAGTAATGCTCATTGTTTTAAGCGGTTGGATTTTGGGCTAGTCTGTCACGTACCATTATTGTTGTCGTAGATAACCAACACAGAATCATAATTACAACTACCAATGACAGGTACTGAGGATTTACCATGTGCTGGGCTTGCTAATAAATCCTTTTCAGACGTCAATGTTTCTTACTGACATACCTGGGTGAGAATCTTCTAGAAGATTGTCAGAATGTCTCAGTGCCCCAGCTTGGTTTTACTTAATCCAAAGACCCTGGGGGCCCTGAGAACCTGCATTTTCACCATCTCTGCCTGGATTCTTGTTAACACCCATTATCTCGTTTCAGCTTCATGGCATCCCCACAAAGCAGACCCATTTTACAGACGAGGAAAGCGAGGCTCAGAAAAATCAAGTTTGCTAGTTTGAGATGGAGCCAGGACTTGACCCCAAGCGTTGTGATAGTCAGACAAGCTCTTTAGCAGTCACCAAACACTGTGGTCAAGGGCCGGCTCCACCCAGCTCCCCCCTCTGCCTGTCATTCTGAGGGCCACCCCTGGTGACCGGAGATAAGTGTTGCTCTGTGCCCCCCGAAGCTGCCGCTGCTCCAGGCAGAGGTGAGAAGCGTCGGCAGATTGATGAAGTCGGGTTTCTCTACTAAAATGGAAACTGTTGTGAAGAGCATAAATATTTAATTGCCCACAGCAACGGCTCTTTGCATAACGATTTCGAGTCCAGATTCAATATGAAGCCAGCTTAAAACCAACACAACGCCCGGCTACAGGTCCGCACCTCCCTGACCGAACGAAGGCAGCTGTCACTGAAGGTTTAGTCTATCCTCACGGCAGTGCTTCCAGGTGATGAGAAGTGCTAGGTACCTGTCCACAGCCTTCTGACACCACGAATGGCTCCGATGTGAGAAATCGCACCTCTTTGCTGTCAAAGGCCCGTCAAGCACAGGCCCCACTGTCGGAGGTAAGAGGTGTTGGCAGCACGGTCTCCCCATGCCAGCAGCTGCTCCTCGTTGATCCCGAAACAGCAAGTTTCAGGGGATACTTTGAGCTGCTCTCTCCCTTACTTAACCCCTTTGACTAGATTTTTCCCTCTTCTAAGTTCGAGCAGGAACTACAGCCTTCTCACAGGACACCCATCTCTGCGTGGCGTGTTAGGCTGCATCTCGCTGCCCACGATGCGTTTTCTGACCCGGCTCCATCCTGTCCCCCTTCTCTCCAAGGTGTTCTCTTGTCCATGAAATGGTCCCTGGCAGCGAATCACTTCTCGGGAAAACTCTCTAGCATTTAACACTTCATCACCTCCTCGGAGCGCTGTTTCTGGGGGACCGGCTTCTTCAAGGGGCTGGTCTCCTTCTCCATCTAAACACTTGGAAAGACAACATCAACAGAACCTTGAAACAAATTCCGTGGAAATTTCTTTGGCGGGGTGGAAATGTGAAATGACTTAGCATTTGAGAGGCCTGAAGTTGCCATGGGATGGCTGGGGAGGGTGACAAGACGTGGAGAGGGAAAGACGACAGCCAGGTCACAAATAGGGAAGGAACAAAAATAAACAACAGCAATAGTTGTAACAGCGAGTTCTGACATCGTGCTTACCGTATGCCAGGTCTGTGTATTAAGCCGTTTAATCCCCATGATGCCTCTGTGAGGCAGGCCCTGTTATCCCCATTATACAGATCAGAAAACTGAGGCGGCCTTGGTGCCTGCCCGTTTCTAAGCCAGAACTCGCAGCTCTTGTTATTTTTGAGGAGTGTGTCCCTACTCTACTATATCCTTCCTGTACCTGTGTGCCTGTTAGGTGCCCTTGCCAACAGTGGCTTCCGTTATTTGCTGCCAAAGACTCTAACCAGTGTGGGGCGGCTGAGGAGCTGCCATTCATTCCAATGATCAGAACCTTGCTTCCTCTGTAGCACCTGAGTCTTGAGTCTGCTCCTCGAATCTCAAACCTATTCAGCCTCCAGACCCCGCTAAGCCTCAAGGGGGACAATTCTGCCGCCTGCCCTGGGGACACCTGGCAATGTCTGGAGGCACTTTTGATTGTCATGACTTGGGGAGAAGGTTGCTACTGGCATCTAGTGGGTGGAGGCCAGGGATGCTGCTAAACACCCTACTGTGCACAGGACAGCCCCTCCAACAAGAAACGTCCTGGCCCTGAATGGTAAGTGTGCTGAGTGTGACGAACTCTGCTCTAAGCCTGGGGTCCAGCTTTGTTCTTGCTGGGCTTGTATCTGGGCCCTAATTATGAGGGTCTTACTTCTGAATCCCATCTTCAATTACACCCCTGAGAGCTCATTCCTGCCTCCACTTAATGCCCACAGACCACCTCTGAGTATCCCATGGTTCTCTGTTGACCCTATTACTTGCCTGAGTGGCCACCTGTTCCCTGTCACCCTTGCCACATGCCACTGACCATGTGGACATCCTCCCACCACCTGCCGTGAGTCCACCCCACCCCCAGGGCCTCCCACGGCGCCAACCCTGCCACATGGGCACGACCGTGCCTAGATCTTGGCCAAGACCAACTGCCATCACCATGCTCTGCCAAGACACAAAATGGACCCCCACGAGGACAAGGTCTTTCGCTTCAGGACACAGTGTCCAGCTCAGACAGAGCACCACCCACCCCACTTCCTGCTGAAGCCCTTCATTTCCCAGGCATCCAGAGGCCCAACTCCCTGGAGTTCTGGGGCGGGGGGGAAGCCGGCAGTAGAATGAAAAGACTCAGTGACCCATGCCTAAAAATAAAAATATTATTCAATTGTCATGTCCAACAGACAAGCAGAGCGCCTGACGCAGACAGCGACACCATGGCAACCAGATAAACACACTGGAAACGTTCTACTGCGTGGATTAAGATGGATCTCAGCCGGGCCTTCTGGAGATGGAGACTGGACGGGCGTCTCCACCGCTGTCTGCCTTCTGGGCTGGGTTGGCTGTGGGTACACGGGAAGAAGCAATGAGCAGGCTCAGCTGGTCCCCTTTGTTGGGGTTTCCCTTGCCTTCTTGGGATGTCCACTCCTTTTGGGTGGAGTAGAAAGCTGCTTTGAAGTGGATTTCCACTAGAACAGGCGGGACATGGAGGATGAATGCAGACACTCTGTGTCCCCAATTAAAGACACCCTCTTTCCTTTTGTGCCCATTGGAAAATTTGGGTTCTGGTCTAGACAGACACAACTCTCCCTCTGTTCCCCCCAATACTTTCCTGCCCTTACATCTTGCTTCTGCTCATTGCCTCATCCTTCCCTGCCGTCTCTGCACATCTAAGTCTGACCCATCCTTCTGGACCCAGCAAATTGTCACTTCCTCCAGGAAGGATTTCCAGATTTTTTGCCTCCACCTGCTCCACCCCAACCATCCATAGGCAGCAGAGGTCTCTGTCGCTCAGGCTTCCCGTGGTATCTTATCACTATTGATATTGTGCCCCTTATCTCAGCAAGGCGGAGCCAAGAGCAAACTGGACTGAAAGTCAGGCAAACCGGCTCACACCCAACTCTGCTCCTAAGGAGTTGTGTGACCTCAAGCGTCTACCCTCTCCATGCCTGAATTTCCTCTCCTACAAACTAGACCTGATGCTTACCTTGGAGGGCTGTTGTGATTTTAAAGTGGCAAAATGTGGGGAACTGCCTGCACCACGGAGCACCCTGCAAACGCCGGCTGTCACTGTCATTCAGGCAGAGGGAGCACGAACTGTGCGGTCAGACCCGGATTTGAGGCTGGCTTCACTGCTTGATGCGTTTTAGACATTGAATTGTGTCCCCCCCCCCCCCCCCACCAAATATATGTTGGAGTCCTAACCTTTAGAAGTCTACTTCAGAATGTGCCCCTTTTTTAGAAATAGGGTCGTTGCTGATGTAATGGGTTCAGATGAGGTCACACTGGAGTAGGGTGGCTCTTAAGCCAACGTGCCTGGTGTCCTTTAGGAAGAAGATGTAAAGACACATGGGTGTGACACACGTGTGACGATGGAGACAGAGGTTGGAGTCACGTGTCTATAAGCTAAGGAACGCCAAGGATTGCAGGCCACCACCTGAAGCTTGGCGAGAGGCACAGAAGGGAGTCTCCCTCACAGCCCTGGGAAGAAACCAGCCCTGCCACTCCTTGATCTGGGGTCCCTGCCTCCTGAACTCACAAGAATATGCTTCTATTGTTCTAAGCCCCCCAGTTTGTCGCATTTGTGACAGCAGCCCTGGGGAACTAAGACAATGGTTATTCACCGCTCTCAGCCTCGGTTCCTCTGCTGTGGTCCAGGGGTTAGGGGAGATAACAGATGTGAGAGTGCCAGGCATCTGGTGGGTGCTGAACAAGTGTTAATGGAATCTAAAACCCCACCACCTTCAGAAGAAGGAAGCAGAGGAGGGGGGAGACATGTGTATTCCCAGCCCAGCCTAGAGGGGGGCAACGTGGAACCCATGCGGGAAATCCAATCAGCAATGGCCGCTTCTGTATTTCTGCGTGTATTTATCCTCTGTTGCCTTTCATGGAGATGCGCAATGTGAGAGAACACTCACCAGACGGTATGATAGAGAAGCAGCCAGAGAAAGAACAGATAGAATAGAAAGAGGAGGCAGGGGAATAAATATCTCTCAAAAACCCAGGAGTTCTGCCAACCTACCCCCCAGATGAGTGGTGAGGAGGTCATCGCTGTTTTTATTTGCCCAACATCACTTCCCACGTCTTCTTAAAATAAGATCTTCCTTCCTGGAACTGTTCTGTCATCCGTCCGTGTGACTCTGGTACAGCTGCCCATCTAGTACGTTGGCCAAAGGGGTGGGCGTGTGAGCCAGGCCTGGATGGTCGGGGCCTCCCACTTCTCTGCCACAGGAAGGTAATCCTACAGGAAATGCAGGTGGCCCAATTTGACCAACCCAAGCTGGGGTTCTCCACCTGGAGGCTGGGAGAGAGAAGGCCTCTGTTACCTTTGAGGGGGCTGAGCTGGAATGACATACGCTTGGAGCTCTCTGCAGACATGACCCTTTCCACATGGAGGAACTCATCTGTAGTAGAAAAAGCTAGGCCCCCACACAGAGGGAAGCAGAGGGATGTGCGTGTCTGTGTGTGTGTGTGTATGAGAGAGACCGACAGAGGGAAACTGAGGCCTGATGACCTTATTTACGTCCTTATGCCAGCCCTATTCATGGACTTCCCAGTTACACAAACCAATAAATCCTCATTTTTACTTAACCAGTTTGAGTTGAGATCCTGCCCTCCACAGTGAGCAAGTCCTGCTCAGTCCAGGAGGGTTGGTAGACTTGAAGGAGATCAAACAGTGAGGTCTCCCTGGAGAGAGCAGCCCCAGGGCGCCCGGAGAGGCCAAGGCAGAATGGCTGAGTGCCCCAGGGGGCTGCGGAGATGGCCTTGTCTGGGGGATATTTGGTGGGGGGCTTTTCAGAAACGCTCGCCTGGCCATCCAGTTGAGCCTCAAGCCCACACTCTACTCATCCTTCCCAGAACTGTCGCCTTCCCTCGCATGCTGGGCTTTTGCCCCCACTGCCGTCTAGGGGAATGCGGAGCAGAAATGCCGGTGGATTTGCCAGCCTTGCCCAGCTCCTCCTGTGACTCAGCTGCCTCTCCCACAGGCCCTGGGAGGGGCCACGCGACCCCACGCCTGTCAGAGCTCCTTGGATCAACGGTTTCTCTCTCTTGAGAACCTCAGCCAAGTGACACAGAGACTGTGCACACGTAGAGCTGTGTCAGAGTTGGCGCCTCAACAAGCCAGAGCCCGGGCAGGGGTGCAGGAACCATGATCTACCCTAGATCAACCCTCTGTCTGTGCTTGATGGTGGGGGGAAGCGGGAGGACCTGGCCAAAGGAGCTCCTGAGTGCCCGCGGGCTTCCGTAGCGGGAGGGGAGATTCATGGACTTAACACCTGACCAACCAGGGAGGGCTCGGCCCCGGGCCGACAGGGGGGATGCCTTTCCTGCTAAGATAGGAGAGAGGAAGGAACAGCGACCACTACTGGACATAGACCGTAAGTGTGCAGAGGCCGGGTGTGAGGGCTGATTTTATGTCTCAACTTGACGGGGCCACGAGGTGCCCAGACATTTGGGCAAATATTATTCTGGGTGTGTCTGTGATGAGATTGACATTTCAGTTCGAAGAGTGAGTAAAGCAGACTGTCCACGCTACGAGGATGGGCCTCCTCCAGCTCCCTGAAGACCTGAGCAGAAGAGAAGGGCTGAGCAAGAGGAACTTGACCTGCCTGCTTGTCGAGCTGGGGCATCCATCTCCTGCCCTCGCACTGGAACTGACCCATCAGCCCTCCTGGTTCTCAGGCCTTGGGACTCGGACTGGAGCTACACCACCGGCTCTCTGGGCCTCCAGCTTGCTGGTTGCAGATCTTGGGGCTTCTCTTCCTCCGAAATCACGTGAGCCAGTTTTTCATAACAAATCTGTATCGATATCGTATTGGTTCTGTTTCTCCGGAGAACCCTGACTAACACACCAGGTGAGGGGCACGCCCAGAAGCCCTTCCTTTCTTTCTATGAACTCAGTGTCAGGTCTTCTCCTGAGATGGAAAGGCTGAGAAGGAAGGGGAAGCTTGGAGATTAACGGAGGCTGGAAAGTGCTGGTGAAGGACGAGAAGTGGGGAATGCCCAGATTCAGTTAGATGAGCACTGAGAGCATGGAGGGCCCAGGTGAGATGGAGACCATAGGGGTTTGGTGGCATCAGTCACACTACAAAAGCTCTCAGCAGCCAGGGGAGGAACAAAGAAGACAAAGGGTTGGGTGGACACAAGATTGAGTGTTTGCAGAAAGAGGGCACAAGGAAAGGACATTGAGAGCGTGGGCCAGCAGGACTGGAGTGATGGGTCCTAAGAGATTCCATAGGGCCAACAGGAAGAGAACAAGGTGGTCCAGAGACCATGGTCCAGATAGACAGGAGGCTGTGGTCAGGGAGGGGCACCAGCGATCACCAACATGCTGACAGTCCCAGGAGTGCAAGGGAGCAGGTGGCCAAAGTAGAGAAGTGGGCTTCCAGGAACCAGAGGCTGGGGTCAAGGGCTTGCTCCCTGAAGTCTGCTGGAGAATGGCAGACCTAGGATGGAGAAGAACACCAGACCCCAGGGCCCACAGAACTCATTCGGGGCTGGTTCCAAATCGTGGCCCAAATGCCTAGCAGTCAGCTGACCTTGGGTTGGTTTCTTGGCCCTTTGGAGTCTCAAGATTTTTATCTGCAAAGCAGGTTGTTAGGGGGTGGACAGGGAAGGCCCGTCTTGGGTATTGATTCAGCGAAGACCTAACCTGCACAAAGGTGCAAGCCTCGTGAAGCTCCGGGGTAGAGTGTTCAGGGCGGGTGAGCAGCTGCATCAGGGCCTCGGGGACGGCAGCTGAGCAGACCTGAGGAAAAGCAGAAAGGCCGCTGCCTGGGCCCTGTGTCCCCAGCTCACCCACGCTCACGCCCTCTGCCACTCAGTTCTCTGTCCCAGAGGCCTTCCTGACCAGCCCTTCTCAAATAGCACCTGCCATCCCACAGCGGACCCCAACCTCCTGGGTTTTTCTTTGCTACTCATGTTGTCCCTTAACCTACAGCTTCGTCTGATGTTTCTCTATCTTCCCACTGGACTGTGAGCCCTAGGAGGAAAGGGACCTTGCTGTGTTCACTGATGAGTGTCCAGAGCCTTGCACAGTGCCTGGCACACAACAGGCCTCGAGGATTTGTTCTTGGGGAGCTGGCGGGAGGTGGCCCAGGGCCTGCAGGCTGCAGGGAGCTGGTTGGGTTTATTCTACACTCGGGGCCTGAGCCACTGGAGGGATTTGAGCAGGGCACATGGGATCGGCTTTATCTTTGACAAGGCCCCTCTGGCTGCTGGGGGTGGGGAGTGGTTTGTAGGGTCAGAAGGAGAAACAGGGGGCCTGTTAGGAGGTTATTCCCATGGCCCAGGAGAGAGAGGAAAGGAAGTGAGCTCAGACTCTGAATGCACAGAGCCGGGCTCACAGACCAGCTGGAGAGGCGGCTGGAGTGCCCGGCAAACGCTCTCTGGGGCAGAGGCAGGGACAAGGCAAGTGTCTCTCCCAGGGCACCCATCACCCAGCAGAGCCAGGCTCACCGTGGGAGGGCCGAGGTGAAGCCGAAGAAGCCATGAGAGGTGCAGGATGGAGAAAGGAGCCCAGCGCTGAAAAGTCCAGCTCCCAGGACAGAGGCAGGGGAGGGAGAAGCAGTTGTCAGGAGGGAAACTGAGGCGCACTCCTCAACATTTCAAAAGCAGCCAGTCTCTCTCGGCCTTTTGCTGGAGAGCAATCCATGCTGGGTGCCGGGTAATGAGTCTTTCCTGTGCCTCCCCCACCTTCAATTTACTGTAATAGTAAGAAAACTACTGGATGGTTCAGACTCCTTAGAGACAAGTGATCTGCTGTGGGATTTTTCTCTGGTCCCAGCCCTACCATGGACAGCTGAGACCAAAGACGAGGCTTCCGCTCCTCCGGCCCAGGCCTTCCTAGGTAGGCGCCATGGACGCAGACAGACCTGGCCCGAGTCCTGCCTTCACCACGCTTGACCCTGGACAACCCCTCAGAGCCTCCACCCGCTCACCTGTGACCCTCCCTAGGGTTCCTGTGAGGACAAACTGAAGCCCATGCCTGGCCCAGATAAAGCGGCCAGTGTTAGCTGTCTCTTCCCCTTCTGCCTGCTGTTAAAAGCTAGCATGGTCTTGGCTCAGGAGAATGTTGCCTGCTGCCTGGCACAGAGATGGAGCTGAACAATGCTGGGTGAATTGAATAGATTCTGGGAGACAAACCACCCAGAGGACACAATTGGATCAACAAATCCTATTTTGGAGCCTTCTGCTTCCCTAATGGTAGGAAAACCAAGATATTGAACTTTGATGACCCTCGCCTCTTCCCTAAGGGTTGCAAATCCTGCACACAAGTTCTCAGATAGTAAATGGTTTTCTTGTGAAGTTTTAGCATTCTCTTGAACAAGAAAGCTGACCCTTTGACCTCACTCATCACATTTCAAGATAGAGTCGGGCCTCAATGATGGGCCAGTCTGGAGACCATAGAAACATCTGTTTGAAAGCAGAAGATAATGTCCACTCAGGACAAAGGCTTCAAATAGGGGCATTCCATACAATGGAAAATCCCACTGGACTCCACTTCCAGCACCGATAACCTTCCTTAGAAACTCAAATCTGTCATGGGCCCCAAAGGAGAAAATTAAAACCAGAAACAGAGACACGGCTATCATGCCATATTTTGTTTGGTTTTTGTACGTGTGAGAACGTTTAAAAGAAAGAAATGCAAATATCCTCCTGTTAGGCTTCTACTTTCCACAAGGGTAAACTCACGGAGGCATTGTTCCCAGCAGCAAATATGGTGACCTTAGAGGCTTGGAAATGTTTTACTGATGGGCATTAATTTTCAATTTTATGAACAGGAAAAGAAGACTGGAGCTCCCCTGAGCACACACTATCTGTCTTGTCTGTCACCATATCCCCAGCCCCCAGCACAAGGCCTGGTCCATAGCACATGCTCATCCAGTATTTGCCTAATAAACGAATTAAGCCATAATCATAAGCATCATAATTAGTTTGCAAACATTTTAGAGTCACAATGCAGTTTCATCCCTGTGGCCATGGAAAGGCCTAAGCAATTCAAGTCCAGCATGTCTGGACTTCTGAACAGACATTCACCAAGGAAAGCACTTTGACACTTCCTTTTCCTACGAGAGCTGAATCAAACTCTGGCTGGCTCCATATCCGGACTCAACTTGCCTCCCTATTGTGGGTTAGTCATCTTCTCATTTCTCATTTAAGGAATGTCACACACACAGGGAAGCAGTTGCCTTCAATTTCTTCTTTGTCAGTTACATGCAGGCATTTCACCTGCAGAAATACTCTATGAAATTCCTAGGAAGAATTCAAAGTCAGGGGTCTATACATTTCCAGCTGTGTATTAGAAAGAGCACAAGATTGGGCCCCACACTGTGAGGAAATTACTAGACAGGGAATCAAAAGTGAGTAATCTTGGAGCAAAGTGATGGAAAGAGAAAGGCAGATGAAAGTAGGGGAGGAATGGACTCCAGAAACTCAGACAGTCAGACACCATATTTTTAAATAGTATGTGAGAACAACAGAAGGAACCTTGTGAAGTTAGAAGAGTTATCTGAACCAAACCTCCTTGAAAAAGTTCATGGAAACTAAATTAACATTAAAATAAGCAATCAAAAATTATCCAGGAAATCCCCATACCAAGTTATTATGAGAAAAAAGAGAATAAGGAGCAGAATGATAAAGCTACAGACAAGGAAGCATATCAGAATGACATGCTCACAAAATAGAACAAAACTGAAACCAATTATTAGTTTTTTAAAGCTAAAAGTCATTAATAGTATGATACACAAAGTTAAGTGATATACAAAAATAGATGTATTTCAAAAACTAAAAAAATGAAGAGATAAGACTCGAGAATTGGAAATAGAAAGAAAAGAACCATTTTAGAAATGAAGACAGAAGCAGAAGAAACAATAGCAAATGGCATAACAGAAAATGCCTTAAGAGAAATAGAAGATAAAAAGCAGATAAATTTTAGGGATATAAAATAAAGAGACAAAGAAGATTTGATAGGCAGTGACAAATACAGAAAATAGGCAAAGAAGATCCAGTATACGGGTAATGGGAGACCCTAAAAAAAGGAAACAAAGCCAGGAAACAGAAAAAAATAGTAAAACCATAATTCAAGGCCACTTTCCTGAAAGAAAAAAGATTTGAAGCTTCATGTTGAAAGAGCACACTGTGTGCCTAAGAATATTGACAAGAACAACTGACACTCAGACAAAGTCTACTGAAACCACAGGCTTTAAGGGAAAACAAAAAGTCCTTTAGGAGCTTAGGCATAAAGACCATGTGACTTATAATGTAAAGAAAATTGGATTATCATTAGGAAAAAATTATATATTTTTAACATCAACAATTTATGCCAGAAAATAGAATAACTTAGGATACACAAGAGGAGAAGATGACAGCCAAAGATTTTATACTCAAGAGAACCAATTTTCAACCATAGAGGATATAAAGGTAACATAAACCATCGTCAATGTGCAGGAATCAGAAACTACTGTCCCCATGATTTATTTCTAAGAAATCTACTAGAGAATGAGCTTCAGATTATGAAAATAATAGAGACATCAACAGATGAACCATAGTGACCAATAAATATCTACTTACTTGTAGATGTTCTGGTCACACGTTCCAACAATGGAGATACAGTATACCAACAGCAAAACAGTGGGAATGGAAGAGGGAAGCGTGTGTGAAAACATTGTAAACTGTTTTCAGTAATTGTAACTGACAATGGTTGTATCAATACCATTATCACGACTGTTGTGTGTACAAGATTAGCTAGCGCAAATGAATTATTATGGGATATTTTAATTCTAACATCCCGTGGGTCCTTGATAAGTAGGATGCGCAATGTGGAAGACAGAAAATGGAGATGTGATTGAGAAGTTAAGTTGGACAAGACAAAACAAAACCCTATAGTCCTGATTTGACTTAGAAACATCAGTGTGAACTCAGGAGGCGTTTTTTGCATATTTTAGATATCCTAGCTCTGTCCACTGAGAAGGCCTAGAAGCAACACCCATGACCATATGCAAACATTTCCTCAAAAAATTCATAGACCTAAATGTAAGAGTTAAAACTATAAAACTCCTGAAAAACATAGAACAATCTTTGTGATCTCAGGGTAGGAAAAGATTTCTTAGACAGGATACAAAAAGTACTAACCATTAAAGTAAGAATTGATCAATTGGACTTCACTGAGTTAAAACCTTCTGCTTTTAAAAAGGCACCATCGGGGCAGGAGGTTTATGGGAAATTTCTGCACCATCTGCTCAATTTTGCTGTGAACCTAAAACTGCTCTAAAATATAAAGCCTCTTTTCTTTTTTTTTAAGATTTTATTTTTCCTTTTTCTCCCCAAAGCCCCCAGGAACATAGTTATGTATTTTTAGTTGTGAGTCCTTCTAGTTGTGGCATGTGGGATGCCGCCTCAACGTGGCCTGATGAGCAGTGCCATGTCCGCGCCCAGGATCCGAACCAGCGAAACCCTGGGCCACCGCAGCGGAGCGCGCAAACTCAACCACTCGGCCACGAGGCCAGCCGCTAAAGCCTCTTTTTAAAAAATTTTCAGTCAAAGAGGAGACCAAATCCTTGC
The DNA here is from genome assembly GCF_037783145.1 of Equus przewalskii. Lineage (NCBI taxonomy): Eukaryota > Metazoa > Chordata > Mammalia > Perissodactyla > Equidae > Equus > Equus przewalskii. The sequence goes on along the minus strand of NC_091855.1, from coordinate 37,423,428 downwards.
ATAATTTTATATAAAAACTTCATTATTACAATTTTGTATTAAAACTGTAGTGAGATTTTAAGGGTTGGCGGAGAATGGAGAAAGTTGTTGGGACCATCAGTTAATGGGATGTTTTGTGGCCCCTCTCCTGAGGGGCCCCATCTCACTAAAGAGATGCTCACATTCAAATAAGGTAGGTTTTTATAATATTTTGTTTTCCAAAAAGGATATAAGGACACAATGCTTTTCCTAAAGTTGTCCACTGTTCTACCACGCATATTGTTGGTTATTCCCCTATTTTTTTTAACTATTTGAAGGTTCATAATAACTTTTGTGTCTATAATAAACAACTTTCATGCTCATAGTTATTGAAGCATATTTATACAATAACAAATGCACGTTATTACTTCCACTGATGGATAGAATTTCAACATATAAAGCACAAAAGAGATTCTCACTAAGTTACATGTAGAAGCCTTGCTGACATTTCAAAATGGAGGTTTAGCAATTAATAACTCTGAATGCCATGCCTCGTTCATATCACTGCTGTTGTTATGATGATTAGATATCATGCAATCACGTGGCTGTCAGTCACACACAAGTTCAGGAATGTCAGAAGAGACACTGAAGTTGGCATCAATGATTTGACCTTCAAAGGCCAAGCCAAAGCTGAAGCCAAATATCAGATTTTGGCCAAAACCTAAAGGCCAAAGTTGACCCTCAGTGCATTTCTAAGATATTATTGTCTATATTGTTTGATTTTTTTCAAGAAACATATGTTTCTTTTATGATGTCGAACAGATACTTCTATTAAAATCACACATTAAAAAAACTAGCACTTCCCCAGTTTCCCGGGAAAAAAAAAGGTATGAATAAGAACATTAGATTGGACCTCTAAATAGTGCCCAGTTTTGAATAGTGCAAGGAAGAAAATACTATTGCTGTGCACCAGAACAAGAGAATTTTATGCTATGTAAAGTATACCTCCATAAAGCTGTTAAAAATTTAAAAACAAACAGCAAAAAAAAAAATGCTAGGGGCCAGCCCCGTGGCCGAGTGGTTAAGTTCACGTGCTCCGCTTCAGTGACCCAGGGTTTTGCCAGTTCAGATCCTGGGCACAGACAGGGCACCGCTCATTGGGCCATGCTGAGGCGGCATCCCACATAGCACAACCAGAAGGACCTGCAACTAGAATATACAACTATGTACTGGGGGGCTTTGGGGAGAAGAAGAAGAAGAAAAGAATAGATGTTAGCTCAGGTGCAATCTTTAAAAAATAGATAAAATAAATTTAAAAAACAATGACTATCTCCAAGGCCTGAAAAACTTAATTTAAAAAAATGCTAGAAGAAAATAGAGCTTTTTATCCTAATTGTAAAAGCAACAGCAACAAAGATACCTTAAGAAATCGGGAAAGGAAGGCAGAGACTGGGAGAAAACCTTTGCCATACATCTACCTAATATGGGACTAGTATCCAGAATATGCAAAGAACTCTTACAACTCAACAATAAGGAAACAAACAACCCAATTTTAAAAACAGGCAAAATACTTAACAGACACGTCACAAAAGAAGATATGCGTGTACAGCAGAGGTGAGATACCCCCACACGTCCACCAGAACAGCTATAATTAAAAACTCTGAAAATGCCAAGTGTGGAAATGTTGGCGAGTAGCCGGAACGCTCATAGATTGCTGGGAGTGTACAGTGGAGCAATCTTTCTGGAAAACAGTTTGGCAATTTCTTACAAAGTTAAGCACAAACCTATTCTCAGGAATTCTACTCTGAGGCATCTACCCAAGAGAAATGAAAGCATGTGACTGCACAGGGACATGCCTGGTGGAACACGACTGGTAATAAAAAGGAAAGAGCATTTGTGCAAGAAGTCAGTCACAGAAGAGAACATTCTAGATGCTTCCATGCATGTGAAACGGTGATATAGGCAAAACTATTCTGTTGTGATTGAAATCCATTAGTAAGTTGCCCTGCTGGGGTGGTGTGGGTGTGTGACTGGAATAGGGCAGAAGGGAACTTTCTAGGGTGATGGAAATATTCTCTGTCTTGAGCGGGGTGGTGATCACTCAGGTAGATAATTTGTCAAAATTCATCAAACTGAATATTATATGTAAAGTATATATCAAAAAAGTTGATTAAAAATAATAAAGTAGAAAGAATAGTCATATATGCATTTGTATAAATATCAGGGTTTGGGGAAATGCTGATTAATCACACCTCTCTTTCTCTGCATTCAGAAAGAACTGAGAAGCAGATGCAGGAACCAGAGAGATGGAGAGGAAAAAAAAATCAGCTTCATTACTGAAATGGCCAGATATTAGAAGGCAGCTTAGTCCTGGCACCACAGCTGGGGTCCCTAATACTTCTCCTCTGTGCCAAAGCTGGCAAAGCAGGTGCACACAGACTTGTGCCACACACCCATCCCTCATGCACCCATCCCCCACACACCCATCCCTCATGCACCCATCCCGCACACACCCATCCCCCTACACATCCATCCTCCACACCCATCCCCCACACACCCGTCCCCCACACACTCATCCCCCACACACCCATCCCACCCCAGCACTGGGCAGAGACAGACATGGTCTTAACTGGATTCTCTGGAAGCAGAGCCTGCGACACACATGGACATGGGTGAAGGCAGTTTATTTGGGATGTGATCCCAGGAAACAGGGATGAGCGGGTGAGGAGGGAGCACGATCGAGGTTGCTGCTGTGGGCGCCAGGGCCTGATTCCATGGGACCCTCTGAGAGGCATCCATCCATATCGCCTCACAGAGCTCAGTCTGAAGGAAGCAAAGCCAGAGGATTCCACACCGGCTGCCTCCCCCACATGTGACAATAGTCACTGAATTGATAGCGTGGCTCTAGATTTCCAGAGGGCAGAGTGGTTCCGGCTGATATCGCCCGTACTTGCAGAAGTTGGGCAAAGCTGGCCCTCGCTGCCCTCAGACTGTGAACTCCTCAAGGGCAGAGCCCCCCCTTACTCGTCTGAGTACCCCCAGCACTCTGCTTGGCACAAACAGGCACTCGGTGCCTACTGCACAGTGGGTGCTCTTCAAATATGGGGGGAGAGACAAAGCTTTACCCCTCTGAGAGGGCTGGTCCTGGGACAACTTCACGGCCTCAAGGGAGACAGCAGGTGTCACACAGGGCTGCTGCACGACTGGGGAGAGGCATCCAGAGGTGGGAAGATCCTCAGTATGAGAGAGGACTCCTGTCTGGGGGAGAGAGCTCAGGGTGAGGGCCGGAGAAACAATCAAGGTGAAGCGTGGAACCAAGACGGTCAAGGGTGAAGTTGGTGTCCGAGGGAGCAGAAGCAGGTCACAGTGAGGAGCAAGGAGACTCGAGGGTCCAGGACTCTGTTCTGACCAGCATGAACGGGGCCCTGGGGTCAGCAGATCAGTGAGAGACCAAGTACGGTAGATGAGCAGAGGTGTGGTACCCCACCTCATCCCTCCATCGACCCCGGGAAGACATTTCCCGCCCTGGGGAGGCCACCTCCTGTGTCTCTGACCTGATCAGCTTCTCCAGCAGCTGCAGGCAGCCTGGAGTAAACACAGTGGGGTAACCCTCAAAAATGAGGGATTGGGTGGCTGGAAAAATACCCCAGCTTCCTGCCCCTTGGTGGGACAGTTTTGAGGGTGCTTCAAACAGTGCCTCAGAGGGTCCCCCGTGGAGAAAGCTCCTGATGCCCACAACAATAGCGCACTCATTAACCCACCTTTCCCTGGCTTTCCTTTCTTCCATTCCCTCATGTCCTTCCCAGAACCACCTCCCAATAAGCCACTTACACCCAAGTTTCAGGCTCCACATCTGGGGGACCCAAACTCTGAGTGAGTGAGTGAGTGAGGAAAGCCAAGGACAGCTGTGAGAAGCTGCGGAGCTGTGCTGGATTGCTTAGAGGTGAGACGAAACCCTGAGCATCAGAGGGACCAGTGTCCCCACCATTGCACTCAATTAGGAGGCTGCCCTCTCAAATCCACCAAGCGTAAAGGACAACATTAAAGTTCTACCTGATAACTTCCTACTTGTTGCTAACTGTATTCCTCTCCTGGGGCTGCTGTAACAAAGCATCAGAGACTGGGGCTTAGCAACAGAAATGTATTGTCTCACCGTTCTGGAGGCTGGAGGTCCAAGATCAAGGGGGCAGAGGGCTGGTTTCTCCTGAGGCCCCTCTCCTTGGCTTGTAGATGGCTGCCTTTTCCCTATGTCCTCCCATGGTCTTCCCTCTGTGTGTTTGGGTCCCAACATCCTCTTCTTGTAAAGACACAGTCATATTGGATCAGGGCCCATCCTGGTGACTTCATTAACTTAATCACCTCTTTAGAGGCCCTCTCTCCAAATGCAGACACATGGTGAGGTCCTGGGCTTCAACATATGAATTGTGAACACCATCCCGTCCATAATAATAACGTTGAATCTTTTATTAAAAATAGGCTGGTTGTTCCTTTGGTTTGGAGGCCCAGCAAATGGCAAAAGGTCCACACGTGCCATAGGAGACCCCTCCCACAGCATTTCCTTCCTTGCCTCAGACGCCAAGGACACTCCTGACATCTGTTGCTCCGAGCTGAGAATGATCTGAACTCTCCGTGGGGCTTTTAAATTTAAATCCCCTTGCAGGATATTAATCCTACCTGCCTCTTTCCTATTCCGGGTCCCAAAGGAATTGGCAGCAATTGAGACCCAGCCATTCAATCTTCCCACGAGGGAGCTTGGGTCCCCAACGTGTAGAGGACTCAGCGTGGTTTTTATTTGCTTTTTAACGTCTTCAAACTCCAGAGCATTTCCCCCGAGCACCGGAGGGGCCTGAGCTCTTTCCACTCCACCTGCCGCCTGAAGACACAAAGCTCTTTTGTGTCCCCGTGGCTGTGGGGAAACGGCTGCCGCGCACACCTCATCCGCCGACAGGCCACAAGAGCCCCACGCAAGGTGAGGGTCTAAACAGGCCAGGCAAGGCGCTGCCAAGCCAAACACAGAGGCACCGGTGCGAGCCCAGCAGAGAAACCAGATTCCCCTGGAAATCGCTGCTCCCGCCTGCGTCTGGAAGGCCGGCTCCAATAAAGCGGCTCCGGAAGGCCTGAGCACCCCCACGGCCCCCGTCTTGATGGAGATGCCAATAAAACGCTCAGAACATCCAGCCTGCAGGCGGCTTGGCACATCCTTGGGACTGTAAACGGGATATGAGCAGCTGGGGAGCCCAGAGGGAAGAGGCCTGCTAGAGAGAGAGCCCACCAGCCAGCCACCCGCAGGCCCCAAAGTGATGGAGCTGCGCAGGTAAGGGAGGCTGAGGCCGGGAAGGGAGGGGAGGCCGCCCGCCTGCCCAGGCCTCTGCTCCACCAGCAGGCCGGAACCGTAAAATCCCTGGGAACCTCAGCAAAGAGTAATGACCGCCAAGAAACTGCAGGCTTTTAGGAAAACTTGGGAGGAACCTGGCCTCAGGAAGCGAGCACAGACCCTGTGGTCATAAACTCAACTCTGAGGACGCCTTGGGGACCCAACTGTGCTCAGCGACAGAGGAGGATGAAATGTCGTGTGTGTGCCTGTGCGTGTGTGGGCACATCTGAATCCATAGGTCCTGGACGCACCAGTTCTCTGTGTACATGAGCGCATATTTGTGTACATGGACGTAGTGTTTGTGTGTGTGCAGGGACATGCACAAATGTGTGCATTTCTGAGTACATAGGGATGCCAGATTTAGCAAACATAGTCACACGTCACTTAACAATGGGGACGCGTTTCTCCAAACGCGTCCCTAGGCAATTTTGTCGTTGTGTGAACATCACACAGTATATTTACACAAACCTAGATGGGACAGCCTACTACACACCTGGGCTGTATGGTACTAATCTTATGGGACCACCATCATATCTGTGGTCCGTCATTGACTGAAACATCGTTATGCAGTGCATGACTGCACAGGATGCACAAATGCATTTGAATTTTACATAAAAAATGAATGCTTTTTGGTATAAGTATTCTCAGATATTGCATGGGACATACTTGGACTAAAAATTATTCATTGTTTATTTGAAATTCAAATGCAAGTGGGTGTCCTGTATTTTATCTGGCAGCGCTGTGTGTGCATGAGTGTCCAAATTTAGAGTGGCACAAGACATAGGAGAGTACAGAGGGAGATCTTTGGGAACAAAGCAAAAACGTATATTTATATTATGTTATTTTATATTATTATATTTTATGTTAGTATGACAGTCCTCAAAAGTCCTCTAAACAAGTGACTGGGCACTCTTTCTAAGGGGAAGTTTGTTCGCCTCGTACTGTGCAGCTGTAACCTAAGTGCATTTAACTTGCAAATTCACCTGCAGGGGCTTGCAGAGAGAGGAGTAACAGCAACACGTGCAAATGGCATGTTTGTATCTCCTGCTATTCCACCCAGTGAACAGAGTGAGTTCAGGCTGGGAGACCTGAATCAGCGCTCCCTCCACCATCTCAGCCCAGACACCCCTCCCAGTGGGAGCACTGGCCATCCCAGGGTTCTCTAGGGCTTAAAGACATAAGTTTTTCTGCCCCATGACATTGCAGTATAAGCCAGCTCCTCATTCGGGGCTGACCACAGATACAGACGTCTGTCTGGAGATGAATGGAAAAAAACAATTTCCACCTTCTGGACTCCAGAGGAGTGAACATCTAAAACTAAGACTGTTTTCCCCTGCTCCACGTAGCAAACACTCTCTGAACCCTTCCTTAGCCTGGTGCTGAGGTGGGTGTGAGGGATGGGCGAGCAGGAGAACAGGAGGCGTCAGCTGGTGGTGGACGTCAACCCAGCCTGGCCCTCAAGATACCCCAGCTGAGGAGTCTCAAACTGGCGGCCTGCTGGCTGGGTCTGCTTGGTCAGCAGCTCACAGTGTTTCAGATGCTTGAATGTGGATGCTGGGAGGCAGGGCGCACGCTCTCCTTTTTCTCCCCATGCCTTATACGCGCTGTGATCTTAGCGTCAGCTTATTATCATATGCATACTACCTGCCTGCTCCTGCTCAGGACTGACTCCCCAGAGAGGACACAGAGCTCCAGAGAGAAGGGGGCCCACAGCAAGGTCAGGGACACCCGGGTCTCCGGACTGGCTCCCAGGCCCGGGCAGGACTGTTTCCCTTTCCACTCTGCAGCCCCCAGGCTATGGAGGAGCGAGTCCTACCGCTTCAGGGGTGCAGGGGCAGGACATGATCCACCCGGCTGTGTCATCTTGGGAAACCTCCCCACCAGGTAAAGACCTGGGAGGGCACTACCCTAGGCTCTGACCAGGTGGAAATCGAAGAGTTACCCTGATCCAGCTCTTTACAGATCTTCACGCATTTCCTTCATTTAAATTCACTTCTTGGAATTTTTCCTTTGCAAAAAATCCCCCAAGAACTGCTTTGTTCCTATGGGGATGCTTTTTGATAAATAGAGATCTCAGGAGAGCTCACGTCTAAATTTTCAGGAATTTTAAGACTGTCGAATACAATAAAAAATTGTTTATAAGCTTATAGTTATATTAAAATATAAGTAACAAAACTCATCATTTTCTGATTGTTTCACTATATTTTACTATTGCCTGTGCTCTGAGGTTATTTTTGTTTATTGTATCTGCTTGTGTTAATATTATATAATGGTGTGCTACCACACATCTCTTCTAACTTCATGCTCAATAAAGTCGACCACATTCTTAGCTTGAAATCTATCACTGTAGGAGTATTTACAGCACGGAAATTGGCAAGGGCTAAAAATGAGAGTTTGATTTATTGCTTTGTTGATTGTCTAGACATAAGAAAGTGATGAGAGAATGTTACTAATGAAGATTGCTAGAGGATAATTTTCCAAAAAAGATAAAATTATGACTCTAATCCAGATGAAAAATGAATGCAAGTCAACTATTGTACCTAACTCATTAATTAATGAGGAAGCAGCAAGAAGTTACTAGTTCAAATGATGATTTGCCTTACAGAGATTTCTATTTTCCACCTGACACAATTTATTTGCATAGCCAAGAACATAAAACATTTGCATTACTACCCATTTTCTACAAGTTAACATCTCTGCCGAGTTGAAGATTACAAAGACAAAGATGAGATAATCCCTGGAGAGTCCAGAGTTCCATTAAAAGAATACCCAGTAATCTCTTTTACTCATTTAAAAATCTTCCAGAATCTTTCCTGACAAGATTTAATTTTAAAGTGTTTTGCACCGGTAGATATTACATCATGAACAGCACAAAAAAACTGATAAAACACTTTTCTGAAATTTGAAAACTGTTACCCATTTCAGCCAAGGAGCGGCTCACATCATGGATGAATGAGTGACGTTCTGATATACGAGTTCCTTGTTTTAGTTTTGTCTCACTCATTAAGGTGACTGAAAATATCAACCAACATTCGCATCTGGACTGTATGCTTATTCATCACTGATGCAAGCCACTTCTTTGCCGAACTGGACAGCAATCAAACATTTATCTGTGATCTGATTTTGCCAAATCATGATTGAAATGCAACCATAGGTTAGTTATGGATATGAGAGCTCAGTAAACATCAACGAAATATTCTGTGCGAATCCACTAGCCATATGGAATTTACAAGAAAAAATATTATATATTTTCTTGTTTGTAAATTGTGTGCTACACATCCCTTATATCAGTGAGATGTGTAATAAACTTGTGTTTGTATATGTATGCACACTTTTTTTCCCTGAAGATCCAGTTGTTAAAAATTTACCAGCACCCCGGTGATGGAGACCCTCCAGACCTCCACCTAGACCATACGGCTTTAATTTTTTTTTAATGTATGGAAGTAAGAATGTGTCACATCAGGGAGCAGCGTGCGCGCGCGCGCGCGCGCACACACACACACACACACAGAGATACACCTAAAACAATCATGAGACTTATTTTCTCTTTGACTTGGATGCATTCTATTCTGTTCTATTCCATTCCATTCTTTAAAACAGCTACCATTTTACCATGAACCATTATTGATTTCAGGAAGACACCCACCTGCAGTTCAAAAAACTCTTTTACCTAAACTCACCTTTGGCCCACCGTCTCCCAATCCTCTTCTTGTTCCTGCATCGCACTCCCACCTGCATTTTAAGGACCCGTCCCAGACGCCTTCCTCCCCATCAGTATTCAGCCTGATCTCGGAGAGATTAGTTCTCTCTCCTCAGGGTTCCGGTCATCTTCTACAAAACCGATGGTCACAATGTTTCTTTCACACTGCTACAATGTCATGTTCACTTGTGTCTGGCCCTCCTGACTTAAACTACACAAAGACGAGGGTAACCTTGTACCCATCTTTGTAGCTTCCGTGCTTGGCACAGTGTCCGGCACAGAGGAGGAACCCAACACTGACCGTGCAATGAATGGATGAACGAACAACTGGATGACTGAAAATGACAGTGCGCTGCCTCTGATGGAAAGATCTCCTCAGTCAAGCTGAGTCCCACTCTTCAGTCCCACAGAAACTTGTGGACACCAGCCAGAACCATCACGCCCATTTTACTAGACTGGAAAACCAAGGCACCAAGGCAGAGAGAGACTTGGAGGGAAAAATACAGGCAGCCTCGCTCTTCGGTAATCCTGTCTGCAGAAAGGGGAGAGGAAAACAGCGATTAGGATTGTTATTGAGAAGAAACCAACAAATTTCTCCCAAACTGGGTGTACAGAGGGGGGTTAGGCATGGGGCGGGGGAGGAGAATTTGAGGCACAGAGTGAGCTCCTGGTGACACTCTAAGGAGCCGTCCTGACTGTGGCCCTGGCTGGTGAGTGTCTGCCCCATGTGATCACACACTGTCAGGGTCAAGGGCAGCCTGTCCGCCCTGATGGTGTGGCAGGAAAAAACACAGGCCTTGAAGGCAGGCAGAGCTGGGTTTGAATCCTGACTTTATTATTTTCCTGTTACGGTAAATAACTGCCTTGGACCTGGGACTCCTTCTCCCTAAACCTCAGAATCCTCCTCATAAGATGGCAGTAAATCAGGCAATCCTCACAGGTATAGCGTGAGGATTACATGAGCGAAGACGGGGCACTGCTGCTCCCCTCCTCGCCCCAGCCCCAGGTGTGGCATTGGCAGAGGGATGCAGCCCTAGCCTCTGAGAACGCTGGGTTGTCTGGGGACAGGGCACTGCACAGGAGGTTGTCACGTGGACAACAGCCGCTTGCAGGTGTGTGGTGGAGCAGGCACGAGTGCTTGCCTCGCCCCATGCCGCTCGCTTGTTGCCCAAGAAGGGAGAGGCTGCTCTGCCCCTTGTCCTGTGAGCAAGCTCCGGACCCAGCACCCACCTCTCCCTCTCACTGCTCCAAACCCCAGGCATTCCTGGACATGCGTCTTGAACTTGCCACTTCCGCGTCCCACCCGCACTGCTATTTACTAAAGATTTTTCTTTGTCTACTTGGTGACTTTGCTAAAATTCATTTTCAAAGGAAACTTTCCTTCACGACCAAAAATGGGAAACCATTGCCTTGCCTGCTGTGGAAAGACCGTAGCCACATGGAGGCACTGATGGCAGTAAGCCCGAGTGGTTAGATGCCAGCCAGATCAGCGGTGGCCTGTCGCTGGCTCTGAACCCTGGGCTGGCCCGCTCTGGGGGGAAAGGGGGAGATCAGTCAAAGCTGAAGAAGCGTTTGAGGCAGCACCAAGCAGAGCCTCTCGCCTGGGCTCCACCAGAGGCTTGGAAGTGAACCGCAGAGGGAAGAATTACTGTGTGTGCTCTGGGGTTATTTAAAGCGACAGCGCCTGTGCCACCAAAATCACCTCTGGGCCTCCCAACTCAGCCCACTCTTTGAGAACCACTGACGGACCTGGTCCTCCGTAGGTCTGGGGGATGTTGGGTGGCCTGCCCAGGGGCACACAGTGAGAGGGCGGAGAAGCAGCCTCTGTGCTGCCCTCTGACCACTGAGCCGGCCATTCCTGGGAGCTGCCTGCAGTGTCCAGAGATGCTCAGGGAGGGGCGCACTGGGCTTCGCTCGCTCAGAACTTCTATTTCCCGGGCTCAACAAATACAAACTTTTCTCTCACAGATCCTCCCAGAAGTGGGGCGATCCAGAGCCCTGGTGGGCTCGCAGTGGCCCTCTCCTACAAGGCAGGTGCTCCCATCCTTGTAGATATTGATTTAGACCAGGGCTCTCAACCTCAGCACTGCTGGCATCTGAGGCCAGATCATTCTCTGCTGTTGGAAGGTGGTCCTGGCCACTGTCGGATGCTGAGCAGCAGCCCCAGCCTCTATCCACCAGATGCCAGTAGCATCTTTCCAGTTGCGACAATAATATCTCCTGGGGACACACACCTCCTCCTCCCCCAGTATTTGAGAATACTGCTTTTATTGAATAAATGTGATTTTTAGTCTCTAGGGGAAATTCTCATATTAGTGGGGTTTTATAAAACCTTTTTAGGTAAAGGGTGAGAAATCTGCGTGTATTTATTATTCCTACCACCTGAAAATAATCGGCCTGAAGACTGATAAGCACTGGGAGGAAAAAAGTCATTTATTATTTATGCCTCTTGAGGCAAACTAAAAGCTAAGATAATGGACCAGAGGACGGAAGAGAGAGGGAGGGGAAGTGAGGAGGGAAGGAGGAAGGAACAGCCATTTGCCGAGCAGCCACTGGGTACCAGAACCTGGACACGGTCTCCCTTAACGGTCATGAGAATCCTGCAACGGATGAAGAGGAAGGAATATGGGAAAGGTCGTGTACAGGTGAGGGCACAGCTGGGATCCTCTCTCCTGGGGAGCCCACGCTCCCTCTCCCTGAGCGGGGAGAGACAAGGAGGACATCGGGGCCAGGGCTGAGGGACTTGCAGCCTGGCTAGTCCAACCTCCCTGAGCTCAGAGCACAATGGGACTTCCTGGAGGCCATCAGCTGATTGTGACTAGAACCTAGCCTGTCATCAAGAAGAGGGCAGAGAGGAAGACTTGGTGAATGCTTTCTGTCTCCTCGAAGCCTTGCAACAACCTCGTGAGGCACACACCCTCCTTGCCCAGTTTAAAGAAAGAGGAAATCACTCCATACATTGAGCTAGTCACGACGCTGGGAGAGTCTATCTCTTGGCCCTCTGCTCCATACTCTGGCTCAACCAGAGAGCCCTTCTCTTCATTTATGCACAGATGGGGTGGCTGAGGAGTGTTAAGAGAGACTAGCAAAGGAGATAGCCAGGTGTCAGGGACCAGCTCCCAGTGGGAGATGCTGCAGACCTGGAAGGAGGGCATTTGGGACCGCGCATCCCTCATCGTCTCTCCCTCTCTCCTTCCAAATTTGTGACTCATTCTTTGATTGCAAACGGAAGCTCATGTCTTGTGGACCAGCCCCTTGCACCTGGAAAACCAAGACCACACGCAGGTCACCCTCGGGTCAGGACAGCTATGCTTGGTGACAAAGTCCAGCTCCCAGAGCGAGGACCACATTTGCTTACTCCATCAAACAGCATGAGAAGATTCAAGGCTACTTGCCAACTGGCCAGCATGACATCAGAGCGAGTGGACGAGGAGCCCCATTACGGTCCTTGCCTTCTGTGGAAATGCCCAGGGGGCACAGGGGGTTCATCATTTCCAGTGGAAATTCTATACAGGTGGGTGATCGCCCTTCTAGAGGCTTCTCTGTGTGCCGAACATCCAGGCTCACGTCTGCTCCATGGCAAGCTTATTAAATATTGGCTGAAAGTGACTTGGAGAAAGATGAACATTACCCCTTTCTGTGACGAAAGAACTTCTCAAAAGAGAACCCGTTCACGTGCACAGACCTCTTTGGAGTGGCCCAGCACCCCCCAGAAGGGCAGGTGACCGTGGAGGCCAATTCTCTGTCTGCTACACAGAGCCACCATTCACTCTTCCGGAGCCAGAAAGTCAGTAGAGGTGTATCAGATAATAACTCAGCTGATTTGTGCAGAGTTCTCTCTACTTCTGTTCCCCGAGAAGAGAGATGCTAGAGTTAAGTTAGAGAAACGGAAGAACGAACGCCGTTGAACCAAGAAAGGCAGTCCTTGGCAGGACATGGTTCCTCTGGCCGACACAAAGGATTCACCTGGGATAGGGGTCAGCTCAGGGCGATCTTTGTGAGTGGCTCCTCAGCTGGAAGGATGTGTCAAACCGGCCAGTGGATGTGCCAGCCAGGCCCCGGCCACTCCTGCAGCAGCACCAGTGGTGCCAAGGTGGCTGCCCCCCTCATTCTGCAGACCGTCCAGTAAGGGGCACTATCACCTCCACACTGGCAGAGCTCAAACACCTGCTACTGAGAGCGGCTCCTGCCCCAGGCAGCCCCAGGAGTGCAGGCCAGTGGTTAGACCTGCAGCAGGCTCAGGGAGCTGGTGCTTGCAGGCCGCCCAGGCCACGCCTACCTGGCAGCCCTGTGTGACAACTACTTCCTTCATCCTTAGGGATGATGGCAGCAACCACCATTACACTGCGATTTCCTGAGCACCTACTATGTGCTAGGAGCTCTGACTGTGTTGCTTCACCAGAACGTCGCAGGATCCCTCCGGGTGAGGTATAATTATCCCCATTTCACAGATAGGAAAGGCAAGGCTCAGAGGCCACCCGGGCAGCAAGCATCGGAGCTGGGGTTCCACATATCCCAGGTCAGGGCTCCTTCCACTACACTGCACAGCCTCAGACTCTGTCACTCCAGCTCCCCCTCCTCTGGATCCAGGGTTTCCTTGACTGGCCAGTGTAGCCAACACGCCTTCAACAGCACCCCCAAAGGGAGTCGTCCCGATTCTGGGCCCCGGTGGGAAGAGACCTGGTTTTAAATTGCAGCGTGGCCTCCGGCACGTCATTCATCTCTGACTGAGTCTCAAATCTGTTAAATCTGTAAAAATCACCACCAAGGATTGTTGGGAGGCCAGAAGAGATGTCTATGAGCACAGAGGAGGGGCCTTAACCTAGCCTGGGAGAATCTGGATGGCTTCCTGGAGGCGGTGCCATCTCACCTTAGACCTCAGGACCCACCGGGGTCTGGCATGGAGACGGCACTCGGTGAAGGCTGGCAGAATGTGTTCCTCATGTGAATGCCTATTGAATGTTTCCAATCTGAAGGGAAGGTCCTCGTGAGCAGGTCACACCACCTACGGTGCCCAGAGGAGCACCGGGCACAAGCAGACGCTGCTTTCTCCTCACCTGCTCTCATAGGCAAAGAATATGATGGCATCTTCCTCTCCAGGGAGTATGCAGCAATGTCTGGATGAGTTTTCGGTGGTCACAAGTGGAGGGGGTGGGTGGGTGCTACTGGCGTCTAGTGGGAGGAGGCCAAGGATGCTGCTAAACATCCTACAGTGCCCAGGACAGCCCCCAACAGGGAACTATTTGCCCCAAGTGGCATTCATGCTGAGAGTGAGGAGTTCATTCTAGTGCAACCCTTCTCTCTCCTAACAGTTCACAGACCGGGAAACTGAAGCCGGGAGGGGGCGATGCCTGACCCAGCTGTGTTGAGGTCCACATATGTCACAGCTCTGAGGGTCCTTGTGCGAGTCCTACGTGACCTAGGCAACAGCAATAACAAAATCATGACCAGGCGCCCGTGGGCCTGGCTCTGTGTGTGCTGGGCAAGTGTTATCTTATTTAATTCTCACAACAAGCTGGCGAGATAGGTACTATTATAAACCAAGCACAGAGAGGTTAGACAACCCAGCCAGGGTCGCACAGCTATAGTAAACAGAGCTGGGATTTGAGCCTGGGACTATCGGGATCCAGAGCCCACATTCTTTCCATTCCCCGGCCTGCCTGTGGCAAAGCTCCCATCAGAAACACAAGCAACTTTGTTTTCCCAAAACAAACAGAAGTCCTCTTCCGTGATCTCCTCTCACCGTTAGAGTAACTGCACTCCTGTAATTTTGGGGCTTTCCAGTCCTTCTCAGGATCACTGGCCTCACATGGCCTTGGCCAAGCACTCCGGCCTCTTTGAGCCTCAATTTCCCCACCCGCCAACAGACTTCAAGGCCTCAGGGAGCAGGGACGCTGCCTGGAATGAGCTCACACGTGCGTGGTCCCTCCCGCTGCAGCGGACTAGTCTGGGTCCGTCCCCTCTCCAGCCCTCCTTCTCCCTTGCAGTGCCATTCTGGTTCTCATTCTGGTGGGGTTTTTCAGGGCCAGGGTTAGAAAGCCTTGCATATTTGTGTGGGTGGCTAAGCAGCCGCCCCCGCGTGAGCCCCAGAACAAAGAGTCTTCATAGGACTTCCCTCTCCACTCGCCTCCAGGGCCCGCGCTGGCTCAATGGAGCGCTTGTGGCGGCGGGAGCGCGCGTCGTGATTTATCTGAGGTCCCCGCAGCCGCTAGCGAGGGTCGCATGATCAAGGTCGCGCTTGGGTGGGCGGTGCGCACAGGGCACGCGGGCTGCCTTGGCCCCACCTCTGCAGCACCGTCCATTTGTCCCAGGGCCTGGACGTTGGGGAGTTCCCAAAAGAAAGCCTTCCCGGTCACTTCCTGCCCCTGATGAAGGCACCTGTCCTGGGACAACTGGTCTCAGACCTCGAGGGCAGCCCAGCCCAGCTCAGGCAAAACCCCACATTCCTCAACGGAACCTTGGACTGCAATGTCGCAGGCACCCAAGGCGGAATGAACCCCCCGCTGAAGCCAAAGGTTCATTTTCACAGAACTGAAACAGCGCTTGTGTGCTTTCCAAAATCATTCACTTGGAACATTCGTGCATTTGTTTATTCATCTAATAAACACTTTCTGGTCACTGTCCTATGGGTCAGATACAGTTCAAGGCACTGGGGATACACTGGGAGTAAGACAAGACATCTGCCTCAAGGAGTCACAGGCGTATTCAAGAATGATGGCCACATCTGTAGCCTCCGTGCAAGCACAGAGCCTGGTGCGCGGAGGGGCTCAGTCTGTAGACAGCCGAGGGAAGATGGAGGGAGCTGGGGGCAAAGGAGAGCAGGAGGGAGGTGGGTACCCTAACGGGGTGTGACCAAATGCTAGAAGAACAGGAAGGTGAGAGCTGCTCATTCTCCTGGCAATCCGAATCTGAAGCAAACCCAAATTTCACCTACCTGAAGCTGCAGGAAATTAAGTCATATGAGAGTAATAAGAGATGCAGTTGAGTTTCAGAGGACCCCTCCTGGATGGAGGCATCCTGAGCAGAGTGCTGGGTTGCTCACTAATTAATCCATTCATTCATTCATCGCTCTTTCGTTCAACCAACATTTACAGAGCTCTCACCCTAAGCCAAAACCTGTGGAGTCTTAACCTCAAGCCCCCCCAGTTTCCACAGGCATGAAAAGCATCTCCTGGGAAGCCCAGGCAGGCCTTGAGGCCTGTAGATGTTGGTTCAAATCTCACAGCAAGTGACTGGAACAAGAAATTTAATTATTCGAGCTTGTTTCCTCATTGGTAATGCTACCTGCCTTCCAGCAGTGTTAGGAGAGTGATGTTTGGAAAGAGCAGGGATCTAACCCTTTGAGGTTTGGCCCGACACTGTCACAAAGCTTCCTGGTGATGCCCGGAGACTCTGAGGACTGGGATTTCCAAAGTAATTGGTCCCACCTGACATCAGGGAGAGACTCAGGATCAAACACCAAGCACCTGCCACCTGCTGGGAGCATGTGAGTGGCCCGAGGGATGCTCTAGGAGGACTGCCTGGTGAGACAGGTCTTAGTTTCCAAAGATGGCCACAATGGTATCTCCCGTCCCACATGCTCTTCGATAGTGTCACTTCTCCACTCTCCCAACAGGACGTGGAGTCTGATTCCCCTCTCTTTGAATCTGGGCTGGCCTTAGTGACTTGCTTGCCAATAGAATGTGGCGTTAGTGAAATTCTGGGACCTCTAGGGCTAGGTCATAAGAAGCCATGCAGCATCGCTGGCGTCTCCTAGGTTGATCTGGGAATGGTCGCTTTCAGAATCCAGCCACCACGCTGCAAGAAGTCCCCACTTGGAAGGCCCACGTTTGGGTTCTCCCGTTGACAGCCCTCGCTGCTCTCCCAGCTGACGACCAGCATGTCATCATGCTGTGTGAGGCACCTTGGACGTCTGCATGATAAAGTCTTCAGATAATTCCAACCCCAGCCGCATTCTGACGTGCAAACAGCATGAAAGACCCTAAGCAAGAACCAACCGGCTAAGCCCTCTCAAGTCACTGAACCGTGAGAGATAATGACGCATAAAGGTTTTAAGCTGCAGAGCTGTGGATGGTTTGCTACATACAGCAGTGGATAACATGAACACCCGGGGATGGCTTTCAGGGCTTGTGGGCTAAAGAGCACTGAAGATAAGATGTTAATCAGGGACCCCCCCCCTCCCCGGGCTCCCAGAGACCCCAATATGATCATGACCAGAGTATCTTGAACCCAAATCATTTATTTACGTGTCTCTCCCACTAGACCGA
The DNA here is from genome assembly GCF_037783145.1 of Equus przewalskii. Classification (NCBI taxonomy): domain Eukaryota; kingdom Metazoa; phylum Chordata; class Mammalia; order Perissodactyla; family Equidae; genus Equus; species Equus przewalskii. Next base: position 37,406,129 of record NC_091855.1, on the reverse strand, counting down.
GATCCCAGAGGGCAGGGAATACGTTAGGGTTCTGAGGTTGCTGGCAACAGAAACTAACACTGGTCTACTTAGGAAAAGCAGAATTGATCAGGAGAATTTGGGAGAGCTTGAAGAATTCCAATAAAAATCAAAGACTGGTTCAGAAAGGAGTGAGGCAACTCTAGGGATCCAGGTGTCAGAGACATATGGAGAGTCTTTTTAGGTGCCAGGGCTATAAATGAACAATAACCCTTTGTCATCTTCATGTCATTATACTTAATATTCAAATTCCAGGGGAAAACTCTTGGGCCACAGAAAGACAGGCCCACCTGGATGACAGCCCCACCAAGGCTGTTTACAAAATCAGAGTGGTGTCCCCCCCAAAATGGGGAACAGTACTGAGCAGGTAAAGCTGGGTTACCACATTCACCTTGGCAACTCCAGTACCTGGCTCAGTGTCTGGCACACTAATAGGTGCTCAAGAATTATTTGTTTAGAGCCAGCCCCAATGGCCTAGTGGTTAAAGTCCAGTGCACTCCACTTTGGCAGCCCAGGTTCGATTCCCAGGCACGGAACCACACCACCCGTCTGTCAGTAGCCATGCTGTGGCAGTGGCTCACATAGAACTAGAAGGACTTACAACTAGAACATACAACTGTGCACTGGGACTTTGGGGAGGAAAAAAAAAAAGAAATGTTTGTTTAATGAGTGAACAAACTATTCAAGGAATTAATGTGCGTGAATGAATGAATGACCAAATGAGTGAGTGAGTGATTGGACAATGAAGGGGCAGTGTGCTGGCCTCTGAAGACACCTGCCAGATATTACAGCATTTCACCTCTCTTCCACCGAGCCAGTCTTTTCTCTCCTCAAGAGAGTTTCCAAGCCTGGATTCTAGAATGTATAGAATTTTAATCCCCTAATCCTGTCAGTTTAAGAACATTATACATTTCGAACAGTCTTTGATAATTCCTGAAAACAGTCCAGGAGCGGTGACCCCCAGCCCTGCTTGATTTTAAATTAAGTTTTCAGGAGCAGGGTGGAGAAGGAGACAGATGTGAGGGAGCGTCTGCTCTGAGGCTGAAGCTGGGAGGCCTGGCGTTTCCTTTGCCGAGTCGACCAGCTGTTTAGCAGAAGGCAGCTGGACGATGCCTGGTCTGCTGGAGGCCACACTTCACCCAAAGCAGGTGAGTCATCCGCACATCTGCCCAAAAGCTGCCCACAAAGGACGCCAGGCCATGGAGCCTCTGTCATTACACGGTCTCCTGAGAGTACGTGGATGAACTTCACCAACCCCTGAACAAGATCCTGCTACTTCTCCTGTTTGGTACACTCTCAGACGCCCATCCTAAGTGTATAATACAAAGTGGAAGCAGAAGGATAGGTGTTTGCAATATTGAATAGAATCTTTGATGCCTTCACAAGTTGTTAGAACATACGCAATGGGAGAGAAATTAAAAAGCAAATTGGCTCAGTATGCATTAATACCTAGAAACATCCTAACTTAATTGTCTGGAGGCACCTTAAGTCAGCAGCTGCTCTCCAGACAGGAGGGAAAGGGTTTGGAAGGTCATTTGTACTGAGCACCTTCTGTGTGCCAGGGGCTGTGCTAGGCACTTTCACTATACTATGTCCTCTTGTCCCTACAGTAATCTGGAAGTTCAGGTCAACCCCATTTTACAGATGAGGAAACTGAGTCCAGAGAGGTGAGGTACATTGCTCAAATCAACAAAGCCGTGGTTTGACCTTAGGTGGAGTCAGACTCTGCGGCCCGTCTCCACTTCATTGCGTCACATGGCCTCCAAGGAGTCAACATAGAGACTTTTGAACGGACACTCAGGGACCTTATTCACAAGTGTGTCAGCCAGAGCCATTACTCTTGCTTGTGTACAGTTCTCACAAGCCTGATCATATGATCTTCTGGTTCACAGGGAATTAAAAAGAGCAGATAGGAAGTAGGAGGGAAGGCTGCCAAAGGAGGCACCCTGATAGTGACAAAAAGGGAAATGTTCCACTTACAGTATATGGTTTGAACAGTTTGAATCAGGCTAACTCTCCTGATTATGACAACTCTGGACAATGTATTTTACAAAAACATTTGAAAGCACAGGAAAGCAACCAAAAACAGGAGAGGACACAACTCTTGAAAAAAATGAAACATACAATTTTATTGATCTTCAAAGAAAAAACTTCTGGTTTCATTCTCTCTTTTTGATTTTAATTCCATCGTTTTCTCATTTTATTTTATTATTTCCTTTATTCTCCTCACTTTGGTCTTTATTTGCTCTCCCTTTTCTAGTTTTCTAAGGTGAAAGGTTAGTCATTGCTTTGAGAACTTTCCCCTTTTCTAAGGAAAGTTTTCAGTGCTATCAATTTTCCTCTAATCACCACTTTAGCTGCATCTTACAAATGTTGATATGTCATGATTTCTTCTTTGGTCTATATGTTACTCAGAAGTGTGTTATTTAGTTTCTAATATTGTGGTATTTTCCAGATATCTTTTGAATATTGATTTCTAATTTAATTCCACTTAATTCTCCCAGCCCAGAACATACTTTATATAATAAGAATCCTTTGACATTTATTGAGACTTGTTCTATAGCCCAGAATGTGGTCTACCTTGGTATATGTCTGCGTGCATTTGAAAAGGCTGTGTGTTCTGCTGTCCTTGGGTGAAGTGTTCTGTAAATGTCAACTAAGTCATGTTGGTTGATAGTGTCCCATTTGTTCTTTGTTCCTTTTTTCTCTTTTTCTGCCTTCTTTTGGACTGTACTTTTTTGTGATTCCATTTTATCTCTTCTGTTGGTTTCTTAGCTATACCTCTTTGTTTTCTTTGGTAGTTGCTTTAGGGTTAGGGTACACACTTTTAGCTTATCACAGTCTACTTTCAAGTGATATTATGTCACTCACATACTGTGTAAGAACTTACAACCGTATGCTCCATTGCCTCTCTCTTGGCCTGTGTGCTAATTTGTCATACATTTTTACTTCTATATATGTTATAAATCCCACAATATATTGTTAGTACTTTTACTTTAAGAATTTATTTATCTTTTAAAGGAATTTTTAAAAAGAATTATATATATTTTATATTTACCCATATATTTATCATTTCCAGTGGTCTTCATCCCTTTGGAAAGACTGACTATACCAAGTATTGCCAAGGATGTGGAGCAACTGGAGCTCTTCTGCACTGTTGGTGGGAATATAAAATGGTATAACCATCCTGGAAAACAGTTTGGTGGGTTCAAGCTAAACTCGTACCTACATATGATCCAGCCATTCTACTTCTAGGAGTTTATGCAGAAGAACTGTAAGCATATTTTCCACACAAAGGCCAATATGTGAATGCTCATAGCAGTTTTACCTATAATAGCCAAAACTGAAAACAACCCAAGGGTCCATCAATAGGGATAAACAAACTGTGGTACATCCATATAATAGAAAGTTACTCAGCAATAAAAAGGGATGTGTCATTGACACCTGAGACAATGTGGGTGAAGCGCAAAATATGTATGCTATAAGAAAGGAGCCAGAAAGAAAAAAAGAGTATGTACTGTACAATTCCAATTACATAAAATTCTGGAAAATGCACACTAATCTATACTGACAAAAAGCAGATCAGTGACCACATAGGATGCAGGGTAGGAGAGGGGAATGGGTTTCAAAATGGCACAAAGAAACTTTTGGGGGTGGTGGTAAATCCATTGTCTTAATTGTGGTGATATTTTAATGGCTGTAATCGTATGTCAAAACTCTTCAAGGTTGACAATTTAAATGTGTGTAATCTATTATATGTCAATTTTATATCAATAAATCTATAAAAATTTATTGGATGGGCTTAAAGTAGCTTGGCATGGCAGAAGAAATGATCAGTGAACTCAAAGAAAACACAATAGAAATTATGCAAACTGAGAAAGTAATATTGAAAATACCCATGGAGAAAGCCTAAATGATCAGTGGGACCTATCCAGCAGTTTAACATATGTTCAACTGGAGTATCAAAAGAAGAGGAAGAGAGATAAAGGGACAGAAAAAATACAGGAAGAGATAATGGCCACATTTTTTCTTTTCAAATTTTCAACAAACTACAGGTCCAGAAAAGGTCAACAAATTCTAAACAGGAAAAATATGAAGAAATTCGCATCATGATCAACTATCTGAAAATCAAACATAAAGTGAAAATCTTGAAAGCATCCAGAAAAAAATATATATACATTAAATATAGAGAAATAATAAGAAGAATGACAACTGATTTCTCAATAGAAACAGGAGGACAGAAGACAATGGAATGGCATCTTTACAAGTGCTGAAAGAAAATAACTGTCAACCTAGGATGCCGTATGCTGTAAAAATTTTCTTCAAAAATACAAGGAAATTAAGACATTTTCAGATAAACAAACACTGAGAGAATTACTGCCAGCAGATCCACACTAAAAGAAATGTAAGAAATTCTGCAGGCTAACAGGAACTGACACAGATGGAAACACAAATCTGAAGGAGGGAAAGAGGAGTGCTGGGAATGTTAAATATGTAGGTAAAGATAAATGACGATGTTTTCTTAATTTCCTTAAAATATGATTAAGCATTCAAAGCCAAAAAATTTTTAAATGTATTGTAGGGTGTATAGCTTACATAGAAGTAAAATGTATGACAAGAAGTCACAAAGGACAGAAGAATGAATGGGTTTATGGCATTGTAGTTCTGCATTTGACATGAAATGGTAAAATATTAATTCGAGGTAAACTATAATATGGTGGTTTAGTGGTTAAGATTTAGCAGTCTCACTGCGACAGCCTGGGTTCATTTCCGGGTCAGGGAACCACACCGTCTGTCTGTCTGTCAGGTGTCACACTGTGGTGTGTGGCTATGTGTTACTGTGATGCTGAAAGCTACGCCACTGGGATTTCAAATACCAGCAGGGCCACCCATGGTGGACAGGTTTCAGTGGAGCTTCCAGACTAGACATGCTAGGAGGAAGAACCTGGCACCCCACTTCTGAAAAGTTGGCCATGAAAGCCCTGTGAATAGCAGCGGCGCATTGTCTGATACAGCGCCAGAAGGTGAGAGGATGGCACAGAAAGAGTGGGCAGGGGTCCACTCTCCTGTCTACAGGGTCACTAGGAGTTGGAATGAACTCCACAGCACTAACAACAAACAAAACCGTGTTAGGTTCAGAACGCATATTGTAATACCTAAAGCAACCACTAAAAAATAAGACCAAAACTAAGGTATCAATAGAGGAGAGAAACTGGAACACTAAAAAATACTCTATTATCCCAAAAGAAAGCCTGAAAGGAGAAACAAAGACAAAAAGAGACTGAAAAACACAAGTAGAAATGCAGGCTTCCACCCAACGATATCAATAGTTACTTTACATGTAAAGTAAACAATGAAAAGACAGCAGTTGTCGGACTGGACCAAGGAGTAAACAATCAAAAATTACAGTAAAACTCAACTCTATGCTGTTGACAAGAGAGAACTTTCAATATAATGAAGAAACAGATCTGGAAGTCAAATCACAGAAAAAGTATATAACATGAAAACACACAGCATAAAGAAGGCTATACATATGTATGATTTGAATATAATAATGGCAAAGTCGAGTTCATGACAAGGCATACTGCAGAGAAAAAAAGAACATTCCATAATGTTAAAAGGACCAATTAAAAAAAAAATTCTAACAACCCTAAATGTATATGTGTGCATAATGTAGCTTCAAAACAAGACCAGCAAAGATCAACAGAATTAAAAGGAGAAATAGGTAAATCCATGATCGCAGTCAGAGATGTAACAATTCCTCCATCATTAACTGAAAGGACCAGGTTGGGGTCTGGGGTGAGGCCAGTGAAACTCTCTCACCTTGGGTGCAAAATTAAAAGGGGCACCAAGAAACTCTACAGTCAAGATAAATCATGTTTTAAAGCAATAATTTAAAAAATCAAAAGTAATGGCAAAAAAAACCCCATGAGGAACAAAACATCAAAATTGTCAATCACGACAGGAAAAATCATGATTTTTCCTTTTGCCTCGGGCTACAGTATGGCTCAGAACAACACCATTCCTGGTTCTTCTTTGTTTAACATTTTCATATTTTATTCAGCACCTCTATCCATGAGTCAAAGAAGAAATCACAAAGGGAGTTAGAAAATATTTCAACCTGAGTGATAATGAATATATAATATAGTAAGAGATGTGGGATGCAGCTAAAACACTTCTTATGGGAAAATGTGTACCTTTCAATGCTTATATTATGAAAAGAATAAAATTGTAAAATCAGAGATCCAAGCTTTCATGTTAAAAATCTAGGGGGGAAAAGAGCAAATTAAACTTTAACAGAAAGTTAATTATAACGATGAGCAGAAACCAGTGAAATAGCAGACAATAGCAAAAACCAGCAAGGTCAAAAGTTGTTTATTTGGAAAGATTACTAAAATGTACAAATCCCCAGCTAGATTGATAAACAGTGAGAGAGAAAAAACCCACAATTTGCCTATTCCAGGATTGAAAGAGAGAACATTGCTACAGAGGCTGCAACATTAAGTGGATAACGATGAATAACTTTGTGCCAATAAATTTGACAACTTAGACAAAATGGACAGTCCATCCCAGGGCTGTTGCATTGCCTCGGGTCTCACCCCATGGGAACCCCAAAGCCCGCTCTGTGAGAGCCTTAACCACCTCCACCTGCACTCTCCACGAGCCTCCTCCCTCCTGAGCCGCTCTGCACAGACGTCAATCCCGGAGGAAATCAGCCTGTTGTCACGGGAACACCTTCAATGCAGTCTCTTACCTCCGTCTCCGCTCACAGGGAGAACCCTCAACCTGTCCTATATTGAAATTCTGGAGTTGCCACATGCCCCCCCCCCCCCCCGCCACCTCCAATCTATGCTCCCAGCAGCCTTGTGCCTCAATTTCCTCATCTGTAAAGTAGTAAGGATAATAGGACTGCCTCACAGGACTGCCTGGAAGGTGTAGCTGCTAAGCGACTCCACCACCCCTTCCACAGCCTCGTTCAAACCTGCTCCGGGGGCCTTGTTCCTGCCCCTTGATGAAATCTCAGACAGTCCTCACCTGCTGACTCGGATAATACCACTGCTCATAATAATCCTATAGTCCCAGGGGTCTCCTGGTCTCATTTTAGTAAATATTGTGTTCTTTCCTTATAATAATCAAAACTTCTAACTTCATTCAAAGTTGAGGTTCCTCCCTCGGCCTGGGCCTGACGCGGGAGCAAAGGGCTGGCAGCATCTGGTCCCTGGGGATCGCTTCTGTGTCCTTTGTCCCATTATCACACGGCCCCCTCCTGTGCTGCCAAAGCCACTTCAAGAAGCCTCTTAAAGCCCTTGAGATTTCTTCAGGGTGAGTCACACCCCAGCCTGCTGAGTCTCTGAAGCTGCGGAAGACATAGGAGGCCCTGGGATCTCCTCGAAGCCCCTCCCAATAGCGTTTGATGAGAGAAAAGTGCTGCCCAAAGCTTCCTGATTGGGGGAGGGGGTGGGTGGGGAGAGGGGGAGGGGGTGGGTGGGGAGAGGGGGAGGGGCTCCACACAGACCGCTTCTCGGAAGGAACCCTCCTTTGTGTTCTGGGGCGGAGGAGCAGACAGAGGTCATGAAATCGGCTGGCAGCCACCTCCTTTGCCAGTTCCACCTGGGTAGTCTGGTGTCCACCGTAGAATGTGGGAGTCTAATCATTTGAGTCATCATTCGGGGCCTTGATAAAAACGGGGAATAAAATAGTTCCGCCTAAACACTGCAGGATCCAGTGTTCTCTCCATCTAAAAGGGCCTAGCACACAGCAACCACGCAGTCAATGTTGCTGTTCAGCTAAGTGAATAAATGTTAGCCAGTGCTATCATTACTGCTAATAATTACTGTCATTACCTGTCAGGCTCAGCGCTTGCAAGTTTTATCTCCTTCTATGGTCTCCGCTCTCTGAATGCCTCGCGGTTCCCTGCCTTGGCTCACTGTTTCATCTGCCCGCATGCTCCCCGTCTCTCTCCCGGTCCGGAGGACTTAACCATTCCCTCAAGCCCAGTCAACCCACAGCCACACTGGCAGGCTGCCCCAACCTCCCCAGAGGCAGCTGACCGCTCTCCTACTCTGGTGCTCTCTGCCTCCATCCTGGAACTAATCACAGGCACGGCATGGCCTCATCTACTGTCCTATGCCCCACCACACACATGTACACACACACACATACACACGCACACACAGGACTTCGAATGAGGTCCTATGCTTTTATACAGCCCTAGTGTGCTTATACTCAGCAAGGATTGTTGAATGAATAAGTGATGACTGACTGAATGAATGGATGCATCAAGGAATCAAAAAATCAATCCATCCACCAATGTGCTCGGGAAAGAAATGAAATCCTCCTCAGTGAGTCTCGCCCTAAGTTACCAGCCCTGCTGAGCATTTCAATGAGGCCTTGATGGCTAAAATGAAGCTTAGGGACTTTCTCTGCATAGAAACATTATCTAGATTTTTCTATCCCTTTCACCTGGAAATACAAACCAGGGAGTCATAGCATGAGTGTGGTTCACTTCAGGTCTTCCCAGCAAAGCATCCAAACGCCCTGACTCTGGCAAGTCCCAAGGTCCTGAGGCCACCATAACGTGTACTTCGAGGGTTGTTCTTCACTGTTCATTGGGGCTGCCAGTCCCCTGACTCAAGAGACGCAAGGGTCCTCTTGCCTGTGGAGTACCAGGAACCGTGACTGTGAGCGCGGCATCTGGCACTGCCCCACCCTGCCCTTGACAGTTTAGGAAGGGAACTCACTCACTCAGTCTCACTGTAGTCCACGGTCTTCAGACTTCCAACTTGCCAAATCCAATGGTCAATTTTCATCCTCAGCGTCCTGAGCATTTCACACGGCTCATCACTGTTTCCTCCACCTCGAAACACTTTCTTCACTTACCTTCTGGGACACCACACCCTCATGGTTTTCTTCCTACTCAGCTGGCTGCTCATTCCAGATTCTCTCCACCTCTGGTCTCCTTGCATCTCTTCCCTTCTCTTCCCTTCTGCCTTCTCCACTCCTCTCCCCTCCCCTGCCCTCCTCTCCTCCTCTCTTCTTCTCCTCTCCCCTCTCTTTTCTTCTCCTCCTACAATTACTCCCTTATTGACCTTGTCCATTCTCAAGGCATTAAATGTCATTTTACACTGATGACTCTAAGATATTTATCTCCAGGCCTGTCCTCTCTTCTGAGCTTAAGATTCCCGAAGCCAGCTGTCTATCTGATACCTTTTGGATGTCCCAAACTTTGGACTCTTGATTGCTCATCTAACCACATTAAGGATAAATAAGGTATACTCCTATAACAGATACTATATAGTGATGGGGAAGAAAAGAACCTAATTGCTACACGTAAGGATATGGATGAATCTCACAGACAAGGTTGATCAAAAGAAGACAGGCTCAGAGAAATATGTACTAATTCCCTTAGGTAAAACTAACTTTTCACTCTGTAAAAACTTATCACTGATGTGTGTACTTAGCATTTGTGTACTTTATAGTATGTGATACACTTCAATTAAAATTAAAAGACAAACAGCCCTCCAGTCGCTTCCCATCACAGTCAGAAGAAGTCCAAATTCTCATCAAGGCCATATACCATGTGGCCCTGCCCAGGTCACTGACTTCAAATTCTACCTCTCTCCACCTCGTTCACGCCACTCTAGCCGTACTGGCCCCTGGCTGGTACCCAAACCCACAAAGCTAGTTCCCAGTTGTGGAAATAGCACCACTGCTCCCGAATCTTCACCCCTGTCTCTATCCACGCTCTTTGCCATGTGACTTTGCGGTTGCTTCCCCTAGAGGTAGGGTGGACCTCTCTGCCCCATTGGTGGTGAGCTGACCATGTGATGTGCTTTGCTCAATGGAATACGGGTAGAAGCCACAGTGTGCCAGTTCCAAGCCTAGGCCCTGAGAGATCTCGCCTCTTTCCGCTTGTCCTCTTGCTTTCCTGCCTCCAACCTGAGAACATGCCCTCCCCAGCCTGCTGATCCAAAGAGGATAAGAGACACAGATATGTAGCTTGGAGCCAAGCCCAACGGAGGTCACCCGGGGTCAGCCAACTACTAGCTGACCTGCAGAGGCATCATCAAGAAATAAATAAATAATTCCATAAGCCACTGAGTTTGGGGATGTTTGTTATGCAGCATCATTGTGGCAATAGCTGACGAATGCACCACCTCGGGGTCTTTACATTTGCTGTTACTTTCTGCCCGGAAACTTCTCCCCCAAATACTCATACAGTTCACATTCTCAGTCTAGTCTTTGTTCAAATGTCACTTCTTCAGGGAGGCCTCTCTGACCTCTCTATCTAAAATAGCCCCACCCCCCATTCCTCTCCATCCTCTTGCCTTGCTCTATCTTTCTTCATAGTGCTTATCCATATCTGACAGTTTGTTAACTATTTGTGCATTTGTTCATTCAGCCTTCCGTAGGAGAATGCAAGCTCCGTAAGGGCAGGGTCTTCATCGTACTCATTTCTGTGTCCCCAGTGCCTAGCACAGAATCTGGCACTTACCAGGAACTCGATAAATGTTTGTTGATTGAACAAACGAATCTGTGTCCTCTCCCTCATCCCCACCCACAGGGTTTCTAGCACCTGGAGAAAATGACCGACTCAAAACCCACATCCTTTACCCTGCTTTCCAAGGCAGGGCTGGCACAGAAACCACAGAAACCACAGAAATGGCAAAGTGACCAGCCATTAGGTTAGTAGAAGGAGAAAAGCTCAAGCAAAGAATCTGCAAAATCCACAAGCTGTCACACGGGCCCCTGGGAAAACCGTTCCATCATGACGGTGATTGGGCGTGAGCTAGTGTGTGCCCCTAAGAGCACACCTTCTCAGTTCACCCCTCCAGCAGCCCCTGCTGGGCCTCACTGTGAGAGAACACGCCCCAGGCAGCAAACAGCAACCTGTCAGTGTGGTGTTCAGCATTCGCTAAACGCCACCCACACATCCGATCCTTCCAGAGTCTAACCATGGTCCAGTAACGAGGTCAAGAGCCAGCTATGTGTCCGACTCTGTGGGGTTTCGGTCTTTTGTGGGCTTGATGACATCAGTCCTCCCGAGACCTTGCCAGGTAAACATCATCATCGTTACTATTTACCAAGGAAACTGCAGCCAGGGCGGGGAAAGAGCTTGCCCGAGGAAACTGGCAGAGCTGGGATCTGAACTCCCAGCCTGCCAATGCCGGAGCCCACGTGGTTTCCGCCACGTTAAGCAGCCCTATGCACAGAGAGGGAGGGGTGGGTGCTGCAGGGCTGGTGAGCCAAGGGCTGGTGTTGGAGGCGCCACAGCCTTAGAGCCAGCACGTTGATTCTCACCACGTGTTCCTGGGCCTGGAATCCGATTCTGTGGAAGCGTCACGTTGAACCTGGCCTGCTCCTCGTCGATTATTTTTGAGGTCTTAGGTGGATAAACAGACAATTCTCCCTTGTAGCGTCAGATCTCAGCCTCCTCTTGAGATGCTTGAATAAAGGCAGGAGAATAGCACCTACATACACCTATAAATATAGGTGTAGACATAGTTATAAAGATATAGAATTGTAAAAGAGAGAGGAGGAAGTGGCCCTAGAAATATTTAGAGGGAATGGATGCAGAAGGAAGAGAGGGAATATAAACCACCTTGGCTCCTACAAGGAAATAGCACAGCAGCTTGCAGCGTTATGTATGCAGAAGCCTCTGGCAAGAGGAAAAGAAAGATGACAAAGTTTCTTGTTAAATAACTTCCCCAACGGCAGGGCAAAGGTCTTTGGGTGGGTGCCAGCACTCCTCAGCCAGGAGGGCGGCAGTGGACAGTGCAGGGATGGGGGAGGCAGGACAAACTCATGGGGACAAGCAGTTCAGGTCAGCGTGCACAGCCTGGAAGATGAGAGGCGGGGGCTCCTGAATCAGCCGTGAGAGAAGGAAATCCACACATGACCTCCTCATGGCTCTGCCGGCCTCCCAGGCTGGTGGCACAGTGTCGTGGCTAAGAGCAGGCACTTTGGAGACAGACCAGGTTCAAATCTTTGGTAGCATGAACAGGTGTACACCCAGGAGCGGGGTCAGCCCCTTGGGTGGGATCAGCCCTCAGCAGACACTCTCACCAATGTGCAGCCCTGCAGGCGCTGCTCTGGGCAAGTCTCAGGCCCCTGACAGCACCATAGACAGACTCACGGGTGAAAGCTTAGCAGCAACACCTCCTCCTGGAAGCCTTCCCATCCCCCACTGAGTTAAGTTCCCCTGCCTGTGCTTCCATGGCTCGTACCATGGGCCTTTGTTGGTCCACCAGTTGTGGCAGCCCCCTTTCAGAGGTCACGAGGTCAGTGACCTCTGTGAATCCCCCCATGGGGGAGTGAGGAGCCCCAGGACAGATGGAGCAGAAAAGCGACAATGTCTAAATTAAGTATTAACAGGATCCATCCAGCTGCTGGGCTGAGCCTAGACTGCCGCGGGGCAGCAAGGACAGACAAAGGAGACCAGTGGGGGAGCAATGGCAATAACGTCCACGAGAGATGATGATGGCGGTAAAGTGGGGAGAAATGAGAGGAATATGGAATTTTTTTTTTAGGTAAAACTGACAGAATGTCCTAGGCAAGGATGGAGTACCCAAACACTAAGATCTGGAGGGCTGTAGGGGTAGCCGGTTTGGGAGGAAAAATGAGGAGGTCGGTAGGGGACGTGCTGAATTTGAGATGTCTCTTAGACGTCAAGCGGAGACATCAAGCAGCCAGTTGGATATGCAAGATATAAACGTGGGCGTTGCTAGGGTAGAGAGGTTAGATCAAAGCCAGGAGCTGGGACGAGATCACGGAGAAGTGAGTGAGATACGAAAAGGACGCAGGAACCCGTCCCTGGACTTGCCTCCATCCAGCCAGGCATTTGCGCTGCATCCAGCTCTGCACTAGGAGCTGTGGGAAGGCATGGATTTGAATGAGACCCAATTTCTGTCCTCAAGGAGCTCAGAGCCTGCAGGAAGATGGAGCTCACATCTGACCCACAGACCCAAGGAGCTGTGCAATACGGAAGGAACCCTGACCCTGAGCTGGGGAAACCTCAGCTGGAGGTCCCCACCCACCACCCACCACTGTGCCTTTTGCCGGCTGGATGACTATCTCTGAGCCTCAGATTCCTCCTCTGAAAAATGGGGACAATTATATGTCCTGGCAGAGAAGATTCCAAGAGATTTAGAAAAATAGTTGTGCTTGGCACAGAGAGATGCTCAGCAATGTATACTGTTTATTATTTACCAGATAACCCCCAACCCTCAGCTCTGGGGTCCCATTTTCGCACAGATTATCAGTTGGGTTTCCAGAGGGCTTGGCCTCCAGGAACGGGCCTGGGGACCAGCCACTCGGCCTTCCTCCATGCCTCGTGCTGGCTGGGGATGTGCAGTGGCAAGGTCAAGGCCACGTGGCCCCTTGCAGTAATTGAAGATGACAGTGGTATTTTGCGTCTCACGCAGACTAAGAGAGATCAGAGGCGGAACGAAGGAGCTGCTGCGACAGGCAGGAATTCCCTGGCAAATGCCCCCAATTACGGCAAATGGGCTGCAGTTACGGCTATTACCTTGAAGGGCTCCCTGGCTTTCCCGAACTGCTGGCCAGGTGCTCTTCTGACAGCGGGTGTAAGAGCCGTCCTGGCAGGGCTGGTGGAGGGCAAAGAGAATTCCCAGGGCTTCCACCTGTCATGACTCAAGCTTCAACATGGATTACTGGCCCAGAGACAAGCAAAGGGGAGTCTAGGAATGTTCTCTGGGTAAATAGGCAGCAGGGGTCCTGGAAAAACATGTAGGGGGAGAAACTGAATGCTAGTGACCAGCAGGGAAGATACCCGTGGGCTCAGGGCTCCGTCCCCATCAGCAGCGAGGTGGGCGTCAGCCTCTGCGCTCTGGGTCCTGAAAGAGGGCACAGCTGTAAGTGGGTGCCAGAGGAAGGATGAGAGCAAAGCAGAGGGAACCTGGACAGGACGCAGGACCCTGAGCCGAGCTATAGGGCTCTGCTGGTGTCTGACACCCCCTCAGTGCCTTCTTGTCCCGGTAGTGACTTTGGGGAGAGGGTCCTGAGAAAGATGGGCAGCCAGAGGGTGACCTCCAGAGCGATATGGGGCACAAATCAGAATTCCAGCAGGTACCAGGGATGAGTGGAGGAAGGGGTAAAGGAGCAAGTCATTCCTCCAAGAGAGACTGGATGTAGCGGAAAGACCATCGTCTTTCTAACCATGAAACATCACGGATCTGATCTCTGCCTCCAACGCTTACAAGCTGTGTGATCTTAAGCAAGTTACTTAACCTCTCTGAGCCTCAGATTCCACATCCGAAGAGTGAGGAAAATCATACTGATGTCAGAATCACACCAGATGGCACAGTAAAATGAGTCATGAAATTACTATGGCTGTCCATGAAAGGTCCAAGGCTGGCTGCTGCTTGTGATCTGAGAGGGGTCCTCACTTTTCAGCGTCAGTAAGAAACACATACACCGCTGTCTCCTGTGCCATCAATCAGTCGGTCAATGGTCTAATGCATCAACCTGAGAGTAAAAATAAAATGGGTTTGCATTAGGATGTTTTTGGCTACAAGTAACAAGAGGCCTGGTCTTATGAATGAAGATAATTGTCTCAGCCAACAGCTAAGGGGGACGACACGGAGACTCTTCCAGGGTTGCCTTAACGGCTCAACAAGTCAAGAATCTGGTGTCTTTCTGTCCTTGGTCTCTGCCATCTCCAATCCGTTGTCTCAGCCTGGCCAGCTACACAGTTTGCAGGGCCCGGGATGATGAGAAGGCAGGACCCCTTGTTTAAAAAGCAGGGAAAAGGCGCTGTAAAGGTACTAAACTATAAAACTCTTTCCTTTTTGTAGTCTCTTTCTCAACCTGTCATTGTTCTTACTGGCTATTTAATGTCCCTCTTCTCATGAGGGTCCCCAGGTGGCTGGGGGTCCTGTCCTGCCACCGGCCACGCTGGCTGCTGGGCTCCTCTCCCCCCAACCACGGAAATGACATGTGGTGACCCCACTGGGACCTGGAGCACCGGGAGGTGGGGAGCAGGCAGCGAGACCCCTCCTGGGGAGGGGGGCAGGCAGCGAGGTGGGACCCCATGTGTATCGAGGCTCCAAGCCCCCAGCACGTGCTCCGCGGTCCCATAAGACTTCACGTACAAAACACAAATTCAAAGGTAAAAGCATTCGGCATTTTAAGATGGTGACCACAGGGCATTAAGCCCCAGGTCTGGGGCCCTTTAAAGCGACTGCACTGGCCACACGCCCATGAAGCCAGCCTCACCTGGGCTTGGCACATAGCATCTTCGCATGATGACACCCACAGGAAGGGGGCTTCGCTCACAGGCTGTCACCTTTTTTCTTAGGGAAATAAATACCCTGTAGCCCCTCAGGGACCAATGAGATGAAAGAGACACTTCTACTGTCATCTCATTGGTCAAACTGGGTCACATGGTCACCGAGAGCTGCAAAGGAGTCTGGGAAAGTGAGTATCTAGAATTTCGAGCTTCTGTAGCAGGAAGTGGCAAGGAAGAGAAAGGCTGGGAGTAGCTGCTGTGTAGACACTCAACAGTGTGGGCCACAGGCTGGTATGGGAATTGTTCTCCAAAGCCGGCTCCTGTGACCTACATCTGCTTCAGGCTGACGGATCGCGAGCTGTAAGGAGTTCGAATCCATTGACCTGCAAAGGGAGGGGCACAGAATCTCGATGGTTGACAATCAAACACGATGAGCCAGGTTCTTGGACACAATGCGTCTCGTTCTCACCCCAGCCTGCGGGATGGGTGATAGTGATCCCACTTTTTGCAGAGTGGGAAGCTGAGACTCGCGGTTTTAAGTAAATTGTCCCGTGTACACAGTACGTGAATTAAACGAAAGGTGAGAATAGGAACGCGAATTGATCTAACTCTGAAGCCCTAGCCACAGCCCTCATGTAGTCCAGCGCACCCTGAGGACCAGAACGTTTGGGGGACTTGCCCAAGGGGTGAGGGGCAGGGGCGGACTCCAAACCAGGTTGATGTTGTTTTTACTCTATACCACCTCAATTCCTGGCAGGAAGGTGTGAGGGAATGGTTCTCTCTCTGAACGTTACAGCTTAGTCAATATGGCACCATTATTAAGCAAAATGAGGAAATTTGTCTGAGAAAGGTCTCCAGTTTTGCTCTTAAAAATACAATGAGGGGCTGGCCCAGTGGCATAGTGGTTAAGCTTGTGCGCTCTGTTTCCACAGCCCAGGGATCGCGGGCTCAGATCCCTAGTGCCAACGCACACACCGCTCATCAAGCCATGCTGTGGCAGCATCCCACATAGAAAATTGAGGAAGATTGGCACAGATGTTAGCTCAGGGACAATCTTCCTCACCAAAAAAAAGAAAAAAGAAAAAGAAGATATATGTAATGAACTGAGAACTTCAACAGTAAAATAGTTTGCTAACAGGAGCAGCAAAGATATGCCATTAAATACGACAAGAGAGGGTGTGTGGCCACACCATGCCTGTGGCTACAGAAGCGTTCAGGCTTCACACTGCTCCAGCACATTGTCCTCCATGCCGGGTATGTGACAATGAGGCCACGTGTTTTCCTCTCAGCAGCCTTTGCTGATGCTGTTCCTCCAACTCAGAAGGCTCTCCCCATGGCAGGACCACCCCAAGGCCAGCCATGTGGCATGGTGGGAAGAGCACTGGCCTGGTAGTCTAGTGAAGTGGGTCCTTGTCTTGACTCTGCCACTCATCAGCTGCGTGACCCTGAGGAGTCTCTTCCTTGTCACACAGAATTCAGGGCATGCACCAACAGAAATCAATGCGGCTAAGCCATGCAGAAAAGGACAGGTCCAAGAGGGTCTCAGAACTGAAGGGAAGTGAAGGATCACACTCTGAAGGCAGAATAAGGCTGCCCGGGGGTGGGGATGGAGTGAGCTGGGGATCTAGGCAGCAGGGACCAACAAGAGGGTCTCCTTAGCACACTGCCCTCCCCTCTTCCCTGGACCATATCTGCCTCAGCCACTTTTAGCGCTTTCGTCCCTGTGCTTGGGATAGAAACTCTGGGAGTTGGGAAATAGAGCCTCTGATGGGCTGAGCGGGATCCCAGACCCACTCCTTGGCCTGAGGATGTGGGTGCCTTGCTTGATAATCCCAGCAGCCGGCCCATCACGGAGAGGAGGCAATTCCCCCCACAGAAGTCAGGGTGCTGTTATCAGAAGGAAAGAATCAATGTTGGACAGGAAAAATCGGCACGTGTCCACTACACTTCTGCCTTCCGGAGACTCAGTTTCCTCCTCTGTGAAATGGAGACAATGATACCCATCGAACGGAAGGTGGTGCTGACTTGGTGCAACCGTGTGTGCCTGGCACAGGGCAAAGACAGCAGCTGTTCGTTTCATAGCCCACGGGACGTCACAAGATACGGAGCCCGTGGCTCGAGTCAATGACAGTTCCACTGGTTGGATGATCACGCAGGTGGAACTGCATAAGGACTAGATGTTCGTGGCTGCTTCCTTGAGTCCAGAAGGAGTTTCCTTCCACGAGCAAAGGGATGGGCCAGACAGACAATCATTCTCATTTAACCCTCGCAGCCCGTTAATTTTCCAGCTGGGAACGGAACCTCAGAGAAGCTACACAGCCTGCTCGTCGTGGGCATTGCTGGGTCCAATTCAGGACGGTATGGCTCTGAAGTCATGGTGGCAGTTATGGTTCGGGGGCCGTGCAGCACATCCACCGTGAGCAGCCTGACTCGAAGGCATCCGCTGGGGACACCACCTCCCTCCAGAGGGGCTCGTGTGGAATTCCTCAGTGAGTTTTAGGCTCCTGGGCCCTACAGATGGTTCTGCTTACCCCCAAAAGAGTGTTCCGTAGACTCATGTGAGGTCATTTTTGGGGGGGAACAAGTTACCAGATGCTGGCAGGCGGCCTCCCCCTCACTCTTCCGGAGACGTATGAAGCTTTCATTTTTGCGTTTCTCAAAAAATAATGGTTCTGGGGGCAAGAGGACACGTAAAATCAAAAGAAAATTATAGGCAACCTGCAGGCAATTCTTTGTTTCCAGATGCATGTCAACGTACCTCAGGAAGCAGGTCCTCGTCCCAGGTAGGGGCTGCCAGGAGCCCTTTTCAACTTCGGAACATCTCAGTGGAGAATTAGTGAGAACTCTGCCTTCTCACCTGGGACCCATCACTGTATTTAGCAGCATTTAAGAAACAATCGCCCCATCACGGCTGATTAAGAGCAACATCAATTTTAATGGAAAGGTGTTACCCAAGTTTGGCCACATGCCCCAGCTGGAAAAGGTCACCCTTTCTCAGAGTATCTGCATTCCTTTCTGTCCCAAATTAGGCACTGGTGTGAGGGAGCGAGCCAGTCTTTCCTACTGAGCAGCCAGCCTCTATCACTTCACAGGACCTGGGGTCCTCCTGGCCGAGATGTCCAGTGGCGAGAAGAGTCCACTCGTTTGTACAAGGCTGTGCGTCAGGAGTGGGGTCAGGAGTGGGACTGAAGCTTCACCTAGAAACTCTGGGAAATACATAATCCTCCCCAACCACAAGTCCCCCCCCGTGCGATGTTCCCTCGTGTGCTAGCTCAGGACTGTGTGCATTGTCAGCAACCAAACAAATCCGGGTGCATGCAAATTGCACCTTATAAAAGCAAAGAGAAATTGGACATTTGAATGGAGGCCCTGTCCTCCTGGGCTGCAGGGTCTCTGCCAATCTCCACCAAAGATTCGCTGCAGCCTGGGGAAGACACGGATGGGTTTATAGCAAGCAAGGAATGGAGAAAGAGAATGACCTGACAGTGCCCATCAGGCTTGTTTAAGTTCGCGGATAGCTTCATTCACGTTGATCTGATGTGTTGGTTGCATTGTTCTATTTCATAAGTGCAAAAACAAAGTATGGATAAGACTCATTCCATAGTCAGAGCCGAACACGCCTGCTGGTCACCGTGCCCAGAGCTGGGGACAGAGGAGAACTAAGACGAATGCAGGAGATGTGCGTGGATTCAGTTGTTCATTCATTCACTCATTTCTCCAGCCAGCTTTAATGGAGGGCCTACCAAGGCCAGGCAGCATTCTAACCCTTGGAATCCAGGGACGCGCAGGACAGACAGGATTCCTGCCCCCAGGGAGCTGTACGTTTGGGGACGCGGCACCGGGCACGCAGAGGAGGGAGAAAACAAACAGAAGCAAACCAGAAGTGCCAGCTCGTGAGAAGTGCTAATGACAGACCAAGGGGAGGGAGACAGTGACGGGCTTCTTACTGCAGGTTAATGCCCATGGAGGTTACAGGTACAGAGGCACACGCACAGAGAGTTCAATTCTACTGGGAAAACAGGGCAGGAAAAACTTCCTAAAAATCAGTACCATTTTTGACCACCTGTTATGTGGCAGAAGCTATGTCAGGTGGCTGGGGTGTTTTTTCTAACCCATACAACTACCGTGAGGGAAGCATCCTTGTCCTACTTTGTAGATGAGAAAAACTGAGGTTCCGAGAAGTTGACTCATTTGTCTAAGGTCACACAGCAAAGTGAGGTAAAGTGAGAGCAGACCCCAGGCCGGTCTGTCCCGAAAAGCGTAGGCTGTCCGGAATCACGCTTTTTGTAGAGATGATGAGGCCTGAGTGGAGTCTTGAAAGATAAGTAGGTGTTTACCTACTGGGTAGTGGCTAACAGGGAGGGAAGGGCAGTGGGCAAGTCTGGTGAGCAAGGATGCTGGATGTGAAACTGCCTGGCGTGGTTGAGGAGTGACAGGAGCTGGGTGTAGCCGGGGGCAAGCATGAGAGCTGGGAGAGAAGGCTGGAGGGCCTGGTAAGAGCAGGAGCCGGTCCTTAGTGCCAGAGCTGTGGAGGGTACGAAGCAGGGGAGGGACATGTGTAGGTCCCTCCCCGTCCCAGCCACCTTCGCTCGCTTTTCCGGAGGCCTCGCGTTCCCCAGCTGCAGGAGAGAGGCTGTAGGGAGCCGTGGTGGGCAGCCGGGGTTCTGCAGTCAGACAGCACAGCCTGGGCTCAGATCCCAGCTCCCCCTCGTCCTCCCGATGAGGCCCGGGGGAAGGGACTTACCCACTCTGTGCCTTGTCCTCTTCTTTGTGACAAGGGGGCATAGGGTCACCATGAGTTGGTTTTTTTAAAATAGACTTTACTTTTTTTAGAGCAGTTTTAGGTTCACAGCAAAATTGAGTGGAAAGTACAGAGAGTTCCCATGAACTCCCTCCCCCCACACACGCACAGCCTCCCCCACCATCAACAGCCTCCCCAGGGTGGTCCACTTGTTTAATCAATGAACCCACATTGACGGGTCGTCATCACCCAAAGTCCATAGTTTACATTAGGGTTTGCTCTTACTGTTGTGCATTCTGTGGCTTTGCACAAATGTATAATGATGTGTATCCACCATTACACTTTACAGGGCAGTTTCTCTGCCCTAAAAATCCTCCGTGCTCCACCTGTTCATCCCTCCCTCCCCCATCCCGTCAACCACTGATCTTTTTACTGTCTCCATAGTTCGCCTTTTCTAGAACGTCACATAGTGGGAATCCGACAGTATGTAGCCTTCTTAGATTGGCTTCTTTCACTTAGCAAAATGCATTTAAGTTTCCCCCATGTCTTTTCTTGGCTTGAAAGCTCACTTCTTTTTTAGCACTGAGCAATATTCCATTGTCTGGATGGATCACAGTTTGTTTATCCACTCAGCTTGGCGAGTTTTCAACAAGGTAATGCATACAAAGCGGCGAGAACTGTGGCTGGCATTTAGCAGGCACACAGCGAGGATGTCAGATGTCCTTCGGGGCGTCTGACAAGCACCCTGCAGGCAGCATCACTGTGAGTCAACCGCAGCCTCTTCTGAAGGCAGGAACCCGAGTGAAGGCAGGACCCTGTGGAGAGGCAGGACCTGCGGTTTCCAGGCATCTCGGAGCCTCATTCAGCTGTGACACCTGCCCAGTTGGAGGTGTGAGGCCATTGAGTGCACGGGGTTCTTGAACTTGGTTCATGCAGAGAGGAAGGACATGGGCGCTCTCAGTCACCAGCCACATTTCTTGCACACGGCTCATTTCACCAATGAGAGAGTATTTGCAACATCTCCTATGCTAATTAGCCAAGCCCTCTGGTGTCCATTTAGCAAACCCTATTTGAGGCTCACTGTTCTGTGGACCACAATTCCTGATTATGTTTCTTCAAACAGCTGCCCTGAGGGTGTAGGTTAAAGGAAACCAGGCCCCACTCATCCAGCCATTTACACTGAGTGCAGTTCTAAAGAGGTGTAGATGTGTAACAAAGGCTTCTTATGGGATCTATCCCCTGCCTTGTGGGCCTGCTCCCTCTGCAGCTCCCTCCCTCCTGGGCCTCAGGAAGGGGCCCTCCCAACAATTAGTCTCATTCCCCTGGGCTGCTCACAAGCCCCAGCTGCAAGCTGGGTGTGAGGTGGGAAGGAGGGGGCTGGGGAGGCACTGAAGAAGGGCAGAGCCTGACAGAGAGGCCACTGGCCTCAGTCGGTAGTCCCTGCTACCCTAATTTGCTGTGTGACCTTGGAAGTCCCTCCCCATCTTGAGAATCAGGCTCATGGCTCCCAAGAGGGCAAATGGCTAGTGCCCCATCCCCCCAAAGCTCCAAGGCCTCTTTCAGCTCCCCCCGCCCCCAAAGAGCCCACTGCCACCAAGACAGACAGGAGGGAGCCTCTTCCTTCAGGGGCGAGTGGTCCCACTGCGGGCATCGCAGTGTGGAGACTCCTGAGCCAGACTGAGCCATCCTGAGTCCCATCACCACCTCTTCTCTGCAGGTGACCACAGACACGGGGCTTCCCTGAGCCCCATATTCTCAGCCATTTAACGGAACTATCGACACACCCGTCCTCGACTTCTCGTGGGGCTGGTGGGACGTTCAACTGAGGTTGTGAGGGGACACGTGTTTGTGACAACATGGGCAGTGAATCCCAGGGACCACTTGAGCCACGGAGCTACTCAGGAGCAAGGGATGGCGGTGAAGGTTGTTTGGGGTGGGGAGAGGGAGCCTTGAGCTGCCCATTGAAGAAACCAAGGGCTGAACAGGCAGAAGAAAGAAGGTGGGAGGGCAGCTGGGTGGGAGGAACAGGGTGAGCCCAGATGCAGAGGCTAAAATGAGAAGAGTGAGCTTGATGGATGTGTGGGGCACCCAGCCTCCTGGAGATGGTCCAGTGGGTCCTCTGCCAAAGAAATCCCTCCGTTTTTCCAGGGCTTCTTCTCTCCCTCCTTTCTTCCCTTCCTTCTCCCTCCTTCCCTCCCTCTCTTCTTTTTTTCTTTCTCTTCTTTCTACATCCTTCTCCAAATATTACTACCCATTATTCTCCGGTCACTGTGCTGGGCACAATGAACACACACCAGCTCCTGCCCGTACATAGTTACAAGGATGTGGGAGAGAGAGATAACAAACAACTCACTCTACAAACAGTCCGTTGCAGTGGGGTGGCCGCCAGGAGGGCAAGTCCATGCGGCGGAGAGAGCGTCTATCAGGGAAGCCGATCTCTGTGTGGATGGGGTGGGGCAGGGCAGGAGTGGCAGATGGTTGGGAAGACACGGCCATAATAATGCCTCCCATCCAGAGGGGGAGTTCATTTCACCACCTCTCAAATCTGAGCTTGGCCGTGCCACTGGCTTTGGCCAAGGGACATTAGCAAATGTGACACAAGCAGAGGCTTAAGAAGAGCTTGTGCATTGAGACTTGCCCTCCTTTGTGGCCTCTTGGGATCCTGAGACCACGATGTGACAAGCCCTCTGGAGAGGCCACACGGAGGAGGACTGAGGTGCCCCCACCAGCAGTGTGCCAACAGCCACACACGTGAGGCCATCCGAGAACATCCAGCCCAGCCAAGGTGCCAGCTGACAGCACATACATCCACGAGCCAGGGGAGACCTGGGCAAGACCCACCCAGACTGGCAAATGTAGCGTCATGAGCTGATCAGTGATTGTTGCCGTAAGTCACCACATTTTGTTACACAGCCAAGACTGACTGATACAACAGGGAAAGGGTTCCCTAATGAAGGAAGGCCTGAGCTGGGTCTGAACAACCCGTAGGAATTCACGAGGGAAAGACTAAGAGAGGGTGGAGAATTCCGGACGGAGCAAAGGGTGTGTGCAAAAGCCATGTGGCAGGACGCAGAGCAGCTCTTTTATTTTCTAATACTTTATTGAACAGACACCAAGAAAAATGTACAAATTGGTGAACTATCAGAGAGTGAATACACACTGTGTAACCAGACCCACATAAGAAACAAAACATGACCGGCACCCCAGGGGACCCCCTGCGCCCCTCCCATCCACCACCTGCCTCCCAGGCTGACCACCATCCTGACTTCTGCCTCCCTAGACAGAAGTGTTTTTGAACTTCTTAGCTTTGAATATCATAGATTGCTTCTGAACTTTGTGCCTCAGAACCCCATAGTATGCACTCTTCTGTATCTGGCTTCTTTGCTCCACACTATGGTTTTAAGACTCATCCATGTTGTTCTTTCATTCTTGTTGACAAATTCCACTATTTATCCATTCTCCTCCTCATGGACATTTGGGTTGTTTTGGCTATTAAGAATAACACTGCCGGGGCCGGCTGCAGTGGTTAACTTCATATGCACCACTTCAGTGGCCCGGGGTTCAGGGGTTCAGATCCCGGGCCTGGACCTGCACACTGCTCACCAAGCCATGCTGTGGAGTGTCTCACATACAAAATAGAGGAAGATGGGCACAGATGTTAGGTCAGGGCCAATCTTCCTCACCAAAGAAAATAATAACACTGCTATGAGTACTCTTGAACCCATCTTCTGAGGGATATATGTGTACATTTCTGTTTAGTATAGACTAGCGATGGAGTTGCTGGGTCATGGGGTTTGCATATAAAACAACTCCTTTGAGGAACAGAAGGGAACAGGTGTGCATCAGCGGAGGGGTGAAACCGCCTGTAGAGCACCGGAGACGTGGAAAGGAGGCTGGTTTTCATGCGAAGTGGCACGGGAGGCCAGGGAGTAGCACGCTCCGATGACATTTCGATCCCTCTGGGGGCTGTGTGGGGAACAGGTTGGGGTATGAGGCTGGAGACTGTCAGGGGACCAAGGAAACGGGCAGTTGGGTGTGGAGGGAGTCTAAGGGAGAGAGAGTGGTGGCCTGGACCAGGATGCCAGTGGTGATGGAGACGAGGGCATGGCGTTCTGGTCATCTAGTGCTGCGGAACACCGCTTAGTGGCTTAAAACATCCATGCCTTTCCTCCCACGATTATGGGGTTAACTGGGCTCCGCCGGGAGGTTCTCACTTGGGGTCTGTCTTGCACTTATAGTCAGACGGCAACTGGGGCTGGAGCCATCAAGAGCTCAAGCGGGCTGCAGCTGAGCTCTCGTCTAAGACAGCTTTTTCTCTCTGGTGCCTGGTGCCTGGGCTGGCGCGGCCTGAGCACTGCGGACTGGGGAGGCCTCTTTCTCTCTCTCTCTCCTCCCCCATGTGACGAGCTTAGCTTCCTCACAGCATGGCAGCTTCAGAGGAAACGGCAGCTGGCTCCCCCAGGAACAAGGTTTCGCAGAGGCCAGGACAGAAGCTGCAAGGCCTCTCATGACCCAGCCTCAGACATCCCAGGACATCGCTTCTACCATATTCTTTTGGTCAAGCAAGTCATTAAGTCCAGCCTGGGTTTCAGGGAAGGGAAATTAGACTCTGCCTCTTCCCGGAGGAGCGGGACGCACGTACCGTGAGGGAAGAGTCGATGGGCAGGGTTGATGGCGGCCATCGTGGCCACTAGCTCCCAAGGATGGATTTGGAGGTCAGAGAAAAGAGACAGGACTGGTTGCTGGCTTGGAGAAAGGCTTTTGCCCTTTCTCCTTCGGAATCTGCATGTTAAAATAAAATAACAAATTTTTAAAAATCCGTTCAAACAGCACAAAACATACATGCTTTTCCAGCAGCGGCCACACTGAGGGTTCTTCACAAAGATATGTGCAGCCATTTGAGGTGCCCAGGGGTCAGCAGTGGAAATGCCTCCCAGCATTTCACACAAACAGAAGACACCCCCCTGCAGAGGGCAATGGAGAGAGTTTTTTCATTCCTGACCTACTCGGGAAAACTCGCCCCGATGGTCTTATTTACGCAAGGCCAGCAATTGGCTGAACTTATTTCCCACTGCATCTCCAAAATGAACTGTTCCACTTAGTATCCTGGGCCAGTTCCAAAGGTCAAAGGCTGCTGACATGGAGCAGAAAGATCAGACCTGGTTTCTGCACAATATCTGGGCTGGAGTCCCTTGTCTGCTAACCTACGACCTCTGTGACCTTGGGGACATTACTGAACTCCTTTGTGTCCTTAGGTTCCTCATCAATAAAATCACGATGATAATAGTACCTCCTTCAAAGGGTTGTTGAGAGGATTAAATAAGGTAATGCATGGCACTCGACACAACCCTCAGCAAATAGTGAGTTCTCGGCCAATGTCAGCTGCACAGCAGACAAGTGACGCACGATACATTTGTTGAAATTGACGTGCCTGCGCGGGCACTGTCAGCTCGAGGGGCTGGCCCTGGGATCTTATTTGCACTAAGCTTTGGCTTTTAAACCACCCTGATCTGATGGGGTTATCATCAACAAACTTTGCTTTTGATTCCAAAATGTCAAAAAAGTATATATTTCTGCAGTGTTGTCGCAGACACCTCATCTAGGGTGTTTTCTCTCCGTCCACAGCATCCTGTCTCTGCTTGCATTTCACGTTGCCATCATCTCGCACTTTGTGGGGGGAAAAAGTCTTTATTATTTGCTTTACTGGAAAATGTACACTCCTTAAATAGTGTTATAATGCCTGCAAAAAAAATAAAAAAAATAATAGAGCTGTCCCCAGGGAAGCAGCCTTTGACTATTCAAACCTGGAAGAAATGAAGGATTTTATTTGTGGAAATTGGGACATCCGGTGTTGTCTACTTAGGAAAGCAGGTTTTTTTTTTTTAACCGCCCATCAACACCTCCACACACCAAAAAAATTACTAAAATCTCAGAGAATACATTAATATTTTACATCACAATCTCCCAAGTTCAGGGACCAGTTTCCTTCCAAGTGTGGTTCATTTTACGCCATAGAAGTGACCCGAATCTTATGGAAGCATCTCTTCTCTATATGCACATCTTTGACCTCACAGCAATCCTGCCAGATAGGGACTCTGTGCCCCATTTTACAGATGAAAGCACAAAGGCCCAGAGAGGTTAAGAACTTGTCTGAGATCCACAGGCGTAAACTCTACCGTCTGCCCACTATCCACTATACCACACGTCCTCCATCCTTTTGCTTGAACCTGGATTTCTGTTTCTCAGCATCTCTCTCTGCCACCCACCTTTGCATCGTGTCCTGCAGTATTCCTGGAGGCAGGGAGCAATCAGTGGGGAGAATTTAGCAGGAAAAAAGCAGACAGGCAGATATCTGACATTCCTAAGGCACAGAAGAGACCTCAACCCTCCCGAGGAGCCTGAGGCTCAAAGAGTTTTGAGAGTTGCTGCTTGGTGAAGTTTGAATACAATGTGCTTATTCATGCACGCAACTAACCTAGTTACAGAATGCCTCCTATGTGTCCAGCATGGAGTCAGGCCCTGGCGATACAAAGATGAATTAGGCAGCAGCCTGCTTACCAGGCCTTCTTGGGGAGTTTGCAGTAAAGTGGGAGTAACGGACATGTACAAGTCCTGGAAGCAGAGTATACGGACAGGTGCTGCAAAATTCCTGAGCCACGAGCTAGGTGCTGTCAATTCCACTGCCTGAATGGCTGGAGAATCTGTCTCCACAGCCACTGCTCTGGTGTAGGCCACCACTGTCACGCACCTGTGTCACCGAGACCAGCAGGGTCTCCGGAGCTCCCGCCTACACCTCTGACCCCTTCTCCACACCACAGCTAAAGGGACAATCTGGCCCGATTTAGTCCTGCAAAGGCTCTTCTGTGTCCTGACGACAGAGTCCATATTCCTGAACTGACCCCCTCCTTCAAAGGCAGATTCTGGGTCTTGTCTCTCGTTAGGTCCTAGTGCAGGGCGGGGCCACGGGTAGACATTCAACCCACGTTTGTTAAATGAATAGATGAGGCCAGGGGTCTTTACCCTACAGTGCAGTCTTGTGACATCATAATGCAGACCCCCGCCCAGGAGATGTTCTTACTTTATTTGAAGGATAATCCTTGGTTAATCTAGCTAGGACCTACTATAACCTCTTAACTGGACTGAATTGGAAATTCCTAACAGTTTTTGTATGCTGATGAATGCTACGATTTTAAGAGAGCTGAGACTTTATAAAAATGGTATAGAAACACGACAGCACATAGGTACATAAGACTGGTACCCAATTGCTAAGTATTAGTCTGGCCCATGGCATAAGTCCAGGTATATTGGGATGGATGTGGGTGGGCAGTCAGGGCTACGGGACAAAGTCTGGTTTGCCTTATTCTGTGACCTTGGGAAGGTCACTAAGCAGCTTTAAGCCCCATCTGAAAATGATCCCTGCCTCGTTGGCCTAACGAGGTCACCATGAAGACCAGATGAGCACTGGCTGGGGGAGGGGTTATTTAACCCCCTTTAGAGCTGTGACACATAAGAGGTGACGGTGGGGAGCAGAGAAAGCAGCTGCCTGTTGTAGGAAGCCCCCACCACACTCCTCTCCTGGAAGTGGCTGGGAGGGTACTCTGGGGTCATGTTTGCTGTTCCTATTCTTTCTCGAAGGGGGTCTGGGATGCGGAGATGCAAACCTTCTGTCCAGATTCTCTGCCTGAAGTCATCGGTCCCCATGAGCGGAGGCAGGAAGATCACTGGGCCAGATGTGTTAGAAGTCCTTACAGGGGAGGAATGTTAGAGTCCACGATCTCTGAGGTTCAGACCAGGGATTCTCTGAGATTCTCTTCCTTTCCCTTGGCAGAAGTCAGTTTTAAACAATGACAAGGATTCTAGCAGAATTGGGCAACTTCTAGAAAATCAGTTTCTGGAAACTCCCGGGAAGCCAAGCCTTCAGGCAAAGTACTTTTCCTTCCCAAAAATAAAAGTGTGAAAGAAAACTAGTATTGTGAATTCATGCAAGAGGGCAATAACCCAATTCCCCTTGGAAGTCGCACGCCCCCTCTCCCAGCCGGAACTCCAGACCCGGGGGGCTGCACACGCCCCAGAGAGGGACATCTCACAGCGTGGCCCTTGCCTAGCACCTAGCGTGTACCCGGCAGCACGTCCTTGCCCACTGCCAACACGCGAACACTTTTTGATCACCTCCCCAGAAGTTTACTCGGGCCCAGGACACGGGGGTCAACTGTCATTTAGTCCCTGTTTTCTGAGTTCAGACCTATAATGAGTCATTCATTCATCCATTCACTCAACATTGGGAGATTTCCCCGAGCCAGGCTCTGTGCTAAGTGCTCAGAGAGAGAAATTAACGAGACACAGCCCTCATTCTCAAGTAGTTCACAGTTTATGGGGGGAAATCATCAAGTAAACATAATGATAATGCAACGTGGAAACAAGATACCGGGTTCATGGGACATTATGAGATTGTACTGAATATCATGGGAATTGTATGAGACAGGCTCTCAGCTGGGCCTACAGCTCTCAGAGAAGGTTCTCTTATGATGGACATGATTGGGCAGGTGTAAGCTGGGTTAAGGTGAAGGGCAGGGAGCAGGGGAGGGAAGGGCATTTCAAAGGGAACAGAATGAGCAGAGGCCTGGAGGTGACGGGGTGAAGCCAGGACCTGTAGCAGTACAGCATCACTGGATCAAAAAGTGTAAAACCAGGATTGATGGGCAAGGAGGTGGCACAGGGACCAGTCAGGGAGGGCCAGAGCCAAGAGAAGCGAAGGGAAGAGGCATGATGTTGACACATTAATTTAATGAATGTTCAAGTACCTTTTGGAGGCCAGCCTCATGCTCACAGCTGACTCAGGCTCCTATTCCATTTGAAAAACCACCTAAAATTATCTTTCTGCTTTGATGCAAAGAAAAAAAGTTCTTTAGGCTGGGGATCCAACATCTGGTATACAGTTGGTGCTCAATCAATGGTGATCATGGTCTCTCCCTGCCAGGGAGTTGTTACTTCCTGTGCAATGTTCCCCAAAGATGCAACATTCCACCCACAGGACCAATCATTGTGTATGACTGTTGTCATACGAACAGCTGTTTCACAAACAGTTGTATTGTGAGAAATGGCCCATCCCTGCAGCTACTCTCACATGGCATTGCTTAGAGCCCTCTGTCCTCTGAGGCCCCCCTCCTGAGGAAGAGGAAGTCTGATTCTCTTGGCTCTTTGTTTTGGAAAGAAAATGATTTTCAGCCCAACGTCGCCCCACAGCAATTACGGAAAATAAATTGAAGTGTGAAAACAGGAGATGGCTAGCAGATGGGGCAAAATTAGGTGACGCTTGGCTCCTAAGCACCGTGCCCTGCAGGAGACAGAAGCAGACCCTGCTCCCTGGGGTGTGAAATGACCACCTGCCTTCAGATCGAATCAGGCAGAAGGCAGCTCCCGCCTCAAGCACCAGGGCATGTGCCCAGGCACCCACGAGCCCCATCGGTACCCTGGGGCCTCCATCGGGCTTCCAGCCTGGCAGATGAGGAGAGCTGGGGCAGGCTGGGGACTCCAGGAAAGGATCTCAAGAGGTTAAGAAAGAACTTATTGGCTTTCTGCCTGACTGGAAAACTGTGCTTATGGCGGGAAACTTGGCAAATGGAGAACAAGGAGGAAGAAAAAGCAATTTAGAGCTGCCCACCTTGACATTCTAGTCCTGTTCATCCTTGGGATAAACTTCCCCACTGGAGTGTCAGCTCCCTTGGGCTGTGATGTCCTGTCCCTGGCTGTGCCCCTGGTACCTAGAAGAGGGCAGCTCACAGGAAGCCACCCAGCTCCTGTCTCCACTGACCCCCTACCCAGGCTGCCGTCCCAGCTCTGGCTTCCTTCATCCTTCAGGCTCAGCGCCATGGTCCATCTTCAGAGACCTCCCCAGTTACTTACCTAGAGTTGATTTTCTCCTTTCTGGAACTCACTTCCATGTATAATTATCTTGTTTCCTTGTTTGTTGCCCCCCCCCCCCAATCTACCTGAAGGTAGACTCACTCACCTCAGGGCCCTGCCTCAAGGGCACAGGTCTGCTCAGGGCTCATAGCTACCTGTCAATTAGGGAGGAGCCCATCCAGCTTGTAGTATTTCAGTAGTTGAACATGGCAGTGATGAACACAGCCCACGTTTCAGTGCTCAGCAAGCCCTGCCCATTTTCTTCTCCTGGAATATCCCATTTATGTGTGTGTGTGTGTGTGTGTGCGCGCGCGCGTGTGCGCACGAGCTATGGAAAAGGATAGAGTACCGAGCTGGGGGCTGGGACCTCTAGTCCCTAACTGATTCCTCAGGTACGGGCAAATTCCAGGACTCCAGAGCCTCTCTTTTTCCGTGTTTGTAAAACCAATAAAGTCTCTGCCTGAGGTACAAATTGTGAGCCACAAACAAGATAAGATCCTGGAACTCCCAAGAGTTTAAACAAACAGTGAAGAAACACACACGGACACACAGTCCCGGAAAGGCCTACACTCATTTTCTGTAAAGCCCCAGAGAGGTACACTTGGAGATTCAGCGGCCCGGGACCCGAGGGGGTACCCCAGCTCTCGGGGAGTCGGCTGGTTCTCCCTCCTCCCCAGAACCTGAGGTCATCTCATCTCTGGACTTCATCTTCGAGGAGAAGGTTCCCAATATTCAAACCCAGGAAAGAGGTCCTTCTCACCACGGCCCCCCAATTTGGAGACGCACGAGCGGGTAGCTCCCCCTAACTCTATCTCCATACTCATTGGCCCCATTCCCAGGCCCTTGGAGCTCCCCGAGGCGCCCTCAGGGGCGGATGGCATGATTTGGGGCCCTCCTCTCCGCGGGGGGCTGCCTCTCCGAATTGCGAATTGCGCGGGGGCAGGGGACCCGCAGTAGAAGGGTGTGTGTGGGGGAGTTCATACCCGGGACAGGGGGTGGGGGGAGGACGCTGGGCGTAGGGGTGGGAGGGGGCGGGCCCTGCTGGCCCAGGTACTGGGACCCGCGGGCTCACCCCTCGCTTGCGTCACCTGGCCCACCGCCCCCGGAGACATCACAATCTGGGGGCCGGGACCCCGCGCCGCATCACCGCGCGTTTGCAACCAAACAATCCAACCAACAACACCCTGGTAAAAAAAAAGCAAGCGGCCTGAGCCCAGCCTCCCGTCCCCGCCCCGCCCCGCCCCTCGCCCCCGGGGCCCCCGCCCCCGGATGGGGGAGTGAGCTCGAGCCGGGCGCCCCGCACCCCCCGCCCCGCGCCCGCCCGCTGCCCGCCCGCGGCGGGGGCGGCCCTCCCGCGCGCCCGCCCCGCCCGCGCCCCGCCCGCCGCCGCTCCTCCGGCTCCGCGGCGCCCTCGCCGGGTGCGTGCCGCTCGCCCGCCCGCCCGCCGCTCTCCGCGCCCGGCCCCGGCGCCCCGGGCCTCCCGCCCGCTTCATGGCTGCGCACGAATGGGACTGGTTCCAACGCGAGGAGCTCATCGGACAGATCAGCGACATCCGAGTCCAGAAC
Organism: Equus przewalskii; assembly: GCF_037783145.1. Taxonomy (NCBI): domain Eukaryota; kingdom Metazoa; phylum Chordata; class Mammalia; order Perissodactyla; family Equidae; genus Equus; species Equus przewalskii. The sequence goes on along the minus strand of NC_091855.1, from coordinate 37,374,651 downwards.
CTGCAAGGTAACGTGCCTCAGCCTCCCCGGGAGGCGCGCCGGCTCGATCGGGGTCGCCCCGGGAGCCCCGGAGCCGCTCCCACGCCGGGCGACTCCGACTCGCACCGCCCTGCCCCGTCCTGCCCCCGCTCTTGTCACTTATGCTGGGGGGAGAGGGGGAGACACCCGCCCCCAAACCCCAGCATTGCCGCCCGGGCCAGATTGCCCAGGGGGTGGGGCGGCACACATGTGTGTGTGTGTTTGGGGCGGGGGGGGGGGTCCTATGTTCCTTGTGGGGACGTCACGACTCCCCCTCCAGCCACAGCTGCGAGTTTGGAGAAGTTTGTACGTGGGCTCTTGGGGGCGGTGGCCCAGGTCGGGGAGGGGAGGAGAAAGTGCGACTCTGTGTGTGTGTGTGAGTTCGCACACTTCCTAAGTACCTCTGAGGGTAGGGGAATTGAATGGGGGGGGCACTGCCTCAGAGGCTGGGCTGGGGAGAAGGGGGCTGGGGGCGCAGATCTGTGGGGTGAGGCGGGCACCCAGCCCAGGCGACCCCTTTCCTCGGGGGGCTGCCCTCCCCTGGCCGGAGGCTCGACTGGGGAGTGGGCGAGAGGCCCGCCCGCTGGGGCGCAGGACCCGGCGGGAGACGAGGTGAGAGAAACGGGTGGGCGGTGCGTCTGACAAGGGCTGGGGTGACTCCCGCCACAGATGAAGCGTATTCGTCTTTCCAAAGAGTTTCTTCATCGTGGAAACTTAGAAAGCGCAAAAATATTGAGAGAGAAAAAGTCACGCACAGTCGCCCCCAACGCTCCCACCCACCCAAAGCTGGTGTTCCTGGAGGTGTGTTTCCAGCCTCTCTGTTTGCATTCGTGGGCTTTGCAGGTCTGGACGGAGTTCCACTTCCGGCCCCCCTGCTGCAGGGACCCTGGCAGGGCAAGTTTCTTGAGTAGCTTCCCCTGCAGCCTGGTGTTTCTGGAGATTCCAAGGTTGGGGGTGGCCCCGAGAGAGCTGGGACGCCTGGACGGAGGGTGGCGGGGCTGTGGGTGTCCCCTCAGCAGGAGTGGTGCCTTTACTGCTGGAGAGCAGGGAGCCCCAGCCAGCAGGGGGCAGTCTTGGGGGGTGGGGTGGCCGAGGAATCAAGTTTAAACATTACACCAGATAGAATGTTTCCTGGGAGCCCACGTGGGTCTGCTCCACCCCCAGGCTGGGCAGGGACAGCTAGGTGGAGGTGACCTGAAATGGGGGGAGGGGTAGCTGAGTGCAGTGGACACTGGAAACTGAGTTTGCTCGGGCCTCCCTCATCTCTTCTGGCTGTAATTTGTGTAAAAAAGAAGAGGATTGAGCTGGATATGTTGAAAATGATCCCTTTTGTTAATAAGCCTCGCGCCTGGATCCTGTTGCTGGAGAACTGACATCCTATTTGGGAGTGGGGGTCTCTTTTGCTGAGATGGCGTCTGGTTTGGGCTGTCACAGTGTGTGTGTGTGCATGTCTTAGACAACCAGTGGGTGTTTAATAAACACATGGTAACCGATGCTTGGTGCACCAATTTTCTACATTCCTCTAGGATGAGCTCCCAAGGGGGACTGACTTTGGTGAAGGAGGGCTCAGCAATGTGGGCAGTTAGTTACACCCAGAACTGTGAGAGAAGGCCTCACCAAATGGGGACAATTTGAGATGGGGTTCTGAAGGTTGGGTAGGAATTCATTGAGTGGATTCCTCTCTCTCAGCTCCCAGTGAACTGTCCTTACTTTTAGGCAATGCCAGTTACAATTTGACCATCAGTGGGCTTTGCTGTTTAAAAAAATAAACTTTTAAATTTGTGTATGACTTTATATTTATATATATAAATTTATAAGTTTATAAATATTAAAAAGTTTATGTATTTATAAACATTTATATATATGATTGTATATATGTGTATAAAATGTGCGTAATTTTAAGTGCAAGCCTAACAAGTTTTTACGTGTGGATACCCCCATAGAACCCCACCGAGATCAAGGTGAGAAGGTTTCTAGTACCCTGGATGGGTGCCTTGTCTCCGTTCCCAGTCAGTCACAGCCCCCTGAGATAACTACTATTCTGATCCTTATTACTATAGTTTTGCCTCTAAAATTTCATATAACATTGAATTGTACGGTATGTATTCTTTCTAACTGGCGTTTTTTCCTCTGTATTATGTTGGGGCGATTCATCCATGTTCTTACCTGTATCAGTAGTTCCTGTTTTTTTAGTCTTCATTAAAACGACTTTATTGAGGTATAATTTACATATCATAAAATCCACCTGTTATAAGTTTACAATTCAATAATTTTTAGTAAATCTACAGAGCTGTGCCCACATCGCGACAATCCAGTTTGGGGAACATCGTCATTGCCTGGAAGAGATCCCTAGGGCCCAGCGTGTGCATCCGTGTCAGCTCTCAGCCCTGGACCCAGGCACTGCATCATTCCTTGTGATGGCTGAGGACTGTTCCATCGTGTGGATGTATCGCAGTTTGTTGGTCTGACCATCGGTGAGGGACATTTGGGTTGTTTGCAGTTTGGGGCTATTGTGAACAAATGGAGCTCTTAGTCCGGGGGGACACCAGCCCTGTGGGGTTGCTGCTCTGCCCCGCGTCGCTGAGAAGAGGCTGCGGAAATCTGTCTTGTTTCTTCATTTTTCTCGGGCATCCCTGTGTCTTGACTGGATGCTTAACAGACGTTTTCTCCTCTTGTCTCTGTGGTACTCAGGAAGTCCCAACCAAGGGGCCAAGTCCAGAGGGCACCCCTTGCTGTGCTTAGAGCATCTGCCCAAACCAGCTGGTGGGTGTCCAGCCCTGGACGTGTCTGGATGACCAGATAGTGGGCTGCCGGCGGGGCCCACGTTCTTCTGAACACGGTGTGGGTGACACTCAGGGGGCAGAAGGAGTCCAGGCAGAAGGGCTGTGTTTTAGGCCGTGTGTTTCTGTAGAGCACAGGCAGTCACACTTGTCGTGGTGATAGGTGCAGTGGGATTTCAGGAATCTGTAATCATCGTAGGGACTGAGGAGGGTTCCCGGCTTCCAGCTGTGGGCGGCAGCTGCGTCTTGGTCAGCCGTCCTGGTTCTTTTCAGAAAGCTTTGACTCTCGTGGTCCTGGGACCGGGGGCTTCCAGGGTCGGTCCCGAGGACGCTGCATGTCAGGGAAGGATGGTCCAGTAATACATTTCTATCTTTACTTCTTTCTGTATATCTCTCTGTTTAAATTAACTTGGAGAAATGTTGGCCTCCGCTCACTTGCTCATCTGAAGCCTTTGTCTACGGCCCCGACTGTGGAATTCTGGAATCCTTGCAGCTATGACTGTGGTGTCACCAGGCCATCCCCCACGGAACGTTGGAATGAAGACTTCCTGGCCTGTCTGGGCAGAAAGCGTGACCCCTCCCAGGAGGCCTGTCACACACCTTGCTGTACCTGACCTGTGGGCAGGTGAGGTCCTCGTTGATATGTGCGCTTCGATGGCTCAAGATGTTTGTAAATGCAGGACTCTCCGGCAGAGCGTGGATGTCCCTCTGGTCAGAGACTGACTGTGCCCCTTCACAGTGTCCCTTGCGCGGAAACGGGGGTGGCCCAAGCTGTTGACCTTTTCAGAGAGGAGAAACGGAATTGCAGGATGTTGGCAGCCTTTGCCTGGTGGCCCCCACTTCCTCGGAGACGCGTTGGGTAGAAGTGAGGTTAGAGGCAGTTGGGTAACAGGTCTGTACCTTCGTTCTCTGCCAGGCTGTGGGCAGCAACGCTCTGGCTCCTGTCCGATGACAAGGCCACTTTGGCTGCCGCCTCTTTCTCCTTGACTTGGCCTCGGGGTCCAGCTGAGTGCCCTGTGTTCTGGGGCCAGTTGACTATGGGTCAAAGGGGACTGTTGGGCCAGGATTTTGAAGACAGTCCCATTCTTGTAGGAAGCCTCCATCAACCCCAAAATTCACAGCCCCTCTCTGTCAGTTGTAGCAAACGTGTGCCAGGCCCATAGCATCGTGCAGACACCAGGGACTGCAAAGCTGGTTCTCGTCCCTGCCTCTAAGGAGTGTGAAGCCATCGTGGGCACCCAGCCAGACTGGGCTCGAATTTTCTGCTTCTAGCAGCGCAGACCTCAGTTCGGTTCGGGGCTGTCTCCTATTGCTCTGGTGCCCGGCGGGTCTGGTGCTGGGATCCCTGACCTCATTGTTCTGGAGCGGCTTGGCTAGGGCGCAGCACTCAGAGTTGGAGGTGGACGGCGTCGGGGGGGCTGGGCAGACGTAAGACTTCCCACTGCTGCTCTGGGGGAGCCGGGCGGGGTGTCCACCGCTGCCAGCTGGGCTCTGCTCCCTGAGCCGCATCCCCAGCCCCTCTTCAGTGCCTCCCTCGGTGCGAATTTGTTGGGAAGAGTACCGCCCAGGCCTAGCAACAGGAGCTGCGATCTGGGGCAATTGGATTGAATGCCAAACAGAGGTGGTGACAGTTAACCTGACTGAGAGTAGCCTGCATGCGAGGCATGGCACCAACTGCTTCCGTTAGTGTTTTCACAAGCCTTTGAGGTAGGGCTCCTTTCAGAAGTGACAGTGAAATGACTCCTCAAGGTCGCTCAAGGACTTGATACTTGCAGGTGGAGCTGAGATTTGAACCCAGGTCAGACTAAGCCCACGCATCCTCTTGCACTCGCTCTATGAGTCAGGTGTGATGGTCACACATCAAGGAGCTGGTGGCTTCATGGCTGGGAGCTGGGAAGGCCTGTCAGGGGAGGCGCTGGTGGATTAGGACCTTGCGTGCTGAGCAGATGCTTGACCGTGCACTCTACATTGCACAGCATACAGTTTGGGGTAACCTGAAGGCAAGCTCAGGGGCAGGTCAGTGCCTGTGAGGTTAGGAAGATCGGCCCTTGTCGTGTTGTCCGTGTCCTCCTTTCATTCCACTGGCTCAGGCCCAGGCCAGGCTCTCCTCATGCTTGCCCGAAGTGACCTCTTTATGGCTCTGGGCCTTGTGTCACCTCCTCCCATCTACCCGCCACCCAGCCACCCAAAGCACATCCCTGCTAATCCCTTCATTGCATCTCTGTGGCCAGCCTGTGGGCTTAGGGCAGCTCCTTGGTCCACCCCAGGGTGAACAGCATCGTTGTCCAGGGATGCTGTGATGTGAACAAGGTGGGGCTGCACCGCTTAGAAGATCAAGTCCAAGCCCCTTAGCCTGGCGTGCGAGGCCCCCTGTGCTCTGGTTTGGGATGCCACACCCGCCTCTTCTGCAGCAACTCCCCACCTTCCCTGCCCCTGGTTCTCATCCCCATCGCGCTGGACCCCCTGTGGGTACAGCAGTGGGACCAGGGACATTGCTGTGGTCAAAGTTAATCACCGCCCAGAGAAGAGAAGGAGCCGAGGAGGAATCTTTCCTGCTTCCGCCTCCCCCGGCTCTTGGAGGGCATGGCAACTGCACAGGAGGTTTCTCTATAAAAAACAAAAAAGCCGAATGCAGAGGTTTCACGTCCTCCAGAAACTTTCTGCTTGTTAGTGCCCTGGCCTGGGGCTGTGTGCTTGGTTCTAAAGCGTGAATCAGCATGGAGAACATTCCCACAGGCCCCCAGCTGGAGTCAAGCCACAGGCTGTGAGTTAATTCTAGATTTTGCCCTCAAAAGGCTGTGTTCCAGCCCGAGCTGCGTTCCTAACTCGGGGTGTGGGTTCTTCTTGAGGGGCCCCTCCAGGTGGAGCATACTGTGCAGCTGGGGAAGCCACAGCCAGGACTGGGCAGCTGAAGGCCTGCATCTGGGTCCTGGCTTTGTTGCTGACTCGCTGTGGCATGCTGGGAAATCTCTTCCCCTGGCTGTGCCTCAGTTTCCTCATCTGCAAAACGAGAGGGTTGGACTGTCAGGGGCTCAAATGGAGCAGCGCTGGCTGCCTTCCTGGATCCTTTTCACTGTCGGGGGCTGGAGGCTCACTCCCGCTAAAGGTCCCTCTAGAAAAGGTTTTAGCTCCTCAGCTTTGTTATAGACGTGCGTGTCGGCAAATGGTGTGCAGTTGTGGTTTGTTCTTGGCTGATCGGTTGTCGTTTCTATGAAAAGCCCAGTGAAGGTCTGGAACACCTGCTCTGAACGAGCTGGGCAGAGCTGGAGGTGCCCAGGGAGGTGCCACGGTCACGGCAAACTAGGGCCTCCTGCCTTCAACCATGCACATTTGTACCAAGGAACAAGAGTGTTCCGGGCCAGGCACCGTCGCCTAAACGGTTTGTCAGAAGCGGGAGGGAGGCCCTCGGTCCAGTTGGCAGCAGACCCAGAAGAGGTTTCGCCACAGAATCCTTTGTGAGCGGCCGTGGCTGGCGGTTGGCCTTGCCTCCATCGGAGCAGCCCGCCACCATGCAGTCAGGCGGGCAGGCGAAACTTCTGACCAGGTCCAGGGCTCTTGGGAGGCAGCCCTTTGCCGAAGAGGCCCAGATTACATTAACTGCCCCCCTGACCCGTGGAACACTCTGGCATTGAATTTCGGACTGGAACAGCTGAGGCCCTGGGCAGAGTCCTCCTGCCCGACCAGCTGTGGGTCACGCCTGCCCTGCTTCAGAGGGGCAGAGAGAAAAATAAAGTAATTGTCTCTCTGGTGGTTGAACCATTAAAAGTGAACTCCCTGTTCCCATAGAAACCTTTCCTTATTCCCGGCCCCCTTCCCCGCACCTCTTTTTTTTTTTTTTTTAACAGCGGTAGATTGTGTCAGTCTCAGACGGAATTAGAGGCAGCTTCAGAAATCGTAAGTGTGGCTTTAAAGACTCTTTGGGGGCTTATTTTCCTCACTGGTCTGTCTCCTTTTCTCTTGTTAATTTTTTTTTTTTTTATCAGAGTAGGGATGGCAGACTACAGGCCACATCCGGCCCCCTGCCTGTTCTTGTGAATAAAGTTTTATTGGAACGCAGCCGTGGCCATTTTTTTGCACATGCCCATGGCTGCTTTTGCAATTTAATGGTAATTGAGTTGTAGTGACAGAGGAGTACCCACAGAACCAAAAATAGTTACTGCCTGGCCCGTTCGGAATGTGGGAATCCAGGGAGCCTCCTGTAAGGGTGGCAGGGACCTCATTTTCTAAACCCAGACTCAGGGCACATGACAAGTAGGAGATGCTTATGGTGACAACAGCAGGGAAAGCTTGTTGTATGGACGTATCACGGCCCAGCCTTGTTTTCAGAGGGCTGACGCATGCCTGGGTGGGCTCTGGCCCTGCTTTAGAAAGGGATGTACCCACTTGAAGCCTGGTTGGTGCAGTCAAGGAGCTGTTACTGTGTCCTCCCGAAAGGCTGGGAGCTGGGATAGAGGGATGAATGGGTCACTCCAGGAGACCGCAGCACACAGAGGTCACCGGCATTGTGAGGCTGAGAGAAGCGTGTTAGGACTGAGGGTGCTCAAGGTGGGTGCTGCAGGAGCATGGGGGCAGGGGAGGCCCAGTCCAGCCTCAAGGGTGGGAGGATGGCAGGGGGAGTGGGGAAAAATCTGTGATGTGATCGCAGAGGCAGGCGGTGTGCAACCAGGGAGTAGGGGAGTGTGCCGTGGTGGGTGAGGTGTGGGCCCCTCGGTAGGAGTAGGGGGCAGTGCAGGGGGGTGGGCCAGAGGGCCCGTGCCATTGACATTCACCTTTTATTCTTGCCCTTCTTGAGCCCTGTGATCCACTGCTTCTTGGAGATTTTAGACCAAAGCCCCTGAGGATGACGAAAAGTCAGGGCCATTTGGGGAATTTGCAGAAGCCCCAGGGTCATTTTGGTGTCAACCAGCAGGACCTTCAGGTCCGGCAGACCTGGGGGTCTGATTGGAGGGACCTATAGGACTCTGGTGACATCACACCCCACTCCTGCCTCCCTCTCCTGGGGGGCTCTCCATGCAGCCAGGAGCCTTTGCGATATTTATATTCCTCTCCTCTTTCAAACTATTTTTAATCCTCTATGGTATGACATACTTAAAAAGTAGCGTTCTGAGGCCTTCTCATCGGGAACTGGGGCGGGGGGTGGTGAGGGCACGAGATGACCTGCCAATTTGGTGGTGCACTTACTTAACCCTCTCGAGGGATCCTCCACCCACCCCTCCCTCACCTCCCGCCTCCCGAGTCCTTGCCTGCTTTTGGGAACATCCTGCTCTCAGTTGCCAGGACCACTGTTTTTGTGCCTCTCAGCGCCTCCAATCCTGCTTCAGCCCTGCAACCCCAAGATCTTTCTCTTGCCACGTCCACCATCTACCAAGACACCTCTTTGCCCTCAGGAAGAAGCCCCACTGTGTGCTCTGGCCCCCTCACTCCTCCTGTCCTTCCTGGAATGGACCAGACCCAGCTGCACCCAGATGCCTTCCTATTTCCCCAGAGGCCACGCCCTTTCTTGTCCCTGCACCTGTCTGCACGGCACCTCCTGCAGAGAGTGACCGTGACTGCGCCTACAGCAGCCTCCCTGAACCTCGCCCACCTGGGTGGAATTCACAGCCACCGCCTCGTGACTCCCTGCGGCCCCCCCTGAATAGGTCCACGAGAGGAGAGTGTTCCTCTTTGGCCCACCAACCTCTAACACGGAGTAGGTCTTCAGAACGGCCCCCCAAAGATGCCCACATCCTACCCCCAGAACCTGGGAATATGTTACCTTACTTGGTAAAAAGGCCTTTGCAGATGCAGTTAAGAGAAGGATCTTGAGATGGGGAGAGGATCCTGGATTATCCAGGTGGGTCCCGTTCATTACAAGCATCCTGTAAGAACGAGGCAGGAAGGCCCAAGAGAGAGGAGAGATGTGATGATGGAAGCAGAGGTCGCTGATGCTGTTGCGGGAAGGGGCTGTGAGCTGAGGACTGCAGGCAGCCATTAAAACCTGGGAAAGAGAAGGAAATGGATGTTCCCTTGGAATCTCCAGAAGGAGCACAGTTCTGCTGACTTTGATTTTTAACCTGTCAGACTCCTTTTGGACTTCTGACCTCCAGAAATGTGAGATAAATTTGTGTCGTTTTAAACCACTAAGAACGTGGTGATTTGTCACAGCGGCAACAAGAAACTGATAGAGGAATGGAGAAGTGGCTTTCGAGCCTGCTCCTCTTCCCTGGGAGAGACGCAGCGGGGAGACAGTTGCATGCTGGGAGTACCCTTTACGTTTCCATGGTAGTTTGATGGACAGCTAGGATGGTGGCATTGAGGCTGAGGTGGGAGTGCAGAGACCTGGGCTCTGGTCACAGGGCTGCCATCACTAGGCTATGGAACCCGAGGGAGCTGCCTGACAAAGGACAGGAGAGCATGATCTGAGGGCACTGGGATACTACCCAGGAATCCAGATGCAGTGATGGGTGATCTGAGATACGTGCAGGGCTGTGAATAACCAGGGAACGATGTCGCGGGGCCCATTCTGTGCTCCGTGGCTCTGCACAAGGAGGGTGATGTCATAGTGGCCTCTAGGTGCATACCCTGTTGTGTGGATCCAGAGATTCAGTGGGCTCTGGCAGCAGTAACATCTCCGTTCTCATCCTTGTGTTGTTTGAGAGTTGAGATACATGAACTCTGGAAATGTTTTCACCCGGAGCAGTCAAATCCTGGGTGTTTTGGATAAACAGTCTTCTACTTGATGCGAAATGTCAAAGTCTGTTTAGAAAACAAGAGAACATCATTAGGGTACTGACTTATAGGCAGTTCCCGACTTTTGTTTACGTTACCTCAAAAGTTAAAAGTCCGAGGCTAGACCTTTAAGTTGTGAGGAATCTAAATTCCCAGAGAATGAAAGCAAAGTCCTAATCATGCCTCACTGTTTAAGCATGGTTGGATAACACCGTTCTGTACTTCTGTCATTTCATCCATTGTTATAAACTTCCCCTCTCTTCCTAGTTGAAGGTCAACCTGTAACCTTCATTGCTCTGGTTCCAGCATCTCCATGGTATTCAGTTTATGAGACCAATAGTGATCACTGATAATGATACTTTCACTTTTTTTCTGTTTTAACTTATTTTTATAAAGCAAGGATGAAATGCAATCAAGTGTTCTAGTAATTTCCCGAACATGCGGTCAGTGAAGATGGCAGTGTGGCTGAAAAGGCTCCCTCTGCTGCAGCTCGTCGTCTTCATTGTCAGGCTGACTTAGCAGGGACCTGACTTGAGTGACAGAAGATCACTTGGGGTATTGTTGTTGTTAAATGTATAATACAGAGTACAGATTGTGTAAAAATCTTCTTAATTGTTTATAGGGCATTGATATCATGAATATGAGGAGGGTGGGGGGTGGGGAGATGACCACCATGCTGGGCACTGTGACACGTCTTCCAGATAACCCCTGTGATGGGCGTTATTATCTATCCCCCCAAAACCAAGGCTCGGCACAGGTGTTATCAGTGCCAAGCTACTGAGCTGATAAGTGGTAGAATCAGGAATCAGAACTAAGTCTGAGGGGCTGGCCTGGTGGCGCATTGGTTAAGTTTGCATGTTCTATTTCTCTGCGGCCCGGGGTTTGCTGGTTTGGATCCTGGGTGCGGACATGGCACAGCTTGGCAAAAGCCATGCTGTGGTAGGCATCCCACATATAAAGTAGAGGAAGATGGGCACGGATGTTAGCTCAGGGCCAATCTTCCTCAGCAAAAAGAGGAGGATTGGCAGTAGTTAGCTCAGGGCTAATCTTCCTCAAAAAAAAAAGAACTAAGTCTGAGAAGGTGGAGTAAGTTGCGGGAGGAGGTGGTAGGCGGGGGGGTCCGAGGTGACTTGGACTTGGGGGAGGGCGAGAGAGCACTAGATGGAGGCCCAGCTGCTGTGGAGAGGGCAGCTGCCTTGGAACCCAGCAGGAAAGCTGAAGCAGGCCAAGGGGTGTGGGCCAGAAGTCAGCCAGCTGTGGGTACTGAGCCTTATCAGCGTGAAGTCAGTGACTCGGCTGATTCTGTTTGTAGTCATGTCCACACCGGGTTCCTCACACCGTGACTAAATAAAGGCTAAATTCCTAACCGATGATTCCTGACCCGTCATTCCCAGGGGTAGATCTGGGAAGAGTCGGGATAAGGGTCCCATTCTAAGAGGCTGACGAGATGAAAGCCCTGTACCTTGGAATTATGGCAGAAGTGACTGCAGGCAGCCATGGGAAACCGTCCTGTCCTCTTCATCCCTGGTTCTGTCTTAGTGATGGCAGGTTACGAAACACAGTCATCCCCATGAGGTCATTTAATTCTCCTGTAGCCCTCTGAGGCTGACGTTTTATCCCCACTCTACAGATGCAGGCACTGAGGCCGGGGGGAGTTCAGCCACTTCCCCCGTCCCCCAGCCAGTGGGCAGCACAGCTGAGGTTGCATTCTGCACCCTGGTATCCGAGACTTGCCCTGGCCCCCCGGACCCACCAGCACTTACTGGAGGCCATTCTGTGCAAGGTGCTCACTGTCCCTTCATGCACACAGGGGATTGTGTGCCGCTCTCCCCCACAGAGCCGGTCTGGCCTTTGAGCTTGACTGATGGAAAACAAAACAAAATGTGATACCTTCCAAATCAAAGCCTCGGAGGCGGGGTGTCGACAGGCCCGGGTGATGGCATGTTGAGTTCCCAGAAGTGCTGTGGGCAAGTGCTGAGCAGTGATCTGATGGCTTACCTGTGGGGGATGAGCGGGACGGGGTGCCCTGATGCCATGGGACCTGTGATGGACTAGCAGGGCAGGAGGCCAGGAGTCAGACCGGTGTTACCCTTGATAGATTGCCCCTGCCTGGGGTGGGCCCTGCTGCGCTTGGATTTGTTATTAGGGATGGTTTGTTTCCTGTCGGTAGACCACAGGCCGCATTGGGTGGGGCACTCCGGCTGTCCCATCCACCACTGTGTCCCCCCAGCGCCTAGCCTCCTGTCGCAGGCTCCGTGTGTGCCCAGTTCACGTTTGCTGAACATTTGAATGTGGACTCAAAGGGAAAGCATAGGTGCTGGGATCTGGCAGAAGTGAGCTTTTAGTTTTAGCATCTCTTTAGGGTTAACTGATGTCTCTGAGCCTGACAGTGTCTTTTTGGTAAAAGGAGGGACAGTCCCGCCTTCTCTCGGTTGTTAGAACCTTCGGTGAGGTCACCTGTCTCATCAACGTCTGACTCCCCTTCCCTTGCCTTTTCTAAGTCACACATAGTTACAGTTCCCCAAGGTTTATATGCAAAACAGTGCTTCTCCCCTATTGTCCCTTTTCCCAGAGGCAGTTGCTTGCAGACTTTCTTAGCTGATGATTTTGGTATTTTCCAAAATAACGTATGCATTGCTTCATCTTGATTTTTTGGTCCTAGGCTCCGATTTCTTACTGTGGAAGGTAAGGATGTGGGTCTCCTCTTCCTTTAACCTCAGATCTTTCTTGTCCCCTCAGCTTCCTGATATGTTTTCATCATCATTTTGGTAAGACCAGTAATTGGGGTTTACGCTATTACTATCGGTCAGTGCTGTTCAACTTCGTCATGTCGGAAATTGTGATCACTTTTCCTTTCCTGCTCTGCTTTCTGTTTTCCTTGGAAATAGAAATTGTCTGTTGTTGGCGGGTGTGCTTATTAATTCCTCCCTAACCTCTCTGTAGTGGTCTATGAGCCCCTGAAGTTGTGTGGATGCAGCAGGTATGTTCTCTCGGTTTCCTCCTCTGGAGCACGGTGAGGTCCTCTGACCTGTCCAGTCTGGACTCGTTGCCCTCCGCACTTGAGGCCTGGCTGTCACCTGGGCCCTCTGTCACCATCACCTGTGGTCCTCCTTGCCTCTCTCCTGGGCCAGATTTCCCATTTCCTGTCTTCCTCCTTATGGCTGAATCCTTTGAATTTAGGAGCACACCCTTCTTGAGAAAGTGCCTGGGTGGTGAATTTTCTGAGAACTTTCATGGGAAAATGAACTTCTTCTCCTCTAGTGCTTGATCGCTAGACGAGCTAGGGCTCAAAGTCAAGGTTGGAGATCCGTGAGAGTCTTGAAGGCCTTGCTCCATTGTCTTCCAGCTTCCAGGGTTGCGGTTGAGAAGTGGGAGGCCATTCCCGATCCTCTGCGTGGCCTGGTTTGTTGTGTCTGGAAGCTCACAGGATCCTCTCTCTGTCCCCAGTGCCCTGAGACTTCAGGATGACCCGTGTTGGTGGTGGTCTCTTTCATCCGTTGTACTGAGCACTGAATGAGACCTTTCCATCTGGAGCTGTGTCCTTTGGTTCTGAGCAGTTTTCTTGGATTATTCCATCATGACTTCTGCTCCTTGGTTTTCTCTGATCTTCTAGAACTCCCTTTGTTTGGATATTGGGCCTCCTGGACTAATCCTCTAATTTCCTTATCTTTCTTCCTTCTATTTTCCATCCCTTTTGCTTTTTGCTCAACTTCCTGGAAGATTTCATCAGTTTTATATTCCATATTTTAATCTGCCACATTTTTAATTTGCAAGAGCGCTCTCTCGTCCTTTAGAAAAGTCCGGTCTGGTGTCAGGGCTGCAGCATCTTCTGCACACTGAGGAGATTCCTGACAGACAGGGCCGGCCGGGCCGTGCTTTGAAAGCAGTGATGCAGAGCATGGAGCCGGGTGCCTGGTTTAAATCTCAGCTCTGACATTTACTTGCTCTGTGACTTTGGGCAAGTTACTTAACCGCACTGTTCCCCAAACACCTTGTCTTTAAAATAAAAATGTTACTAATTGAGATCTGCGTTAAGAGTTGTGATGATTACATGAGATACTAGAGGGCAAGGTCTTAGAGCCATGCTGGCGCACGTTGGATGCGCTGTGTGTCTTCCTTCTGCCCCTCTCTCTTTGTTTATGGATGCTTGTTTGGTCTGAATTTTCATGTTAGAGGCTTCTTTCTTTGGCTAGCTCATAGTCCTTGTTGTCTTCTCATATTTAAGAGGTGGAGGCTGAAAACTGTCCTGCAAGCTCTGTGCACAGGGGGCGGGACTTCTTGACCGGCAGCTTCTCTGATGGGGCCCTGCTGGCTTGTGTCCTGGAGAACTCCTGTGTCAGTGTCTTTAGCTCTTCCCTCCTGGGCTGGTCCGACTCCCTGGGTAAGAGTCTTCCAGTCTCCATTCTGGGTGGTCGAGGCCAGGCTGCTGGGGGTGGGGGTGGGTCTGGGAGGGAAGGGAGAGGGCTTGGAGCAGGAGCATCCTCTGCATCCAGTATGTGTAAATTCGCGGAATCTGCCCGTTTTCAGCACAGTTCGCCCTGAGACCTTCCGTTTCCTCCTCCTTAGGGAATAAGCTTCCAGTCTTGTGCTCGATGGAGGAGGGACAGTCCCCCAGCTGGGAGACGTAGCGGAGGGGAGACAGGCACCCAACTCGTTCCTTCATCTGCTCCTCTTATTGCCTCCTCCACCCCAGCCCGTTTCCAGAGATGCCTGCCGCCTCTCATTCCTGAACCCGTTGGGACTTGGAGTTTGTAAGTTGGGTCGGGTTTTGTCCTTCTTTGCTGCCACTTAGGATGTAGGTCTCTTGAGTTTGCTAAATCAGCAGGCAGGGTGGTCTGTCTTTCCACCCTGCGAAATTTTCTTGCTGTCGTCCCTTCTTCTGTCCTTGAGGGTTTATATTCTAAATGCGCAATACATACAACAAACAAAATCTCTTCACTGTAGGTTTTAGTAGAGTTTGGAGATGGGCTGAGGTTAGAAGCCTGTGTTGAGGCTGCCTCCTTTTCCGAGAAGTCACTTTTCTGCCTTTCCAAGTCCCAGAACAGCTGGGCAGGAAGCTGGCACGCGAGTGCTGTGTTCAGCCTGGGCTTGAAGATTCAAAGTGTGAAGATACTAGATACTTGCTCAGCTAGTTACCAGGAGAAACTGGGGAAATTGCACAGGGGTTTTGATCACACCTAATGGCTGTTTTCCCAGCCGTACATTCTGGTTCCCTGGGGCTGGGGGTCCGAGGTCTGGGGGTCAGGGGTCCAGGTTGGATGCAGCTCTGGGGGTGGAGGGTTCCTCCAGGGGGCTTGCCCCGGGGTCCTGCCAGGCATCCAGCGGCGCGCTGAAAGCTGGTCTCCGCTTGGCAGGTGGGGTTTGATTGGAGCCCGGCACTAACTATAGCACGCTTCTTGTTGCTGCTGTCCCCGTTTGAAAGCTGCAGCCTCTGCTGCCCACGGGCGCGTTGGCTCCTCGGGAGAGAAAAGCCAAACCACGGAACGAACGGGTTGCTTGCTTTCTCCATTGTTCGATGTTGGAACCCTGCCTGCTTCTATAAAACTGTCCCAAGCCCAAAGCCACAGCTACCTGGGGGAGAATTGACTGGTGCCAGGCTTTGAAAGTTAAGCTGTTCTTCATGGCGAGATTAAACATTAGCCTGCCTGAGCCTCCATCAGATGCCGCCAGGCTGGCTTCACTTGATCTTCTGGATTTTTGAGTGGGTTGGATGACCAGGAGGAGAATCACCGAGCCCGAATCAGTAGGTGACCCTCCAGGAGCCCTGCAAGGATGCCTCTCCTCCTGCAGCCCTGACCAGGGACACACAGTTGACCGATAAGAACAAAACCAGAGAAAGGAGGGCCCGCCTGGCTGTCGGGGAGAGAGGTGTTGGAAGCCAGGCGTGGACTTGAATTTTAGCTCCTTCGCTTTGTAGCCATGGAACTTTAGCCAAATTACATGTCCCCTGGAGTTCTGAGCTCTTCTGTCTGTCATGTGACTTTAATAATAGTAATGCCCTCCCAGCATTGTTGGGAAGATTCAGTGAAGTTGTGAATGCTGAGTGCTCAATACTAATCAGGACCTTTGGAATAAATGTTTCTTTATTTAAAGGAGGAATTCTTTTTGGTCTAGTGGACGATATTTTGGTACGGGTTCAACTGGATGACGTGAAAGAATCAGTCACTTCGTCAATATTTTGAGGTCAGATTTGGCGTCTACACTTGGGGCTCATGCCGTGGAGACCACAAGGCAGTACTGGACAAGCACTAAGAGAGTTGTGTTGTCGGAGACCTGGAATCCTTTGGAGATGGGAGAGATGGTTACAGGGAGCCATTCAGCAAGTGCCATGTAGCAGGAGCTTGTGTTGGCCGGGATGCGGGGAGGTGGAGACTGGCAGGGTTGCCCTCTAAGTGAGTGAGGAGATTGGCATGACCCAAGGTGCAGAGGCAGGAATGTACTGGGATGTTCAGAAGGCAACTGGTCCAGCCTGGGTGAGAAAAGGACCTGGTTTCATGGGTCCTCGTTAATAATGATGTGACCTTTTTGGCTCGTTTTCCCCCTGCCGCCATTTCCCCCGGGGATGTGGCCTAGGCTAGCTTGTGGCCAACATTCCCCAGTGTATTGGGGGAACACTATTGGCTTTTGGAGCAGGATGGTCTTCCTCGAGTGGGATGTTCCATGTGTTGCAGGAGGTTTAGCATCTTGATCGAGCCCACAAAATGCCAATCATGTCACACTCAAAACCTCACCCACCATTTCTCCATGGGAGTGGTACCACCCGTTTGAGAACTAGAAGGGTAGCATGTAAACAGAGGAAAGGGAGAAACTGTGCTGCTCCACAGAGCCAGCTCCACTCTCGAACACAGAGGAGTTGTAACTGCGTGCGCCCCTCGCTCAAAAGACTCTTTGATACGAGGCTTCAGCTTTGACGCTCTTGGAAAATCAGTGGTTGATGTAATCGTTGTTCTGTGAATTGTGTCCATTATAACCGAGTGCCCTGCAGTTGTTGGAAGAATCTAGCAACATGACGCAATAATGCCTGACCCTTTGGAATTGTTCCACGAAAAATTTCTTAATGCATCAGGTGCAGATGCTGCAAGTTTTATTTCTGTTTTCCAGAATATTGCCTGCTTTCCCTCCATGTCAAACCAACCCAGAGCCTCTCTGGTTCTCTAGCTATCTTCATGCAGCAGCGACTTTCAGCAAATATTTATTGAGTGTCTGCTTGGTGCCAGGTGCTCTCCCAGACACCAGGGAGATACAGATCCATCTTTGCTCCATGGTAGAGAGTCAGTCCCCATGGTCCCGTTGGGATATAGTGACGGCTGTGATGGCGGACTATTCTGAGCGTGTAACAAGGAAACCCTGCATCAGGAGCCATAGAAGGCCTTTCAGAGGAGGTGACATTTTAAGTTGAAATGAGCAGAATAAATGGGAGTCAGCCAGAAGGAAGGGAGAGAGGACCAGGCCATGCAGAGGGGACAACTCACCCGGAGGCTGAGGGGGGCGGGAGCCTGGCTCACGGACATGCAGGGCTCCACCGACTTGAGCCGCCAAGGGCTGCATTAGCGGCTGTGTTAGATCTGGAGCCCGGAGTGCAGGATCCCTTGAGCCCCACTCCGGGTGAAGATGGGCACGTCTTGGAGTTGGAGGTACTGGTTCTGGATTTTTTCCACTCAGCAAAGCAATAGACTGTGGCTCTGGGCCATTATCAGACGGATCAAAAGGTCCATGATCGCTTCCTTTCAAATAGGCTCAGCTCCCAGGAGGCGCTTCCCACCGCTGATAGTACACGGGCTGGCTGGGGCGCCGGCCCACGGAGCTGGGTGGCTTTTGTTTTACTCGTCTGTGTGGTTTGGAATGCAGCGGGCATGCGCTTCTAATGCCCTGTGGAGGTGTCCTCTCCTCTCCCCTCGCCCGTCTCTCTCATTTCCTGCCCCCCCCAGTCCAGGCAGATCTGCCCCCCAGGCAGGAGGGGCCGTGCCCTTCAAGCATCATTTTTCTGGGTTGCAGATGATTAAAATGTAGATGATGCCACGGATGATGATGGCAATATATTCCCCACCTATGTCACCCTCGTGTCCCCATTTATTGAACACCTGCTGTGTGCCAATATTTAATTCTCACAACGGTATGACTAGGGGAATTATCTCCATTTTTCAGATAGGGAATTGAGGCTCAGAGAGGTCAAGTACGAGGTCTACGGCCACACAGCTAGTTAGTGGCAGGATCAGAATTCAGCTTTGGATCTTTCTTGCTCCAAAACATGTTCTCTTTCCACTGAACCACACCAGTCCCACACCAAAATTGAGTTTGGCCCTGTGATTGACAAGCATGTGGCTCTCGCCTCATTCAGAGCCACATGGCAGTAGTTGACAAGCACTAAGTGAGTTACTTAGTGAGGTCTTTGGCCTCAGTTTCTTTAGTGCAAATTGAGGGGTTAGATGTGCCCCGTCCATTACGACAGCCCCCAGCAGCTATTGAGGGTTGTATCTCATCCACATTGAGATGTCTGTGAATGGGAGCATACGTGAAATTGGAAGACTTGCTATGAAAAAAAGCACATCAGACATGTCATTAATAGTTTTTAAATATTCTCACATATTGGAATGATAATACATTGGATGTAGTAGGTTAAATAAAATACATTATTTAAATGAGTTTCGCCTGTTTTGTTTGACTTTCTGTAACATGGCTACTAGAAAATGTCACGTTACATGTATGGCTCGCATTATCTCGACTCAGCAGGACTAGGTTAGACCATGATTTCTAAGGACCTTTTCATGCTAAATCCGTGGACTCCGGGACTTGGGTTTCCCTTCTTCCTGTGCAGAGTCTGTGAGCCCCAAGCCCCCTTCTGAGCTACTGCCCTGTGCTTGTCCCTGAGATTCTCAGGGGGCACTCCCAGCTTGATTCGTGCCTGACCCCTGACCCCATCACAGGAAAGAAACTCACCTGTTCTGGCATTACCTGCCCCCCAGGACGAGTTGTTTCCGCTTTCTGAGTCTCGAATGCCTCCTCTAGAAAATGCGGGTGAATCTCGCCCTCCTCGAGGGGTTGTCAGATGAAAGGATGTCCATAAGGCCCCCGCACTCAGTAAGAGCACTCCATGTGTTCACCGTCCTTTCAGCATTCCGTAGCTGACATTTGTCACCTCATGACAGACAGCGGTGGTGTTGGCACGGTCCCTGCCATCGGCCGTGTTCATTTCTTCAGCC
This sequence comes from Equus przewalskii, assembly GCF_037783145.1. NCBI lineage: Eukaryota > Metazoa > Chordata > Mammalia > Perissodactyla > Equidae > Equus > Equus przewalskii. The sequence continues at coordinate 37,355,945 of NC_091855.1, read as the reverse complement.
AAGTGTGTTGGTGACGTTGTGCTGCGGAGTCCGATGAGCGGTCCCTGCTGAGTCACTGGCCCCCAGTCACATAGGGTGGCGTTGTCCTGTCCTGTGTCCTGGGAGGCAAGGATGTGGGTTGGAGAAGGATGTGGATCGGAGGGAGGTGTAGATTTGACTGCACACCTGGTGCAGGGAGATCTGCGGCCACTGAGCAAATGCGTCAAGTATGTGCCAGAATCCTCTTCAGTGGACGTAGATCCCGCACTGGTCCATCCATTTGGGCCTCGGTGGGCTCAGATCTAGAAGCTTTGGGGTTGAAGAGTTAAAACGGTGATTGGGGGTGCCCATGGAGCAGTTCTGTCTGGTGCTGGTGATGAAGGCAAGGCAGGCGGGAGGGATGGGTCGGCCCTGCCCTAGGGTGTTCTAAGTGCCACAAAACCATGGATGCGAGGGCGAGCCCCCTGACCTCCCTGGGCCCGTTTCCCCATCTATACTTGGAGGAAACGAGTGCCCGCCTTATTAATGATGTGTGTGAAGCACTTGGCGAGGTACGGCGGTGTGATCTGCCGGGGGGGGGGGGGGTGTCCCCTGGCTCGTCACCTGTGGCAATTGCTGGTTTTGTTTTCATATAGTTATAAGGGTCGTATAACCGTATTTTGGGGCCATCACCCTAACGCAACTGCGCTGTTACTCTTGTGTCGTCCCTTCTGGTCTTTTTTCATGTGAATTCATATTTTTCACATTTGCGTTCATTGCCCGCTTGAGTCCTGCTTTTTATTTTCCGTGTGGCTGTCTCATCCAGTGCCTTCTTCCGTGCTGTTGGGCAGCCCTGCCTGGCCCCCCGTGCTGGAGGAGGCCCCCCCTGCCCTTGGCCTCGTGTCTCAGCCCTGTCTCTTCATTGTTGTGCTGCCGCCACCTGTCCGCTCCTCCATCAGATGTGAACCCTTTGTGGGAGAGTCTGGTCTTACCCTCCTGTCTGGGCCTGGTCCAGAGACGGTCCAGCAGTCCCCGTGGGATGGACACACTTTGCGCCACCACGTGCTGGGCTGGACCTGTCTTCACTAGCTCCCTCCTGAGAGGTGGGATGCTGCTTTTCAGAAGGAGCCGCTGTCTGAGCATCAGCTCTGGACGGCCATCCAACTCGGGGGGTTCTTTTCTTAGGATGGGTTCCCTGAAAGTGACGACCTGGTCAGACATTTTCTGCCTCTTGACCGACATTCATGGTGAGTTTTACACTTGGGGCTGCCCCTGGCCTTCTTTTTGGAAGAGGGCTCTGGATCCCCCAGACTCCCTTTGCTGGGCACTTAGGCAGAAGAAATCAACTGTTAAGCCAGTTCTAATGGGAAAGGGTGGGAGTCAAGGATAAAAATGAAACAGAACAGTCTAGCTCAAGCGTGGGCTCCTCTCTGCCCCTCCCCAACTGGCACAGGTCATAACAGGGAGATGATTTATGGCCCTGGGAGAGCCAGGCATGAAAGCAGAGGAGTCCCGCAGGGTGGCCCGAGTGGACGAAGTCACGTGAGACGGCTCTCTGGGGAAGGGGACTATACGGAGAGGTGTGGCTGTGACGAGGACAGAGAAGGAAGAGACGACCAGCGTGAGTCGGGAGGCGGTGTGAGTGGGGTGGAGACCCCACAGCTCGGAGCCCGACGGCGTGGGCTGCGTCTGGCTATGCCTCTTAGGAGCCACGTGTCTTCAAACCCTGAACCTGTTCCGTCGTCTGTAAAATGGTGCTGTGCAAGGAGTACGGCCTGGCGTCCAGCTGGTGCATGGCGCTGGACCAGTGGGGGTTACTATTGCTAAAGACAGTTCCCCTGTAGGCCCCTGGAGGGGGGGTCTGCCTCACGCTCTCTGGAACAGCGGCTCTAACTGTAGGTCGGTGGGTCTCAAGGCGGGCGATATTGCCCCCAGGGGATATTTAACGATGTCTGGAGACATTTTTGGTGTCACAACCAGGAGGATGCTCTTGGCCTCCAGTGGGCGGAGTTCAGGGATGCTGCTCAACATGCTACAATGCACCGGACAGCCCTCACCACAGAGAGTGACGCAGCCCAGAATGTCCCCCGGTGGAGGCTGAGGAACCCTGCCTTAGGGACATCAGAATCCCCCCAGGGCTGGTGGGACCACAGCTGTCAGGGCCCCACCTCCAGCTTCTGACACAGTAGGTCTGGGCGGGCCGAGAATCTGCCCGTCTTGCTGGTCCGCAGGTGCTGCTGGTCCTCGGAGGAGACGTGTCAGCGAACCAAGCGCACGTCCACCACCTCTGTTTCTAGCTCACACTCCTCTGAGTGCTTACAGTGTGCCGGGGACCTTGTGAAGGCATTACTTGCATTTCATGACCATCCCACGAGAGGGCTACTTTTGACAACTCCCCCATTTTCCAGATGAAGAAACTGAGGCTCAAGAACGTGATGCACAGTAAGCGCCTGGAGGCATCGCCTCCCGACAGGGGGGTGAGCTCTCTGGAAGGGCATGCCCTCAGCCCGCCTGTGGCTCCTGGTTCAGCACCTGCCGGGAGATGAGGTCAGCCCGTTCCTCCCCATTTTGCTCTTCCCAGTCCCCGTTCTGCGTATCAGCTTCACAGAGGGCGGGAGGGAAGGAGCCCTGGGCTTGGGCCCCAGGCCCTGGAGAACAATGGACAAGGGGACCAGGAGGGGCAGGAGGAAGCTGTGCAGGACCACCCCCTCTCACGATCCAAATGTCCCCCCACTGGTGGACAGACACGAGATTGCGTGTGGAACGCTGCTCAGCAAAAAGAGAACGTGGGTGGGTGTCAGGATCCTTCTGCGGAGTGGAGGCAGCTAAATTCTATTTTATTTTATACATTTTTCTTTTGAGGAAGATTAGCCCTGAGCTAACTACTGCCAGTCTTCCTCTTTTTTGCTGAGGAAGACTGGCCCTGAGCTAACATCCATGCCCATCTTCCTCTACTTTATACGTGGGACGCCTACGTCCTTTATACTGTGGCCTACCACAGCATGGCTTTTTGCCAAGTGGTGCCATGTCCACACCCGGGATCTGAACCGGCGAACCCCGGGCCGCTGAGAAGCGGAATTTGCGCACTTAAACGCTGCATCACCCCGCCGGCCCCAAGCAGCTAAATTCGAAAGGCCTACATCTGAGTCCTTGGATAGGATGTTCTGGAAAAGGCAGCATTATCAGAACCAAAAAGTGGGTCTGTGGTTGTCCAGGGCTGGGCTGTGGGGGAAGAGGAGTGACAGCATTGGGACACAAAGGGACTCTTTGGGGTGATAGACTCTTCTCTATCTTGAATGTGGTCGTGTTTACATGACTTTATTCGTCAAAACTCACAGAAGTGTACACAAGAAAGGGGGCATTTTACGGTATGTAAATTACACCTCCATCAATCTGGCTTTAAAACGGAGAGGGCACCACCAACGAGCTGCGAATCTCCTTATCGCTGTTTATTTCGTGTCGCTGGCATGTCCACTTCAACAGGACGGCTCAAAAGAGGCCTTTTTTTAGTTCTGTGACCGCTGATGTAAGTAAGCCCTTTCTAAACTGATCTTTGAAATCTCTTCCTTATAAAAGCCGCAGGAACCCCGCTGAGCCCCAGGCATAGATTTACCTTGTAAATGAGCCTTCACAGACTTCTTTCAAGCCCAGTAAAGTGAGACCTGGGGCAGAGCCACAGCGGGGAGTCTCATGGCCACCCTTTCCCTCTGGCCCCAACAGGCACCAAGCCCAGAGCCCTCCCTGGGAGCATGCTAGCTGGCCTGCCTTTGCTTTCTCTGCCTCCAAGAGAGACAGACCTGGGCGGGACTCTCAGTCTTGATTAGATTTGGCTATGAATTACAGAAAACTCCAAATAACAGTGTCATAAACAGATATGGATTTCTTTGTAGGTTGTTCAAAGCTGGTATGGCAGCTGTGCGCTACAAAATCTGCTGGGACCCAGGCCCCCCCCTGCTCATTGTACTGCCATCCCTTGGTGTAGCTCTTGACCTCATGGTCCAAGATGGCTGCTAGAGCTCCAGCCATTGCATTAGTGTTTCAAGCAGCAGGATGGAGGAAAGGACAACAAAGAAAGATCAAGAGGTGAATGCTAGCTCTCTGTCAATGCAAGTGTCAAGAAACTGCCTCATGGCATTTCTGCTTATTTCTCACTGGCCAGCACTTGGTCACATGGTTGCAGTTAACTGTGATGGGGGGCTGGGAAATAGAACCTTAGGTGGTGTCCACCTAAGAACAGGGGTTTCTGTTTCTATAGAGGAAAAAGAGAACGGATATTTGGGGCCAAGGAGGCAACCAGCAGTCTCAGCCACAACTCCTGGTTTTGCCGTGTTTTTGCTGTGGGACCAGTGTCTGACCTCTTTAGGTCTTAGTTTGCCGTCTGTGGAATGAGTGCAATAACTCCTTCCTCTCTTGCTTGTTATGGAAATTAAAGACAGAATGTGTATCTCATCCCGGGGGCACTCAGGGTCCCCGTGAGCGCCATTGTTATTACTCCCACTGTGTTTTCTTTGAACGGTGTCTGGTTATTAATGTCCTGTCTGAGCGGGCACCACAGAGAACACCGTGAAGAGGACGCACTTGGGAGATGCCCAAGATCCAGTCATCTAACCATATTTACGCAGCAGTTATCTAAGCTGCCAGTATACTCGTGTCACCACCAGCTTTCGTCTGTGGCAGGTTCCGAGCTCAGAGCCTTGCTGTGCACTGGAACCATGCCATTGTCATCCCCGCTGGGCAGAACGGGAGCCTGAAGCACTGAGAGGACTAGGGACTTGCCCAAGGCCGCACGGCCAGGGAGAGGCTGCGTAGGGTGGGCCTGAGCTCCCCCGTGTGCCGCAGATGCCCGTGGCTTTGTGCACGGGCAGACCGTGTGCACAGCAGGGTGGGCAGACGTGTTACATAGGGCCATGGGATCCCGAGGTTGATGCCCCCTTGAAAGAAAAGCAGCCAAGTAGAGAGACAGGGCTGGTGGAGGGTGTGCCAGCAGAGGGGAACGATGGTGGTGACCGAGAGAGTGGGGTGCGCCCATCGGGAATGGTCTAGATGAGGTCAGGGCGATTTATTCCATTTTCCATTGAAGTGTTGGTCTTCGGAGTAGTCACTGCGTGTGGGGAACGTCCTTGACAGTGGGTCGATAGGGTGAGGGGAATCCCAGCCCTGCCACTGCCAGCTGGGTGACCTCTCCAAGTTTCTGTTTTGTTTCCCCCGTGTTGTGAGCCTAATGCCAGGCCTGATGCCAGGACTGGACGTACCCACTCAGGAGGCGCCTACCACCCGTTGGCAGCAGCCTGTTCTCCCCTTAACCATCCTGGCCGTGGCCCCCACAGGCTCTGTGGCGTCCTCTACACCCAGGTTGGGGGTCTGCCCTGTGGATGGGCCCCCTTAGGTGGCAGGACCCACAGTGCCCTTTTCCTCAGGTCCAGAGCAAGACCCTTGTCCTGCCTCTGAACAGCACCACTGTGCCCAGGGCTGGTCCTCAGGGTGGGAGGAGGGGCCTGAGCCCCCTCATTGTCACATCCGATGGCCGCCGGGGCCTTTTCTCTGCAATTCCCATGCTCATGAGAGGGGAGAGGAGCATGTGCTGCATTTAAAAGCCCTGCATGGACCCCAGGCTGCCGAGTGTGGCTCTCCCCATGGTGGACCAGTGGGGATCTGATATTTTCCTCTTTTCACTTATGTGTATTTCCTAATTTTTCTCCAAACAATATGTTAAGTTTTTACTAATAAGAAAAACAGTTTTTAGAGAATGAGCTTCCAGGCTTCTTCCTGCCGCATGGGTGGCGCTCAAACGTTCTTTCGGGCCCCGGTGTCCTGCCTTCCCCATAGCCACAACCACCCATCTAGTGTTTTCTGTGTCTCCATTTTAATCTGCTAGATGGGAATGGAACTTATTAAAACTCATGAGTAATTCACGTTACAAAAGGAGTATTGGCTTTATGGCTGTCTGCTTGCAGAGTTCGTCATTTGACAAAGGCTGCCTGGGAAACCTAGAAAGTCAGCCAGCCACAGGGTGAGCTCCGCGCTCTACGTGAATGTCATTCTCTCTGGGGCCGGTTTCCTCGCCTGTGAGATGAAGGGTTGCACTGCGCTGCCTCTTCTGATCGATTGGTGGTGGCTGCCGAGGTAAGGGGTGGGGCCAAGTCCAGGCACAGTGGGATGGCCAGCTGGGTTTGATTAGCAATGTCTGCCATGGCACTGGATGGGGAGTGTTTCACAGGAGTAAAGGATTTACTGTCCCAGGACTAGATTATCTCAGAAGTCTCTGACAGTCTGTGTATTTATGAACCATACCCGGGGCCAGCTACGTGATTTGTGGAGTCCAGTGCGAGATGAAGATGGGTCTGGCTGGGAGTGGGGAAGTCAGTCGCTCCTTCCCAGGAGCTTGCTGCCCCAAGCTCTCGGACGGACAGGAGTTCCCTCGAGCCCAGGATGGGACTGGGGCCCTGCTTCGTGCTTGCCGAGGGCCACTCCCTTTGTGCCTACAGATGCCTGGGTCCCCAGCATCCCAGCCCCAGATTGTGATGTCCTCCCACCCCATATTCCCTCCACTCTTGGGCCCAGCGCCATCTTGTCCTTGGCACCTGCCCTCTACGCCCACCCGGGTCCAGTCCTGGTTCCCTCAGCTGGCTCCTCATCCACTGGCCCTCGCCTGGGCTGGCTCCTCCTTCTGCCTAGTGGTCCCCAACCATGACCCGGCCTCCCTTGGCCCAGA